>NW_027555958.1:442930020-443275020 GCF_003287225.1 Phascolarctos cinereus
ACACGTGCAGGCACACGCACACACACACACACACACACACACACACACACACACACACACACACTCCACCAGTCTCGCCAGAGTTAGGGAGTGACCACCTACTGTCTGAGACTAAAAGAAAAAAAGAAAAACCCACGAGCCCCTAGATCCTGCCCTTCCATCCCCTGAGTCTGAGGTGAGAGGTTGTAGCTGTTCTTTGGAGGGCGGTTTTATATATGGAGAAAAGAAGTGCTGTTCGAGAGTGCCTACTTAGCGTGCCTGAAGTCCGGCCTCCTCCCTTCACCTCTCTTACCACTTCTCCCGGGACTCTGGACTGAGGTCAGAGCCCGAACAGTCTAGGAGAGTGATCTAATACCTCCCCCCTCCCCACCCCGCTCCCACCCCCAGCAACCCAGAGGGAGATGGGGCTGGCAAATCTAGCTGCTGGCTGCAGCCTCCGAGCTTCTGAAAGGGTTGTCTCTCTGCTTTTCGTCGTCTCCGAAAGGCATGCTAATAACATATTAATACTGCCTCTCCTCTCAACCATCGAAGAGAAAGCACCAAAGAAGGAAAGAACGTTCCCCACTCTGTCCCTATAGAGTACCCCGGAGGTCCTGCACCTTGGAAGAGCTGGGGTTCCTAGGATAATCCCAGAACAAGCAATGCAGGTGGCCTGCGATGATTCACTCTCCCGATTTTGCCAGCGGTTGCCACTGCGTATTGGAGATGTGTCTAAAAATAAAGGCCAGCTAATATGGTTATAATAGCGGGCATTCCTATGGCGCTTTAAAGATCGTGAAGCAACATTTTATGCACATTAGGTACTGTAGGTGTTACTATCCCCAGTTGCAGATGAGGAAACTGAGGCCGAGAGACGCTAAGCGACTTACCCTTAGCCAGTCAGAGCTGGGTGGGATTCGAACCCAATCCTTTTAAACTTCGAGTCCAGCACAACTGTCCCCACACCAGATTACTTCTCAGATGAGCTCATTGTGCCCACTCGGATATGGGGATTCTTCCCAACACATTTTTTGGTAGGTGCACTTTGGGGGGCTCGAAATAAAAAGGGCTTGTGATCTCCACCTCCCCACACACTCCAACAAAACTCCTTGGAGAATTTTCCTTTCATGGGGAAAACCAGAGCTTCTTTCCACACCTGAAGCCCTTCTCTTTCTTGTCCCAGTTACTCCGGTATTAGGCCAAATTTTAACGGCTTGAAGGTGCAAAAGCAGGGTCTTTTTTCACTAGAGAACCTTAGCCTTACATAAAGTAAGCTGCTTTCCCCAAACATTTCCCATAAAACAAAAGAACAACCTCCAAATAAAAATCAGAAAAGACACAAAGCAATTTCCTTACTGTTTAATACATGTTTTAAAAATTCTACATTGCCAAGAAATCTATTTTCTTAATAAACTGTCTTATTTTCTTATTCATTTTTACATTTTTGAGCTCCAAATTGTCTCCCTCCCACCCCTCTCCCACCCATTGAGAAGCAAGCAATGTGATATCAATTATACATGTAAAGTCATATCTTAT
This sequence comes from Phascolarctos cinereus, assembly GCF_003287225.1. NCBI lineage: Eukaryota > Metazoa > Chordata > Mammalia > Diprotodontia > Phascolarctidae > Phascolarctos > Phascolarctos cinereus. The sequence continues at coordinate 442,931,536 of NW_027555958.1, forward strand.
TTTCTTGGTCAACATTATAAACACTTTTGCATTTTGTAAGAGGCAAAGCAACGTAAGAACTTTAGCCATGAATGAATTTATGAGATGTGAAGTGTTGTTACATTAAGAAAGAATTCATATATCCCCTTTAAAAACCAACAGTAGTCATATTTCAAATCAAGTATGTAATGCCTTGAGCAAGACTTGGGAATTTCTTTCAGGCTCACACGCCCATCCACCCATAATCCTATGTTTCCCTGGACAAAGGAAAAAAAGCCGACTTGGTAGATGTATGAATTCCAGGCTGGGTGCTTGGACAGGGGAAACATAGGTCCCTTAGACTTCACCTCCATTTTCAAACACTTCACAGGTTTTTTTTTTTTGGGGGGGGGATTCCAAAGCGGACCCTTTCGTCTAAAAATGATTCCTCGTTGCCACCGCAGGGGAGGGCGAGAGGACTTTGGTTGGTAACTGCGTTCCTTGAAAGTCTTCTTGTGACTTTTAGACAAATCCGCAGCAAAATTATTTTGTTAAAGTCAGAGGAAGGGAAGAGGTCGACTTGTGAGTTTAGCTATTTCCTCCCTCCTTCGATGAGTTGTCGATAATACTAGTTTCAATACAATTTTTATGATTACTATAATCGTCTGGTTTTTTTCCCCATAAACAAAATGTCCCATATTTAGTTGGAAGACACGTGCTTGAGAACTCTTGGTCCCCAGTAAGAGAGTATAAAGAAATTCTGCACAAAACCCACAATGGTGCTAAGGGAAAACTTTCCAACAAACCCAGTGCCCTAAATGGTTTTCTTTTAAAAGAGGGAGTCTCAGTGGAAAGTCGATTTTCAGTCTGGGTTCCTTAGCCCTAGCAAGAGACCAGGACGCTCTCCATCCCACGAGTTACAAGCAGGCCCACATGCGTGTACTAGTACAATCCACCTGAGCTTGGAGGAGACTTGGGACGGTCTTATCTGCAGGTTAAACTGTATCCCTAAACCTGCAAATCACATCTCGACGTCTGCAGTGGGGAAACCAGCCTCGTCTGCCTCCTACTGGGCAACAATTCCAGTGGACAGCGACTGTATTTTGTTCCCTCCCCGTTGCCTGCAGGCTGAGCGGCTTCTCTTCTGGTCATAGTTACGTGGAATAAAAAAATTATGGTTTGGGAGTTAGCGCACATAAAGCAGGGGATCAGCTCTCTGGTTCCTTCAGTAACTTCAAATCATCTCTTTCACGCATCATTTCTGGGTGCTTTTATTCCATGTCCTGAGGTTCAACTCTACATAGGCATACTTAACATTAGTGTGGACTATGAACAAGAGACAGCATAGGGTACTGGACGGAGGGCTGGCCCTTGAGTTAGGAAGACTTGGGTTAGGAAGATCTGCCTCAGAAACATACTAAGTGAGCACAGGCAAGCCACAACCTCCCAATGTGCAACTCCCTAAGGCAACTCCCTAACAAGGCAAGTTATAGACAATGACTGATCTGCATTGGTGGAAGGAGTTTCCATACAGGAAGTTCCCATATGGGAGTGGGGAAGGAAGTAGAGTAAATCTATCAGGCATTCCTACTGCTAACACAGTCATGATTCAGTTTCCTCACCTCCAGCGTCGTGATCGTTTGGTTTGTGTTTGACCAAAGCACATCTTTTCCCCGCTGGAGATAACAGCTTCTCAAACTGAGGGCTCTCAAAGATATTTTTGGTTGCAATCTTCTCTGGTTCATAGTTTTCACTGCATTGTGCCAGCCTGTTGGAGATGTTTATGGCTGTAGGTTTGAGATCATAGAAGTTCATTTCTCTTGTCAGTGTCTAGGAAATTCATCCATAGGATACCAATGGGCACTTACTCCTTCAGCAAGAATGCCTGCAGCCCAGGGCCAGACCAGACAGGCCAGGGTCAGGTCTAATTTCTGAACTCCAAGAATAAGATTAAGACACTTTAATGTACACAGGAACCTTTTGCTAAAAATTGAAGGGTTTAGGGTATTGGGGGAGGCTTTTCAGACATTGAAGATGTTGCCTTGTGAGGGGTGGGATCCAATCTCCTGGATCTGGGACTAAAGTTTCAGGCACAGGTGTTTCCTACTGTGGGAAACTCCATTAGGTATATAAAGGAGGTGGGGGTATCCCATCTCAGCTTTCAAAGAAACAAAGAATTAGTAACAATTCATCTGAATAGATGAATACTTTTACATACATACAACTCTGAAACTCGAGTGGCATAACCCACCCACTCCACTACCTTTTAAAGCAAGGTCTCAATTTCAGAAGAATTGAAAAGCTTAATTCTCATTAATTTTAATAGTAATGAGAGCAGATCCCACATACAAGAAACAGATCCCAGTAGTTCACTGAACTACTTATGGAGAGGAGAGTAGATACTCTGATTTGTCTTGGGGGCGGGGTGAAGGGAGTGAGTTTTATTATACCTGTATTTATAGGAAGGGGTGGATTCCTGGGTTTGGTTTTTTTTTTTTTGGAAGCGTCCAAATATACAATGACCCTTTTTGAATTAGTTATTGCTAAACGCTGAGAAAAATACTGAGGGGAAAAATATTGGGGATCTATCCTAGGCAGCCCGTACAACTTCAGCAACCCACACACACACACACACCGTACACCTTCAAAAAGCAGAAAATCGATTCAAAGGAATCCCAGGTTTGCTAAAGCACTGAGGTATAGCTATCACAAATGGGACCTGGTTTTCTATTTTATAGGTTAAGTGCCGTGTAGGTCTTTAAATTTTGTTACCAAATGGAAACAAATATCCCTACTGCAGATAACAACAGAAATACGATTTCTGGGGAGGTCTTCTCACCCCCTATCTTGGAGCTCACTAGAAGCGTCCAGGGAAGAACACTGGAGGGACAGTCCCACTTCAGGCGCTAACATAACCCTCCCCTCCGCCCGACCCCTCCCCCACCCCGTGCCAACATACCAGGGTGGCCACGAGGGCCCCAGGATAGAAGTGGCTCTTCAAGCCGGTGTGCCCTGCTACAGCTCAGGAGGGGGCCTCAGAAAGCGGCAAGTCCCGAGTCCAGTTTTCAAAATCCACCTGTAATTTCAGGGGAAATGGGGAACAATTTAGATTACTGTGGGCGTCTGGAATTTCTTTCTCCCTGTCCTCTCCAGACCGAGCTTGCTGTGCCTTGAGGTTTGAAGTATAAAAACAATGGAGGGTAACACTATCATTTATTTCCAAATCATTAGCAATATCCCCTTCTCCAACACCTCCCTCCACGTACACACACACACACACACACACACACACACACACACACACACACACACTTTCAAGGAGATGAAAAGAAACGCCATTCAGAGCTTTTCCAGAAGCAAGATTTTTTTTCCCCTTTCCTTGGTTTGCACCAAGACAACTTGCAATACAACTAGGTAACATTAAAATTCAATCAAGAGAAAACAAGCATTAAAATGTGCCCTTCTTCTCCTTTCCCCTACTCCATGCAGCGCCCGACCCTCCTCCTTCTGCCCCCCAATAAAAGCGCAGCGTCTAGAGGAGAGCCCCCAAAATAACTTAGAAAACTCCGTGCTGCTATTTTTAAAGGTGCCATTTCCAGAGCGGGAAAGGTCTGTCTCCCAGGGCTGGGCCCCAGATGCTGTATTAATGTAACTTAATTTTGTAGCTGCTTCTTTTTAAAGATTATTTGGAATGGATTGTTTCTTTTGTTTACTATCCACCAAACGACCTCTGCTAATCTTATATTTTATCTCCGTAACATATGGAAAAGCTATTTATTCTGGCCAATCACAATAAAGTGAAGAAAACCCCATTTTATGGAAAGGTATATATCACAAGTCTGTTGATCATTAAAGATATGATTACCAGTGAAAACCCTCCAAAGGTGGCACATTTATGCTTCCAGGAACAGATGGGGACATGAATTTTCCTTGCAAATACTTTTGAAATTGCTCTACTGGTAGCAGTATAAAAATGATATACAGATGCCAGGGCCAACCAGGCAAGGACAGGAAACCCAGATTTACACAGTAAAGGCTTCACATGCGCTCCGTCAGTTTTGATTGATCTGCACTATATCTCAGGAACTTGTTGACTGGGTAGGGAAACAGTGCAAATAATTCACTGCAACAAGCCAGATAATTCATCCCGCCAATCGGTCCGCTTCCCTTTCTCGCGGTGACATACTAGCCTTCCCCTCCAAAGATGCATCATTCTCCAGCGTGAGCAATATTCGAGGTATTAAAGGCGCACACAAAAGAAGGCGGGCCCCCTCACAGAGACAAGGAGAAGTTGTTTTGATAATGGCAGCCAGATAGCTTTCCACTTTAAGTCGGGCCAAAGCATTCAGAGCCAATTGTCATTATCATATTGATTAAAAAAAAAAAACTTCATCATAGTGCAATTTTGGGTTTAACGCCGACGGATTGGGAAAGAGCAAAGCGTGATCTCGCAAAAGCACAACATTCTGACCGCAGAGACGTTTCCCTGTTCCAGTTCATTGATGGAGTTGATGAAGTTTAAATGAAGCAGACACTGGATAAAAGTAAGGGTATTGACCACTGGGCACCGCGATCTGCGCTTGAAAAGACCCGATACATGCAGAAAAGCAAGATTTGCTAAATGCTCTAATCTTCAATCAAATCTTACATCAATACAGACAAAGTTTGGTAATGAGAGATTCAATGAAGCATGCGGGAGAGAGAATTAATCCTCTTGGTCTAAACTGGCTTCAACTTTGAAGCCTGCTCCGAAGGAAAGACAGTTATCTAAATGCTAAATAAGAAACTTATTGTACTTTTCATGGCATGCTAATCTTTTGTCTATTTCATCTCTATTATTTGTATGCTCATAGACCGCAGTTGTCATGGCGATTATAGCAAGCCACACTGTGGATGGCGGCGAGGAAACAGCAGCGAATGTGGTAGAAAAAGAAAAAAATCCACGCAACCCACAGTCCAAAAAAAGGGTGAGGGACAGGAAAAGGGAGAGAAAAAATCTCGGTAATTGCCCTTCTCTGATACCCTGTCTGCGGCGTGCCTCCACCTCCTCGGGACTGGGGACACTGAAACCGTATGTCAGCCACGATGGGGACGATCAGACGTCTTGGCCAACCCCCAGAGAGCTGCCCCCTCACTCTCCCTGGAAGTGAGCTCCCCACGCCAGAGCTCAGGCCTTCCCACTGGGGGCCCCCACGACGTGCCCTTTGCTATAGGTCTCTCCAGCCCCGGAAGTTCCAGGCTGGAGCCCCGCAGCGCCTTCCCTCTCCCTCCTGGCCCACCCTCCCGAGAGACAGGCTGGGTCGGGGGAAAGGCGCAAGGCTCCCCTGCAGTGCCAGCGCTTTGGAAGGATGGCAGAAGGCCCAGGTCGCGGCCCAGGCTCTGTAAACAGCTTGGGGAAAGATGCACTGGGACGGGGAAGAAGAGCAGGGGGACCTTGGGCCTAGGCTGGGGACCAGGGATCGGTGCTAGGGACCAGAGAGGGCGAGGAAGGAGAGGGAGACCGAGATGAGGAGGAGTAAAGAGAAGAGAGAAGTGAAGAAAATGGAGAAGACAAGGAGAGGAGACAAGGAGAGGAAAACAGGAGAGAAAAATGAGGTGAAAAGAAGAGTGGAGGAGGAGAAGTGAAGATGGAGGCGAGAAAGGAAGAGAGCACGGAAGGAGAGTGGAGGAGAATCGAGGAGGGAGAGGGACTGAAGAAATGAAAAGGAGGAAAAGAGAAAGGAGAAAGAGAAAAGCGAAGATAGAAAGGAGGGAGAAAAAAGAGAAAGGAAGCGAAATGTGGATGGGAGAAGCAGAATAGAGGTAAAGGGCAAGCAGGGAGGTGGAGAAAGAGAATGGAGGAGAGAAGGAAGATGAAAGAAGAGAGGAGAAAGAATAGAAGGAGATGGAGAGAAAGGAGGAAGAAAAGGGGAAAGATAGAAAAGGTGGAGAGGAGAAAGAAAAAAGGAGAGAAAGGATAGAGAAGGGAAGGTGGAGGAGAAAAAGTCGGAGGACGAACAGAAAAAGGAAGTGTGAGAAGAGTAAGAAGGCAGAGGAGAGGAGAGGAGAGGAGAAGATGAAGAGAAACGGAGAATAGAAGAGAGCAAGTGGGGCGGAGGAGAGAAAGGAGACAGGAGTGATGGAGCTGGGCAGGCGCAAGGCAGCCACCGGCCTCCTCAGCATCTTCTGCCTCCGCAGCCCCGAGGGGAGCCCAGACGCCGCCTCCAGGAGGCCAAGCTGGGAGCGCCGAGGTAGCTCGAGGCGCGGAGGCCAGCGGGCAGCGGCGGCAATCGTCCGCTGGACAAAGGTGGCGACCGGGCCTTTTGTGCGATTTACAAAAGTTGCCAAATTAAGACGGGATTATAACTGCTCGAGCCCTAGTCGTGGCAGAAAGGTGGGGGGGTGGCCAATATAGCCCAGCAGTGTTGATGAAAAGCTTAAAAAGTAATAAAGGCGAGAACGGAGCGGCCAAGTAACGCGTCCGACTCTGATTAGAGACGCGAGCGAGCCGAGGCTGTGAACTTGAGTCGTTGTTTGAACTTTAATTTGTTCATTAACAGGATTTGCCCCTCACTGCGAATGTTATTACTTCCCTTTGCCTGCTCCGCACCAACTCCGGGCCCTAATGAAAGAGTCTGGCAAAAAGTTAAACGCCTAGTAATTAACTCATTTAATTGAAAAAGGGAGAGAGAGATGGAGAGAGAGGTCTCGCTACAAGCCACAGAAAAGTGACGGGGCAGAAGGAAATGGTCGTGGAGGGCGGGCGGTAGGAGCCCCAGGCTGGGCTCGGTGCCTGGCCACTTGAGATCGGCCTTCTTGGCCCCACAGTAAGGCCCGCCAGCCTGCCTGCCTACAGTCTCCCGTGGCCAGTCGGTCACAGCGTTCTGCCTCCCCCTTTCAGGAGGCCCAATCAGCTTCCACAGCTCCCAGGTGGGCCCTGCCCTCGGTTCTCTAGGGAGCCAGGGGTTTATTTTAGGAGTAGCTAGGAGCTTGGAAATGCACACTTGGAGGGAGGGGATATCATTTAATTTGGTTTTTAAAAGGCAACAGAAGTGACTTTATTCTCTCTGTGTCTTTGTCTCTGTCTCTTTCTCTCTCTCTCTCTCTCTCTGTCTCTGTCTCTGTTTCTCTGTCTCTCTCTCTGTCTCTCTCTCTCTCTCTCTCTCTCTCTCTCTCTCTCTCTCTCTCTCTATCTCTATCTCTGTCCCTGTGTCTGTCTTTCTCTCTCTCTCTCTCCTCCTCCTCCTCTTCTTCTCTCTATTCTGCATGCTTGCAGCCCAAACCCGCCATCCTATCCCTAATCTCCTCCTCTATTTGGACAGAAGATAAAAACTTTGAAGATCAGAACTAAAACGGATCCTCTTCCTCTTTTCCAAAATAGCAATAGGGATCCATTTGTCTGCTTCCCCAGGACTTCCTATCCAAACTTTGGCCCACCCCTCAGGAAATTAAGCTGGGCCACAATTAAATATTCAGACACTGGAGCTCTTAGCACAGACATGTGAGCCTTTGCATGGAAATCAAGAATTAGTTATCAGTTCATACCTTTCTCCTTACTAAAAGTACCTGCTGAGTGTGTTTCACCAACACTTCTTTGGTTCTTGTCACTTCAAAGCACCAGGTTTCATTGGAAGGGTAGGATTATTTATTTTGGAGACAGCTAGGTGGGCACTCCTAGTGACCAGAGCTCTGGGCCTAGAGTCAAGAAGACCCGAGTTAAATTCCTGCTCAGACACCAGCTGAGTGTCCCTGAGCAACTCACTTAAGTCTGTCTGCCTCAGTGTCCCCAACTGTAAAATGGGGATAATAATAGCATCTACTTCCCAGGGTTGTCATGAGGATCAGATGAGATGAGATTTGTAACGTGCCTGGCATATAACAAATGCTCATTCCTCCCTCCCTTCCTAGGATCACAGATTTAGAGTTAGGAGGGACCTTAGAGGTTATGTAGTCTAATCCTCACATTTTTTACACATGAGGAAACTCAGGTTCACAGAGGTAAATGACTCTGGTAGTGGGATCTGAACAGAGCCTCTGGCTCCAAATCTACATTGATTCAAATTTATATTTCATAGAAAATAAAAATTCATCAGAATTGCTGTTAGTGGGTGCCTGTCAAGGTTGTTTACCTCACATGAAACACTAGAATTACCTCACTTAACTAGGCTGCTCCGATTGTTTCTCTATCACACACATCTATACACTATCTCATTTTATCCCCACGACAACCCTGGAAAGCAGGGACAGCTATTATTCCCATTTTACAGTTGAGGAAACTGAGGCAAAAAGAGGTTGTGACTTGTCCAAGGTCACATGCCTAGGAAATGTCTGGAGCCAAATTTGATGCCAAGGCTAGAGCTCTACACACTCTGCCACCTAGTTCTTTCTTATATTCAGCCCAGATCTGTGTCCCTGCAACTTTCTACCTATCCTTCAAGGCCCAGCCCAAGTAAAAGCCCAGCCAAAGTCCCATCTTTTCTATGAAGCTTTCCATGACCATTCCATCTGGAAATGACCTCTCTCCTAAATTTGTACAGCCCTTAGTGATTGTAACAAACATTTAGCACCTAGCATATACAGGGTATCCCAAAAGTATTAGTGCAGTTTTGAGCTCTCAAAGCTTTAAAAGATTTGAGGGAGGTGAGTAGCTAGGTGGTGCCATAGTGCACAAAGCACTGGGCCTGAAGTCAGGAAGACTCATCTTCCTGTGTTCAAATCTAGCTTCAGACACTTACTAGCAGTGTGACCCTGGGCAAGTCACTTAACCCTGTTCACCTCAGTTTCCTCACCTGTAAAATGAGAAGGGAATGGCAAATCACTCCAGTATCTTGGAATAACTCCAAATGGGGTCAGGAATAGTTGGACACAACATAATAACAAAAAAGTTTTTGGGACACCCTGTATAGTTTTATTTATATTATTAATCTTCATTTATATATTCTCCCATTTGGATGACAAGCCTCTTGCAGGCAAAGCCTACACCTTGCATTTCTTTGTATCCCTGACAGTACCTAGCATAATGCTTTGTACATAATTAATAATTCTAAAAAAACAAACCTTTGACAAAAGAAAGTTTACTCAATAGGAGCATGGGAAGGGGATTCATCAAAGATACAGCGTATGTCCCCAAATTTACCATGACGTCAAGCTCCCTCAGAAGGACATGTTGAATCCAATGACAATCAGAAGTATTTCAAGCAAGAGGAGTGTTGACTATGCATACTCAATAAATGTGTATTGATCAAAGGTGCCGATGGCATGAGATGGGCCTCCAAACGAATGACCCAAAATCAGAACTTGAGACCAAGGCCACTACTTTTGGTCCTGTTAAGGCAAACCTATAAGATTTGTCCATATCCTTATCAGACACCAAATTAGAAATTATATGTATATGGTACTCACTTTGGGAAAACCCAGACTTATCCTTCATGCTCTCTTTCTCTGGAGGAGCCAAGCCTGATGTTGATCTGGTCTGCAGGCCTAGATGTCTACACTGGAGTCTTTGGGAAGCAGAGAGTCAAGGAGGCCTTTATTTTGAAGCCACTATGCAGGAAGGCCAAGTCTCAAGAAACTATTATTTGCTTAGGGAAAAGCTGTATTAGCAAGTACAGGTGGGCAGAAGGAGCTTCCTTGTCTTCAAGGAGATGGGTTCAAGTCATACCTCTAACACATTTTAGCTTTGCATCTATGTGCAATGTAAGTTTAGTTCTCTGTAATGCCAGATACTCTGTTAAGTTATGGACAAACTGTGGCATGTTTGAAGGAACTCCAGATTTAGAGCCAGAGGACATGGATTTGAATCTCAGCTCTGCCACCTTTTACTACCTGTGTTTCTTGACCTCTCTTTGCCTCTGAAGTGTCTGGACTAGATAAAATCTAAGGTTCTTCCAAATCTAACTCTGATTGTGAGTTGGAAAGTTCCCTATAAAGAGGAAATCATAGTTCCAGACAATTTTAAAAAAATATGGAGTTGGGAAATAAGGAATATATGTGGGGATCTAAAAAGCCCAGTGATGTCACTTTTTCTTTCCTTTAAATCATTGGATACTATGGAAAAAATAACAATGAAACTGAGGAATGGTTGAACATACTATGGTATGTGAATGTAATAGATTACTACCGTACCATAAGAAATGAGGAAAAGGAAAAGTTTCAGAGAAGCCAAAAGATTTGTGTGAACTGATGCAGAAGGAGATGAGCAGAACCAGTGACACCATTTGTACAATGACAACAACACTGTAAAGAAAAACCACTTCGGAAGACTTAAGAACACTGATCCAACACAATGATCACCTATGATTCCAGAGCACCCATGATAAAACATGTCACCCACCTCCTGACCGAGACGTCAGGGACTCAACAGGCAGAATGAGACAGGCATTTTTGGACGTGGCCAATGTGGGAATTTATTTTCCTTGACTATGCATATATATCATGAGGGCTTTGTTTTCATTTGTATTTTTGAGTAGGAACAATGGAAACTTAATACTTTTGGGACCCAGTAGAACATCTGCCTTGAGGTCAGGGATTGGAGTTTTGCCTCTGTAGCCCCATGCCTAGTATAGTGTCTGACATAAGGTAGGCACTTTTTTTGATATGTGTTACCTTTTTTCCACATGCTTATTTTTTCTTCTTTTTAAAAACAATATTTTTCCAAATTACATGTAAAACAACTTTATTATTCTTTTTAAAAATTTTACATTTCAAAATCTTTCTTCCACCCTCCCCTCCCCACACCCTGAGACTGTAAACAATCTGATATAGGCTATACATGTATAATCATGTAACACATATTTCCATATTAGTCATTTTGTGGAAGAAAACTTGGAAAGGAAGGAAGGAAAAGAGAGAGAGAGAGAGAGAGAGAGAGAGAGAGAGAGAGAGAGAGAGAGAGGAGAGGAGAGAGAGAGAAAGAGAAAGAAGAGAGAGAAAGAGAAGAGAAAAGAAAGAAAGAAAGAAAGAAAGAAAGAAAGAAAGAAAGAAAGAAAGAAAGAAAGAAAGAAAGAAAGAAAGAAAAAAGAGAGAGACAGAGAGAGAAATAGTATGTTTTAGTCTGCATTCAGACTCCATCAGTTCTTTCTTTGTAGGAGATAGCATTTTTCATCATGAGTCTTTTGGAATTGTCTTGGATTACTGTATTGCTGAGAATAGCTAAATCATACAAAATTACTGTTACTGTGTTCAATGATCTCCTTGTTCTGATCACTTCACTCTGCATCAGTTCATGTAAGTCTTTTCAGGTTTTTCTGAAATCACCCTGCTTGTCATTTCTCATGGAATGATAGTATTCCATTACAATCAAATACCAAAAATTGTTCAGCCACTTACCAACTGATAGCATCTGCTCAATTTCTAATTCTTTGCCACCACAAAAAGAGCTGTTATAAATACCCTTATACAAATAGATCCTTTCCCTTTTTAAAAAAATCTTTTTGGGATACAGACCTAGTAGTGGTATTGCTAGATCAAAGGGCATGTAGTTTGATTACCCTTTGGGCAAAAGTCCAAACTGCTCTCCAGAATGGTTGGACCAGTTCACAACTCCACCAACAGTGCATTAGTGTCCCAATTTTCCCACAACCCCTCCAACATTTATCATTTATCTTTTCTGTCATATTAGCCAATCTGATAGGCATCAGGTGCTACTTCAGAGGTGTTTTAATGTACATTCCTAGTGATTTAGAGTATTTTTATATGACTATAAACAGCTTTGATTTCTTAATCTATAAACTGCTGTTCATATCCTCTGACCATCAATGGGGAATGATTTGTATTTGATTCAGTTCTCTACATATTTGAGAGATAAAGCCTTTATCAGAAATACTTAAAAAAAATTTCCCCAGTTTTCTGCTTTCCTTCTAATCTTGGTTGCATCGGTAAGCACTTTTAATACATATTTGTTGAATTTGATTAAAAGTCTAATTCAATAGATGATAACTGGAGAATATTGACTTGGAGACTAAGTGCCTTCTACTTTTGACTCATTTTCCAGCTTCTGTTTTCCATTAGGGCCCTTTCTCACTAGCTGATCTCACTCCCTAAACAAGCAGACTGCCTTGGATGTCTTTTGAAAAAAAATAGCTTATAACTTAAACACCAAAAAAGTGTCATTTCCATACATAGGGCAGAACACAAAAAGAGAGTTCTATATGAAACTGTGAATCTCCATTTCATGCCACTTGCTTTAAAAGGTTTATAATAAATTTTTAACATTACTTTTTTAAAAAGAAACTTAATGCTTGCTAACTGAAAAAAAAAGTAAAATAAGATAATAGTTATATAGGAACAAAAGAAAGTAAAAATTACAAAAAGAAATGTTCATCTGTTCCTGGTCTAAGCCATTACTAGGAGTTCTAATAAGCCTTTTTGTTCTACAAGGAAACTGTTGAGAAAAAAGGATCAGAAAATAGTTTGGTTCATTAAATCTTCTGCTGGGAAAAGTCAACATGAAATATTCAACAAAGAAAGCAGGCAACTGAAGATGGAGGAGTAAAGATTATATCAAAGGCCATCCCAGGTCCACTGAGTCCCTCCTTCTTTGTGTCTCTAGTTTTTCAAAGATAACTTTGTCTTGATCCTGTCTTGGCCTCTCAAAAAAGGTATTCAAGGCCTGAAGCCTTCACTTGGCAATAAGAGGAGGAGAAGAAATGATAATGACTCACATCTATATATTGCTTTAAGGTTTACAAAGCATCATAGACTCACAGAATCATAAAAATACAGCATTTTGGAGTTGTAAAGTACCTAAGTGGGTCACCTAGTTCAGCCCATAGCCAGAAAGGAATCCCTACTAGAACACTCCTGATTGAAGGCCTCTTCTAAGGGAGATCCACCGCCTCTCAAGGGAGGTCGTTCCACTTTGGTGGAACTGTTCCTGACATCAAGCCTGAATGATAATAATAATATCCAGTCATTTTCAGTCATGTCTGACTCTTTGTGATCGCTTTTTAGGGTGTTCCTGGCAAAGATACTGGAGTGGTTTGGCATTTTCTTCTCCAATTCATTTTACAGATGAGGAAACTGAGGACAACAGGGTTAAGTGACCTGCCCAGGGTCACACAGCTAGTATATAATAATAATGTAGCCAACATTTATATAGCACTTTAAAGTTTGCTTAGTGCTTTCCAAATACGATCTCATTTTATTCTCTCAAAACCTCTGGGAGGTAAGTGCTATTATTTATCTTTATTTTACAGATGAGGAAACTGAGGCAGGCAAAGGTTAAGGAACTTGTCCAGAGTCACACAGCTAGTAATTATCTGAGGCCAGATTTGAACTCACAAAGAGGAGTCTTTTTGACTCCAGGCCCAGCACGCTATCCATTGTACCACCTAGCTGCCCCTGAGTAGAGAATATGAAAGGGCCTCATATGATAGACCCTGGGTTATTCTTTGAAGGAAGCTCATTTAATCAAAACAAATTTAATTGATTCTGACATTAGCCTGCTATGCCATCTGACTTCACCTGAATATACTCCCATCCCTTGCCCACATCTGAACCTTGGATATTCTATTCACTCATCTAGCCCACTCCTCTGCTTTCATGACATGAGTTTACAGCCGCCTTATTCCAAATGGGCAGGAATCTATTTCTCTTTTCAAAAGCATTTAAAAGAGAATACTTCATAGTCTCCTCAAACAACCCCTTCCAACACTCAAAGTTCCAGTAAGAACAAAATTGTTTTCCTTTAGTACCAACTTTCAACCCTCATGCATATTTCTTCTTATTCTCTTCTGGGTGGAAATGGACAATAACAAATTCACTATTCTTTTAAAAAGGGGACATCTAGGTGGTGAAGTGAATAAAGCACTAGGCTTAGAATAAGGAAGACTCATTTTGATGAGTTAAAATCTGGCTTCAGACTCTGACTAGCTACATGATTCTGGGCTAGTCACTTAACTCTGTTGGTCTCAGTTTTCCGATCTGTAAAATGAGCTGGAGAAGGAAATGGCAAACCACTCTATTACCTTTGCCAAGAAAACCCCAAATAGGGTCAAGGAGAGTCAGCCATGACTGAATGACAAGAAGAACAAAACAGTCCTTTCTAATTTTTAAGACCATTAATAAAACTTGCAATGCAATTCGATGAACTGCCATTTATCAGGTTCTAGGGGATTTTCCCAGGGTCACCCAGCTAGTATATAATACTAATGCAGCCTACATTTATATAGCACTTCAAAGTTGGCAAGGTGCTTTCCAAATATTATCTCATTTTATTCTCTCAAAAACCCTGGGAGGTAGGTGCTATTATTATCTCTATTTTACAGATGAGGAAACTGAGGCAGGCAGAGGCTAGGGGGTGGGGGATACAAAGACAGCGTTCATTCACATTTCATCTGGCACTTTTGTTCTGTGAGATCCCAAGAAACCCACCCAGGAGATAAAGCAGAGAGAGTGGCCCCTCCCCCCATGCCCTAAGGGAAGAATAATCTTCTCTGAGATTTAATCATCCTAATTGATTGTGGCCTGTGATTGTATGGAATTGTAAATTATTAACTTTTTTTTTATCTTGTTTAATAATTAGCTAACCTTTACTGCTGCTCAAGGTCATGGGCAGGATGTTATACAGTGGAGAGAAAACTGGATTTGGAAAGTGAGCAGACTTAGCTCCAAATCCCAGCTCCACGAGCTAGAACTTGTGGAATAGTGGGTGAATCACCTCCACTTTCTGGACCTCCGTTTCTTCTTCTGAAAAACGAGGACCACGTGGTCTCTAAGGCCTGTTTCAGCTCTATAATGATGATCTCTAACTATCAAAAATGACAATTATATTTTGACCTCCCTTGCCCATTCATGTGGGGCAGCCAGGTGACACAGTGGATGGAGCACTGGGCTGGGAATCAGGAAGATTCAACTTCATGAGTTCAAATGTGGCCTCAGGCACTTACTAGCTGGGTGACCATGAGCAAGTCACTTCAGTTTCTTTGCCTCAGTTTCCTCATTTGTAAAATGAGCTGGAGAAGGAAATGGCAAACCACTCCAGTACCTTTGCCAAGAAAACCCCAAATGAGTTCAAAAAGAGTGGGACATGACTGAACAGCAAAGCCCATTCGTACCCTTGAGTTATGTTAGGGGTCTTTAATATAATATCTATACCCATACTCATTATCATATAGGATACAAGTGACATTTAATTTCTTAATAAAGATTTATCATCACCTCTTTGGAAAACTCTAACATCAGCTCTGGGATTTACAGAGGTGTTTATGAGTCCTCAAAGTCATAGAATAACTGGATTTTCAAATAATCACCCCAACCCCTGATAAATGATGGATATTGAGTCAGAGGGCTTGTGTTCTCGTCCTAGGGCTGTCACTTACTAGATGGGTGACCTTATACAAGTCATTTAACCCTTGGTTTCCTCATCTGTAAAATGAGGAAGTCATACTGAATGATCTTGAAAGTTCCTTCCAGCTCTAAACTTGTGGTTATTATAATCTGCTAGATGTGACTTTATAAAGTCATAACTTTGGTTAGCCTTCAAAATGTCCATTCAGGTCCTTGAATTACTTTAGGTCCCTCAAAGTGGATGTTTATTCCATTGTTAATATCGTTGGCCAAAACATTTTGTCGCTTCTCTTTTGAAGTGGACTTTTTAAGAGTTTAAAAAGCAACACAAGGAAAGGGGCATCTCATTACTGAACAACCATCACCTCTCTTGATCACCCACCATATTTCTCACACTTTTGGTTCTTTGAAAAAATCAAATCTACCCTCAGAGGATGAAAAATTATCAACATTAAGGAAGACATTCAAAAGACCATGTCACCGATTCTGGAAACAATGACAAAAAAGCAGTTCCCAGAATTCACTTGGGCAATGAAAGAATGTTGGGAATAAATATGTTGTCTCCTAAGGTGTCTACTTTGAAGAAGCAGAACTCATTTGGATGTGGAAATTTGAGCATGAGTGTATAAAAAAAATCCCTTTATACTATAAAGTCACATTTGAAATGAAGATGATTGTAATTAGATTTCATCTACATTATTGCAGCCCTTCTACACAACAAATGATGAAACAAATCTACCTCCTCTTAGGATCAAGGCGAGAGACCATCAGTGTGGAAAGTTGCATCAGTTGGCAGAAATAGTCTCCGTGTAGGTTGGTTGGTTTTCTTTGTGATAAGAGAGATTTCCATCCTGATGAATGTGGAAGATGAAAAGGTATCAATAAAACTTTTTTAAAAATCTATCAGCTGATTAGAGAGAAATGGTTATAATCTTCAATGTCCTTGCCTCTGGTTTGTCCAGTACAAACACATCCCTTAGTTGTACCCTCCAGAAATGCTCATAGCACATTAGCAAATATGCTTTTGGTTTTTAAGGATTTGGTCCTATTACCATAATTTTCTAAGTTGTTCAAACATGGCTACAATCATTCAACCAGAACCAACCCTGTGTATGTAAATTCCTTCCTAGGTCCAAATTCTGTATGTTTTGCTCCTCTTTTTTCTTTAAAAAAAAAAAAAGAAGACATTTTAAACAGAAATGTCTCTTTGTTTTATTCTTTGCTTGTTTGGGGGGTAGGAAAAATACACATGAATTTGTTTTAAGGGTGTGTTTTTAACAACAAAAAATATTTTTTTAAACAGATAATATCAGGCAACCCAGAATACCATGCCATGTGACAAGTATTTCAAATGATTTTTCCCCCTGCGGCTATTATTTTTCAATGAAGAACTAAGCAAATTCTATGAGCTAAGAAGAATTAAAGTAACAATGTGTTTTTCATTGGTCATCATTACATAAACCCTTTAATTTGATCCCTTTCAATCTTACAAGTATTTATATTAGATAAAATAAAGTATGGTATTTTGAATAGGGCACAGGCTTAAGAAACAGAAATCCCATATTCTAGTCCTAGTCTTTGGAATTAAACCCTGTGTTCTTGGCCCCCAAAGGCAAAAACAGGACCAAAAAGGTGGAAGTTACAAAGGGGCAGATATTAGCTCAATAGAAAGGAAAAAATTCTTCCAAGTAGAGCTGTCCAAAAGTGGAATGGATTACTGGACTATGTAATGAGTTCCTTGTCACCGAAAGTCTTCAAGTGGAGGTTTACTAACCATTTTCCAGAAAGTCATAGAGAGGGAGGATTCCTGCTTCAGGGAAGAGGTTGGCCCCTCAGCTTACTTCCATTTCACACATTCTATGATCCTATTTTTCTTCTTGAAATGATGCTTTATTGAAGTTAATTTACCTTTCTATGCTTCACTTTCCCCAAAAGCAACATACCAATATTTTCTCACCTCTTTCCTATTTTACAAGGATATTTTAAATTAGATGTTTATGAAACCATTTTATTTTCTTGGGGAGAACTTTAAAAAAAAAAAAGAAATCACAACACAATTCAACAAATAGTTATTACCTCTCTATACATAACATTCAGTATATATTATTAAAGATGGCTAGAGTCTCTCTCTCTCTCTCTCTCTATATATATATAAGCATATACATACATATGTGTCTCTACAGATAAAGTTAAGCAGAATACACGGAGGGTATTTAATAAGCACTTACTGAATGAATGAACAGATAGATGGAATAGAACCAAGAAATTCTCACCAAGAAAAAAGAAAAAGAAGCATTTAAGGACTTTCCCTCTGATTCTCTATGTGATCTATGGTAAACCACATAACTGCTCTAAGCCTCAGTTTCCCTATCTGTAAAGCAAGAAAGACAAATCTCACTTCCCACAAGGTTGTGGGCAACTTGAAAAATGTTCAATAATAAATACTATATATTCCAGAATTTTAAAAGAAAGATTTCATCTAAATACAAGCATTTTACTGTTGGGCAAACAAATACCCTCCTACAGATGGCTTCTGATGGGTTTTTTAAAGGTTCTGTGTCAAGAACTGGTTTCTATATTAACCGTTTTTCTAGAATTGACTGAATCACACATCACAGCACTCCCTATGATGAATCCTGTGAAAATTGCCTGAATGAAAAATATCCATGTGCCTGGATTGGTGTATATATTGTGTTAACATAACAGAGGACTAAAAATAATTTCATTAAAGTCTGGTCTGGGACCCTACTCCATGTATTAATAAGTGACATCTCTGATCCATGCAGCACGGAAGATACAGGAGGGTGTTGCATCCCTATTCTTTAACCTTGAAGAGGATGAACCGCATTTGCTTAGAGGCAACATTTTCGGATGGAGAGCAGGGGAGTAGCAGAGAGAGATGGGAAGATAGTTAATTTTTAGTAAACCACAAACTTTAGGAAGGAACCAATAAGGTAGACCGCCATGTCTGCTCTTCTCACGGGTATAGATCTGTATAATATTCCCTACGGTACTGAAATCAGGCTTGTTTCTGGTCAGCATAATTTTCTGTCCCTTCTCTTATCTTTTTTTCCCTTTAAGTATCTGGAGGGGACTGGGTGTTGCCTTGTTGGTTAGCATAATGGGCACTGGGGCGTTGTATCTCACCTTGATTGTTCAACTTTCATAAACAACTGTTGGGTAACACAGCTGCCCAACAGAACCTGTGGGTGGCAAGCCTGCCACACTCCAATCTGATGAGGGAGCCCATTTGGATCAGTTGAAAAACTTAGGAAATCGTGACAAGAGGAACAAATCTTTAAGAACCAAAACATTTTATATGTTATTTTATCATATGAGGATTTCTGGAGGGCACAACTAAAGGATGTGTGTTTGTGTTGGACATACCAGAGTCAAGAACACTGAAGAATAACCATTTATCTCTAATCCTCTGATAGGTTTTTTGTTTTGTTTTTTAATTTTGTTGACTTTTTGTTTTCTTAAACCATGGATCTTTCAGCTATTTCTCCTCTCCCCATCCAAACCCCACCCCCCATCAGCTAACCTCCCAGTCTCCTCTCTTAGGGTTGAACAAAGGCAAAAGGAGCCAGGAGAAAACAAGGAGCTTAGTAAAAATGAGGGGACCCTTCTACTAAGGGAAGAGGCGAGTCAAAGAGACAGACTCGATCTTGGGACCTAGGCTGAAACTGGATTAAGTATGGAGCCTGTGCAAGCCCTTGCACATTCTTTCCCCAGTCTCCCTAGTTCTTCCAATATAATCCAATCCAATCCAATAAGCCAAACTGAAAGACGCTGAAATGGTCGTTCATTCATTCATTCATTCATGGAGCATTTATTAAGCGCCTACTATACATCAGGCACTGTGCTAGGCCCTGAGGATACTAAGTCAAAAATGAGGCAGTCCCTGACCTCAAGTAGCTTACATTCTGGGGAAGGATGCAACGTGTAGATACATGTCAATACCATCTCCCAGACAGTAATGATCCTGAGTTCAGGACCCAGGCCAGCCCTTCAATGACTCCAATCCCACAAACCCCCCACTCATCTCCGCCCCAGCGCTTGCTCCTTTCTCTCAAGGTCCTTAAGCTGGAAAGAGGAACCCTCCACCCCCACCCCACCCCACCCCCCGACCCCTGCCTTTAAAATAAAAGAGGCTGCGGCCATGGGCAGCAGCTGAAAGTTCCGGGGGTGGCTGAGATGGCAGCCTTAGTGAGCGCACACACATGCACCCCAGTCCTCAGGTGCCGCCGGCAGGTGGGAGATCTTTTTAGCGGCACGTCCTTGACCCCCAAAATACACACACACACACACACACACACACACACACACACACACACACCCCTGCAAGACTCCTCTGGGGCCCCGACCCTGGAGGCTGAGGATACTCACTGTCCAACCTCGCAGCCTGGCCCCGTCCTGGTCCCGGCCGCTGAGCCGAGCCCGCCCTGGTGACCCCGCGCCTGACGCCCAGTCAGACAGCTCCAACTCCCCGCGATGTGTACAAAGAGAGCGACCTCTACCGTCCACTGCGGGCTGCACAGCCGCCCGGTGGGAGCCCACGCCTTCCGACAACAGCTACCCTTTCCCTGCCAACGCCCCCTCCCCCATCTCCCTCCCCTCACGCGGGGTTAAGGCCTCTCTCCCACAGCAGATGAACGAGAAGCGACGTGGAAATCTTTCCATCCAAATGAACTGTGATTTCCCTTTGATGGGCATAATTTATTCCAAAATAGTCCCTGGACTGAAACGATCAATTAGCAGCCTGAAACGCGCTGTGAAGTAAATTGTCACACTCTCTATTACAGGACGGTTATCATATATTTATAAGGTGTGTTTTCTGCAATCAGAACCAACAAGGTGTTGAGTGATCAGTCATAAATGCAGTTCTTCAAAAAGAGGAGGGGGTCAGGGAGGGAGAAGAGCTCTGACATTGTGTGTAGGAAAAAGAAAAAAAAAAGGTATGACACTTATGGCAACTGCCTCCCCCATCCCCGGCCCCCGTGTGGTATTTCATCTAGGCAAGTGGGAGGTGCACTAGGAATTGAAGACTGCCCACACACTTAACCCAGCGGGGCCAGACACTTTGACCACTACGGATGCTTCGGCCTCCCGCCTGGCCTTTGAGCCATACAGAGCTCTTCAAGTGGACGGCTTTTCTGATTATGTAAAATACGGATCATAAGCTGAGCCTGACAGTACTTTCTCTCTCTTTCCTCTCTCCGCTCTCTCTCCCCTCCAGAAAGCTCTTGTTAAATCTTAAGGGTCCTATTTCTGCTCTTCCCTAGACCCTCCAATATCTTCCGCTTTAAATTAGCTCTACTGTGACAAAAAGATGGACTTTTAGTCCTTGCTTGCATCGGGTGTCATCTTCTAGTCCTTTCCATTAGAGCTGTTGAGGTCAGATCGATAACATTTTTAATGCCCCTCTCCCTCCTTTCCCAAGTGGAAAGATAATTTATTTGAAAATCAGGACCCTAGGCCAGATCCATCACCCATTCAGGCTAGGAGCATATTATAATTTAAACAGGAAGGACCCTTATAGGCCATCTAGTATAATTCCTTCATTGTACAGATGAGGAAAGTGAGACTTCGAGCGCTACATGACTTCTACAAAGTCACTGAGGTAGCATGGGGCAGAACCAAGATTTGAACCTAAGGCTTTGAACCCCCAAATCTTTCCACCACATTGCCTCCATTAGGCATGCTGTTACATGCTATCACTTTTATGTCAGCCTCAAAGAGCAAGGGTGTATTCCCCAAGATTCTCTTACAATACACTGTGGGACCATCTTCCATGATTCTTCTCTATTCAAAGCACCTGTGATGTCAAGCACGGGGCACTCCCTTCCAGGAAGCAGATCAAAACCTCTCTATTGCTCATCCTGTGCTACTCTTGTCCAAGTCCTAATAAACCCTCTGCAGGGGGCCTGCCCAAACTACTGAGGCCTTCCTCTTCATCTTGACACTGCTTCCAAGCTGAGGAAGCACAAAGGCTGTCTGCTGTCCTTCCTTTTCTCCCTATGACTAGCCCACCTCCTTTGGAGATCATACACTTATCTGATGATACCCCTTACATCACTTTTCTAGCATGATTCTCCATGAGTAATAGGCTGCAGCCCCACCTGCACACATTATGACCCTCTGGATGGGACCAACCTTCAGATTCTTCCCAGATGGTATTATTCCATGGTTTTAAGCCCTATGACATCACTAGAACAATACCGTTATGCTGCCTATTCTCTCTCCCTTCCCCTACAAGGTACCCTTCTGCACTCTTCTGCTACAACACAGATCTAGAACCAAGTTCAATGATCGGTCAGAACTGGCATGATGCCACTTAGAATAAGTAAACTGACACCATGTGCCCTGTGGGTGTGGCCCTCTTTTTTGTGTCGTGGCTGAGCTAGAAGGAACACACAGAGCACGCATAGAGACCATGGTTTATGATTTACCCTGCTTCATCCTTTTCCCTCTGACTTCATATCAAACCTTTGTTACATTTATGCCATAAAGACGAGGGTTTGGGGAGAAAGATCGGGTTGGGTCTTAGGGAGAGAAGGAAAGGTGTTGACTGGTAAACTACTCAACTCGTGGGCATGTGGGGGTGGTTAATGCTCCTTTCTCAGCATATAACAAAGACTGCCAGATCATGAAAGTCCAGCCTGGACTCATTTATCCTCTAGGTAAGTTAGACACAAATTTAGGAAAATTCTGGGTGAAGACTAATGTATCATTTTCTGAAGATGGGTTTGGACAGGAAGTATATTTCTTTATCTACAAGGAAAAGTTATACCCAATCCTCCACTCCAAAAGTGATCAAAGTTTTGTGCCTTGTCTCAGTTGGAAAACCTTTTGTCACTGACCTGAGAATATCCTCACCATCTCTCCCAACCCACAGACATGCCTTCATTTTCAATCCACAAAGGGGTGAGACCTGGAGGGGTGGGTAAGGAAGGAAAGAGCCCTCCAACCAAGTCACTGAAGGCTATAAAGCTGCAGAGGCCCTGCCAAAGGGAAGCCAAGCAGCCTTGGCTTGGAGGGGACTGGGGAAGGTGCCAAGGACGTGGGCAGAGCCACCTGTCCAAGGGGCCTAGCCCTGAAAACAGAATGTGGCTTCTTAATGGACTTCAAATTACCAACATCGCTAAACTCTCCCTTAATAGACTCGTAAAGATCTGCTTGCTACCTTTCTCCCCTTCATCTAGAATTTGTAACCAAGAGCCCAATTTTGTCATTTGGAAATACTAATTATCTAATCACGCCCGCCACGCTGCATAACGCACTTGTCTGCCCAATTAGCTAGGACAATTATTAAAATTCGGAGGCCTAATTATGTCTCAATTTAATGCTGGCAACCTCGAATCCAAGCAGTAATTAAAATCCTCTCTTTGCCTCTGCCTTTAGGGCAGGGGATGATTAGGACCTGTCAGGGGGGGTACTGAACCGAACCAGTCAAGCAGATTGCACAACACGACCCTGCATTGTTAAGTGTGTCAACATATTAACCTGAATTCCCTTCAGCCCCCACATAATCACATTGGGTGGAGGAATAAAGGGGCTAAAACATGAAGCATTTTATTAAAAAAACATAAATTCTTTTTAATTAATGCTATAAGAGATCTGACGAATTTCAAGCTTCTAAGTGCTGGCAGACATAAGACTAGTTCATCTAATTATCAGCAAATGTACTCCTCTGTCTTAAAAAAAATTTTTTTACTTATTTAAAGAAAATGATCCTTTTTTTTCCAGTGGTAGTTTTTTTTCTTTTTTAAAGCACAGCCCGGCTAGTTAGCTTCCAGAAATACACTTGATTACCAGTTTCGTTTGATGATGGGACACAAGTGAATGTTGACTTCCAAAAGAATCAGATCCAAGACTGGAGGCACAAATAAAAAGGCTAGAATTTAATACTTGAAAGATGTTAATAAAAGTTGAACATTAAAAATCATAATATTGAAATAAATTCAAAATATTTATCTTATTCAGCTCACAAGTTCGAAGTCTGAAATGAAGCCAGTTGTGAGGAAGGTGGGAGAATAACCCAAAGATAGCAGGGAGCTGAAGCAAGCCTGCATTGCTTGGGAAGCTCATTGATTTGGAGGGTTCCAGTCAATGCGTGCTAACTAACTTGGTCTGAGCACCCTTTCCTTGGGAAGAATGAGCAATACAGCCAGCCCACTTAGAACCTTCCTTCCTTTCTTCCAAAGCCAAGTTTGGACACAATGTTTTATCCAGATTTTCACGGATTCAGCTCAGCATTCAGGTGGTTTGTATTCATTTAGTATTTGTCTTGCATTCATTTAACTTGGTCTTGGACAGAATTATTTCTGAGCAGACAGGGCTAAAGAAGGAAACAATGACTTTATTTGCGTCTTTAGGCTTCTTCGGTACATAAATCATTTTTAACAGAACAAATGACCTCACGGACTCACACACACACACACACACACACACACACACACACACACACACACACACACACACCCCAACATGTAGCAGAATGGTACCGTTTTAAAAGGCAGGTCTATAAAGTAATTGGTTTTGACTGAATGGCCTAGAACTTGGATTTCATCAGTGTGGTGACCCACACCTATTAACCTGGGTTCTCCTATCTGCTTCTACATTCAGTCTATTGTTTTGGTTGAAGAAAATCCAATCTTACACAGATATGTCACTGGAAAGGGGAAGGGTATTTTAATAGGCAAATAATGTCTTAGTATGATTACAAAAATAGTTTTGACGTCATGTAGCCCCCTGAAAGTATCTTAACCCCAAACCACATACTGCAATGGTTTGAATGCAGAAGCAGATAAAAGAATCCAGATATTATCAAGCCAGATATTAAAGATATTTGCAAAAATAAGTAAAATAATGTCACCTCATTAATTCTTTTCTTTCAAAAAAGCTGCATTTTCAATAAAAAAGTTATTTATGATAACATGTAAGGGGTTTCACTTGTTTCTTGGACTTTTTCCAATAAAAACCCACATATGATTTTTTTTTAATAAATATTTTTAAAAGTTACCAATTTTAATTTTCAATGTGGTAAATATCTAGATAGATTGATATAGATACAACACCAACAAAAGTTCCTTGGGGTCCTCAGTACTTTTAAGAGGCTAAAAGAGTCTTGAGACCCCAAAGTTGGAGAACCTCTTCACTGTACCCCATTGCATCTCCTTTGTTCTCCTTTCGGAGGAACAGGCTTTTTGACTTCCGCTAGCACAGAAACCTTCCGATGCAGAAATGCCTTCTACCACTGCATATTTCTACTCTGAAACTCCCAATCTTAAGAGTTGTCCTCTGGGCCACTGAGAAGTTAAGGGATTTGTCCCAAGGTCACACAACCAGAATCTGTCTGAGGTAAGATTTTAACCCAGGTATGTGTGAGGCCAGCCGTCAATCTACTACAAAGACCACGTAAATTATCAATTCATGCCACAGACTGCTATAAGCAATGAGGCTGAAAAAGACCAACTCATGGATCAGTGAAAGGACCATTCGCCACTGTGAGGACTAAATTAGGTAACATATTTAAAGCATTTTTTGAACTTCAAAATGCTAACTATTATTGTTATTATTATCATTCAGATACCCCGAGAAGGCACTGGACCACAATTTGAAAGCTGTAATAATAATAGTACTGATATTTACATAGTTGTTTAAGGTTTGCAAATTGCTTTATATCATCTCACTGGAGACTCCCCATGACCTTTCAAGCTAGGTGCTACAAGTATTATCATAAAATAAAACAGAGACCAAAAGTTTAGGTTAAGGGACTTGCCCAGTGTTACATCACAAATAAGTCTTGGCCCTATGTAATACAGCTTTAACTATACTCATTGATAAAGTAAAAATATTTGTTTCTGACTGTGCATATTAGGTGCTGGGAGTAAAGGGAGTAATTCTTCATGTCCATATTTTCATATTCTCCAACAACATGCTAAAAATATTATCTTAATTCAGTGATGATGAAAGTAGAGGTCCTCTCTCCTTTCCCACCTTTGGATAAAAAGAGTGTGATTTGGTCCTCCGTGAAAAAGCTCTCTTGATCCCAGCTGCCACAAGCCCCCTGCTAGCAAAGGCAGTGGCTACAGATGGTCCTTGCTAACACAGTTTGGCTTGAGTGTGGACAGGCCCTGAGGCATTTATGTTGCATAGACTGGGGGAGGGTAAGCGTGCCCATTGTGCTCTCCCACTGTGTGTGCCTACATCTTGAAAATGGCCTTGCTCTGAGTCTCTTTGGATGGCAAACCAAAGTGCAAATCTGTGTTCTGACTTGTTCGAGAGGCTGTCAGCATGTTTTCCTCTTGTCAGCAGCAATTGACTGGTCAGGCTCACCCTGTACAGCAATTGTAACAGCTCATTGACAGACCAGTGACCCAGCTGGACCTGATAATGGAAAACTATTGATTTTTGTGGGCTCGACAAATCTGAAACGAAGGACCAATGTAATGTCATCAATTGTCTTGGACTCTGATAACCCAGGGGAAAAAAGTTTCAGAGTTCTTCTTCTACATTTCCTGACAATGTTGGCTTAAAGATAATCACAGACACAATCACTTTGTAAGCTTTTCTTCTTAAATAGACAGAACTAGTCAACTATTTCTTAAAAGCCTCATTATTTGAAGAACCTATGTTTACAAGGTAAGGGGGGGGGGAACTGAAATTAGTTTGCCAGCCAACCTGCGGAGACTGAATACATTCTTCAAGAACAAACAACTAATAGAAAGGATGTTTTAGAAAGATAATATTCAAAATGGTGTCTATCACAAACACAATTATAGAGGGACAAAGAAATCAAAGTAAAATTTAAAATCTAATGACTTATGATAGCCACCTGATACATAAGACCAAGAGAAAACTGACAGCTTGCCTAAGTTGACTTGATTCAAGGATGAATGGCTTGGGTTTTGAGAACTCTGTAATGTGACATCTTTCACAAGCATGGAATTGTTGAAAAAGGACCCCCACCCCCAAAATTATTTTTTTCCTCTCTTCAGTTGACTATTTCAAAACCATAAAAATGGCTCAGTCAGCTTGGAATGTTGTATAAAGCCACCACAGACTCAGCACTGGGCTTCTGATGGCACGAGGTATTTCCTAATGGCCTTGGCTGAATGAAACTTTCTTTTAAGAAGGGAAGGGGACAACAAGGGTACTGATCTTGGTTGCTGATCTGATATGTTCAGTGCATAGCTGCCCTGATCCACAGTACAAGAAGCCTTACAGTGGAGTCTGACCTCTAGACAGAATGGGCTAGAGTAGCAGAGAAGGCAGAAACAACATGAGGGGCTTCCACGTTTACTCTGTGAAAAGGGTCTGAAGACATTAGTCTTAGAGATGAGTTAGAAAGAAGTCCTGATGTCACTAAAGCACTGAAAATAAGCCCGAGCTGTGGCAGGGCTCTTGTTCACAGGAGTGGGCAATCTTTACACTCTGCTGTAATCTTCCTCTTATGACCTTCGATTAGCAACATTCCTACCACACACCTCTCTGATATTCTAGCACTGTTGAAATTAACTTCCCTGTTTGGTGGTTTAGCAGCAAAAACCCCAGAGGACTGGGACCCAAAAACATAAATATACATGTATGCTGGGTTTAAAAAAATCAAACTCAGCTGGGAGTAACACCTTGAGAAATATTTTTAAATGGTTCCGGAGATCATACCACATTATGATTCTATGATGTGCTATCTCAACTAAATCACTTTTAATCAAATAAACATTTAAGAAATAAATGCCTGTGTGCAGAGCCCTCAGACCTTTGACTTGCTTCCATTACTGATGATGTATAAGTTATTAGTGTTTGTTGGAGTGAACTGGATCCCCAACAGGGCTTCATGTGAAGACTCACACTTAGAGGGAATACACCAATTACTTAATGCAGTCCCTTCTACTTTGGGATGCCTTAATCATGAGGATGCTTCCCCCCCCCCATATTAAAACTAATCTGGCTTTTACCAACTTCCATCCACTGATCCCAGAGCTACCTAATCCAGTACATAGTTAGATATTTTGTTTTACAAGGGAGAGAGGGAGGGACTATGAACAAAACCAGCTTTTCTGAGCTTGTTAGATGGAAAGTAATGGTTGGTATGGGTTTGAGATAGTTTTAAAAAAATGCAGATGCACTGATAAAGGAGCATCTACCAAGTGCTGGGGGTGGAGGGGCCAACAAGCACCTTAATCCCACTTGGATTGCTACCAGCTCTGCCCTGAGGTCAAACAGCACGGCTCTTACACTCCCTTCTGCTACCTCAGTTATCTGAAAAATAGGTAGCATGAGAATTCTCTGAATTTGCTTTCCTGTTCTAGGATGGCCATCTGTTCACTTCCTACTCCTGCACCACAGAAGCTCCTGGACTGAGGTCAGAATACCTGGCTTTGAACCCTGGCTCTGCAACTCATCAACCACAGAAGCATGGAAGGGGACAACGTTGGCATTCCCTACCTTATTAGGCAGGTTGTGAGGAAAGTGTTTTGTCTTGTATCTGAGGATCTCAAGTCCTTAATTAACATCTTTATCTGAGTCTCAGCCATTTGAGGATGAGAGAATTTGGAGTCTAAAATCAGTTGAGTACAACCATCCTAGCATATCTACTTAGTAATATGCTCTACCACAAGGGAACACAAATACATAATTCTACTTGAAGTACCGATTTTAAGGATGTTCCAAAATACTCAATTTTTCAGTGGTTACTTTCGTTGTTAAAATCTCACCTGTTCTGCGGGGCACTGCAATCTACCCTTTCACTCTTATTTCAATTGTGCAAGGACAGCAAAAGCATAAGGATTTAATTTCTGTCAAATGTTTTTCTTCCTTTCTAAATCAGTTATTCTTTCCTGTGGATAAAAAGATGCAGGGCTATGGCTGTGGAATGTGGCATATGCAATCAAATACGGTTCCAGGGTTGACTTTGTTCAGTTGTTTTTCATTATCGGGCTGGTTCGAGAGTATGCATGTATGTAGGAGATTGGGCATATTAGGAAAGGACAATCGTGGAAAAGTAAAAGGCATCAAATGATTTTTCCTTGAGTCAACACAGGCACTTTTCTTTTCCTGGGAGTCAGATGAGTCTATTCCTATGAAGCCAGCCTTAAAATTCAAAACTTCTGGGCTTGGGCCCTAGGTCTGCCATTGCCTTGCTGCCTATGTTGGACACATTGCTTCCCCTCTCAGGACCCGTCCTCAGTTTCCTCAACTATGCATTCCAATAAAATATAAGACGGCAAAGGCTACTGTTTTTTTTTTGTCTCCAAGGCTGGCCAACGAGATAGTTAATACTTGTTTGTTAAACTGAAATAAACAGAATCATAGGTGTGGAGTTTTAACCATCTCAGCAAAAGAATCTTGTCTGGACAACGAGCTTTTTCTTTTAACATGAGTGTATACCTTTGTACCATGCGCTGGACTCGCACGTGCTCAGAGACGCATACTTACACGGAATACTTTTGCCCTTGTTCCAAAAATGTCTCTACAAGGCTCACTGTGGCAAACAACAAATGACTTAAGACTTGCTGAGATGTTTTCCATTTGCGTTGTCTTCACCAAGTCAGCTAGAGATAAACCATGTTAACTCTCTCTTGCTTGGCTGCATTCTCATGTCAATAAAACATTCTAATTGCTGATTATGAATGATTATGCTTCCTTCTCTGAGAACTACATGCTTTACTAGAGGGTACAGAGTTGTACATATTGTACTGGGGATTTGACAACAGAGGTGATATTACCTACTGGAAAAAAAAATTGGACCTAGGTTCTAGTCCTGAATGACATGATCTTGCTGGTGGTACCCTCTGTAATAAAGAAGTTAGGATGAGGATTTCAGGGGTAAAAATAATGAATTCAATTTTTTACATATTTGTCTCACTTAATATATCTACAGGACATCCCATCTGAGATGTGTAACAGGTAGTTAAGATACAAGGAGGGAGATCAAGAGAGACGTCAGGGCTGGATGAGAGCTTATGACATTACCAAGTAAAATAGTATATAGGGAGAGGAGAGCTCAGGACCAAGCCCCACAGGATACACACAGTGAAGCAGGCATGACCTAGATGAAAATCAAACAAATGAGACTGAGTGGTCAGATAGACAAAATCAATCAGGAGACTGTAGTATCACAGAAGCCTAAAGAAAAGAGAATCTGGAGACAAGGGCAATCAAGCCTGAAAAGGGAAATCAGGCAAAATCAAAACAGGTGGGTCCTTCCTGGAATGGAGGTGAGGTGAAGGTTTAAATCTGGGGAGCAGCTAACAACTGATTGGCTAAAATACTTAATTTGTGAAGGGGAACAGTGTGAAGTAAGGTTGATAAAGCAGGGCTCATATTTGTGGAAGGCTTTAACCGACAGGCTTTTATTTTACCCTACAAGCATGAGGATTAGTTAAATATTTTTATTAATTTTCATAAATTTATAAATTAAATATTTTGGAGCAGGGGGGCTACATATCTGCATTTGGCCCTGGGAATTTCATTTTGGAAGCTACCTGAAAGGAAAAAATAAGAGCAGGGGTAAGGATAGTAAAGGCAGTAGACCGAGTAAAAGGTTGCTGCAATAGTCCAGGTGAAAGGTAATGTAAGCTCAGTCCAGGTTAACGAAGAGGAATAATGCAAGAGACGAGGAAGTAGAATTGACAATATTTCACAACAGGCTTTATTTTAGGGGAGATGAGCAAAGAGAAAAGGATGACTTCACCAAGGCTGTAAACTGAATGACTGGGAGGATGGTGGTGCCCTCAAAAGAAATAAGGAAATAGAGCTCATAAAATCAAATTCATACGTGCAAAGAACCCTAGTTCTCCATCACCTACGCTAGCCTCCTCATTTTACAGACGGGTAACTGAAGCTAAGAGGTGGTAAGTGATGGTCCATATACAAACTCGGGTCGTCTTACTTAAAATCCAGTTCTCTGTTCACTGTGGTATGTTTGAAGAAAGGTAGGTCTAAGGATGTGTGATGAGGGAGATAACCTTCTTAAACATACAAAGTTTTAGGCACTAAGAGATAAAGGGAAGTAGTTACACAGCAGACAGTGACCAATACATAACTAGAATTTGAGATTGTTAGAGCTGAGCATATGGTTAACACTTGAATCAAAGGGCAACCCCTGCAGTCAATTCCTAATCATTTATAATAAATCAAGAACCAGGATAGGAGAGCCCATTTTTCATTTTTTAGTGTAAGCACTTACATCTAAGAAACGGGCAAACACTACAAATCACTGATTTGTTGATTTCTAGACTTAAGCAAGTATTAAGAGAAAATGTTAGTAACACAGATTAAATTTAAAAGTATTATTATGAGTACATCTTTTTTTTTCTCTCCAGAGAGCTGGTTGTTGAACATTTACCAGCAGACCCCTGGTTTGGAACCCACAGGACTTGATGAAAAGAGGAAGAAAAAAGAAGAGAGTCAGGATGGATTCCTGAGTAACACTAACACTGCTAAGGTGGCAGATGTATGATGACCTGCAGCACCAAGACGTTGCCGAATCTCCGAGTGGCCAGACGAAAAAAGAAAGAGTGCAATGAGATTAATAAGTCTACTGAAAAAAACAAAAGTGTATTCCAAATTTTAATGAGTCTTTTTTTTTTTAAACAATTTGCTGTTTGGGATTTATTAATGTCACTGCTCCTCTTCACAAGTGGAGATTGTGGTGGAAGTGGTTAGACTTAGGGAAGACCTGGGTTTGAATTCTGCCTCTGACCCTAAAAAGTTATAAGCAATTCACTAGACCACTGAACATCAGTTTCTTTTTCTGTGGCACAGAGATAACCACACAGGGATGTCTCTAGGGTCCAATAAGATTATAAACTGAAGCACAGGGAGGTTGTGACTTGACTCAAGTCATATATAATATATAGGCACTAACCTTAGAGCTCTAAGTAAAACCAAATTATAACTAACATTTATCTAAATAAAGCTCATAATAGAGGAACCTGCTTTGGAAGCCTGGAAGAAGTTAAAGTCATATCTCTGACACTTAACTGGCTGCATGATCCTGGAAGCTATTTACCCTTTCAGGGCTCAAGACCCCTTCTAAGATTAGGAGTCACACTGACCTGCACTGCCAGAGGGATGGTAGTTATCCAAGATTTCCCTCTACAGGCCCAGTCTCTATTACTCCTACTGATCATGTAAGTGAAAGCTCCTGGTAATCACTGGAGGGGAAAGTACCAAATGTAGCCTCTCTGAAGTGAGCACAGGTCAAGGCAAAAGGTGGGAAGGCCCCATTCACCAGCTCACAACTCGGAGCAGCTACACAGTCTGGCTCTGCATTGATGCTTGAGTAGAGGGAACCACTGCAGACAGACAGCTCTTAGCAGGCAGAATGGTAATGCATTTGCTTCACTGTTTGCATTATCAGTGGAGGATCAACATTTGGTTCTTAATGACATTTGCAAGACTGCTTTCAAATTTATGTAAAAGGCTTCATTTACTTTCATGGTATTCTCAGCAGCTGAGATAAAGCTTATAGGTACCTCTTGTAAAATTTTGTTCCTATTAAATGCAACAATGATTTAATTTTGCCCCTCTACATCCCATCAGATTAAGTTTAAATTTAACAGAGGTGGAGAAACACATTTTTATTCAGTTTGGCAAGTCTGCTTTTCTCATGTGCTTACCACAGAAAAATATTCTTTTTGCCTTCTATGTCCTTTAAAGATCTGTTAGCAAACAATGAAGGCTGGTTTCAAATAACTCAGAAAGAGTGGATTACAGCTGGCAAGAACAGCACAATGCACATCCGAGTCACGTACAGCAGGACACAGCTAAAGGCCAACTACATTCATTAGTAAAGAATTCAAGTTTTCTCTCAAATACAACCAGTTTCATGATGGAGGTGCAGGTAGGGGTCAGGGTGGGTTTCTTTTGCCATGATCCTGTATTTATGGAGTTCAAATCTCCAAAGAAGTCAAACTGCTCTTAGATTACACCAAGTTAATACATCATCACTGCTTTACCAAAAAAGGAAACGAGCACAAAGCTCATCAACTGGTATTGGCTAAACAAATTATGGCACATAATTGTAAGATATCACGAATGTGACACTCAAACACTGGCAGACGTCTACAAAATGATACAAGGTAAGGTAAACAGAATGAAAAAAGATATGGCAATTCAAAAGAAAAAATGAAAGCCTTGGGAATACCAATACTTCCAACCCAGCATCCTCAGACATCACCCTGGGAAGCAATTCCTGTGAAGATGCAGCAACTGCTTCTACACGTGCTAGAGCTCCGGAAGACCCAGAAAATAAAGTTCCTGCAACCAAAAAAGCCTCAGACACTGTCAAATGGTTCAACATCAGAAACATCTACTGTTTTCTCAGTAGAAGCGATGTTGAAGACCTTGAGGACTACGGGACATTTCCATTTGACTTGGAACTAAAACCTTCACTCTGTGGTGTTGCCTTCATTAGAATGTGAGCTCCTTGAGAACAAGGCCTGCCGACCTTTTTCTATTAGTCTTCCCAGTGCTGATTACCAATACTTTGCATGGGGAAAGCACTTGAATATACACGCTTCCTTCTTTTACTCTTTTTTCTGTATTGGGCTTATGTGAATACTTTCACTTTCCAAATTACACGTTCATCTTGTCCTTTTGGAAATGCAGTCAACTGCCAATCATTTATAAAAATGAATAAAACAAATTTATACAGAATAAAATGCATTTACAAAAACAGCTCATAGTTTTTCCAAGTTTAAAAAGTATATTCTTTATGGACAAAAATCCTTTCCAATTCCAGGATTCCTTGACATTCGATCCTGGTCCCCTATTTATAAAATGGGGATAATAATATACGCATCTACTTTATAGAACTGTTCAATTCCACAAAACATGTTTTAAATTAAGCACTTATCTTTTACCAAGCATATTGCTAGGGGCCAGGAATAAAAAGACAAAAAATTAAAAGTCCCTGCTCTCAAGCAGCTTACAGTCTACTGGAAATGTCTTAATTGTAAGCCAACAGGGGCAGCGAGGTGGTGCCATAGATACAGCACTGGCCCTGGATTCAGGAGGACCTGAGTTCACATCTGGCCTCAGACCAAACACTACCTGTGTGACCCTGGGCAAGTCACTTAACCCCATTGCCTAATTTTTAAAAAAAATTGTAAGCCAACCAGGAATATTATCAATAGAGTGTAGTCTACAGGTTCTATCTGCTGTTCTCTCTATTCAGATCAGTGACAGAACAGCTAAAAACCTTGATATGCCTCAATGATAATTTCATCTTTCAAAAAGGGGAGGACCTGAAAAGGAGGAGTTTGTGGACCTGATTCTCATCAATTATGAAAAAGTGACTGCTTGGGTGAAAATAATGGAAACCTTGGGGAAAAGTAACCACTCCATCTTCGAATTTGTGAAAAAGATGAAGCATAGAAACAAGAATCTAACATGTAATTTTAAAGGTTTTCAAATACTCAAAGTAGGAAAATAATGGTTATTTAAATAATAACGGTGAATGAAAGGAGTTATTTAGAAATGGAAGGCAAATGTCCCAATTTTCAAAAATGGGAAGACAATGCAATCTGCCAACTATAGACCAGTGACTTTAATTTCAATTAACCTATTATTCAAAACTGCCGGGTAGGCAGGTGAGTCATTTTAACCCCTTTCCTCCCTACTTTCAGTGGGGTAGAGTTATTTCCAATTAATTCTTCCCTTGGAGTATGCCTTTCTTTCTAGCCACTCCCTCCTCTCTTCTTGGGCACAAATTTCTTCTTTCAAAGGGATGACAGAAGCCTAAAACTCACTCAGCAAGCTACCTTGGTGATTACTGATTCATTTTAATCCTAAGGGAACCTCTGGTGAATGTATTCACTCTATTCCAAGAAACTGTTAAAATAATTCAATAAATTCTCTTTCTCTTTGTATGAGCCTGCCTGTCAGTAGAAATTGGAAAAACAATAGTTTGAATTTCCTTCTCTTCTGAGTTTTCCCAATTATTGTAACCTT
This sequence comes from Phascolarctos cinereus, assembly GCF_003287225.1. NCBI lineage: Eukaryota > Metazoa > Chordata > Mammalia > Diprotodontia > Phascolarctidae > Phascolarctos > Phascolarctos cinereus. The sequence goes on from NW_027555958.1 coordinate 442,965,727, forward strand.
AATGATAGGATACACAGACTTTAACAATTAGTCACAGCTTTAATAAAAAAATAACTATGGCAAATTATGGATGCTAAAATTTCTATATAGAGAGAGACATCAAGACTTTTGTCTCTTCCCAGGAGCTGTAGAAAGAGGCTGGAAATCTTTGTGCATTAGGCTAAAATCAACATCTCCCTTCCCTACTCCCAACCCATTATCATCCTGTTTTAGCATTCTGGTCCTGGGGTATCATGCCCTTACGGACTCCCAATCGCCACTGTTCTCCATCCCAAGATTGAGGGAACAGCATGCCATTTGTTCTCTTCGTACAGTCATCTGTGATCTCTCTGACCAGTTTCTCATGATTGTCTTTCAAATCATCCAGCCCTTCACTCTCAAGGTCATCTTTCATTTTCCTGGGCACTCAGTCCCTCTCTCCAAAAAACAAAAACTGCAGGGATCCAGAAACAGTTGCACAGAAAAGAGCCAAATGCCTTGTCCATTCTGAATTTCCAGTTCCTGCCAGTCACTGGAAAAGAGGTGTTAAATGGGTAAGATTCTACAATAGGTTATTATACAGCTGATCAGTAAATATCCAGAAAAAGCAGTGATCACAAATTCAGTGCTATGTATTTTTATGGATTATTCAAGGCTTTTGGTATTATTATTACTTATGTATATAAGGGAATAATTGAGCCATGTATACAAACAAGTCTCAGGGCCATGTTCTCCCCTAAAGTGGAATATGGCCAGCTAGTCTTACAACTGGGTTGTGAAGACAAAGTATAAATTAGGTGTGACACAGACTGGAAAAATGAATAGGAAGCAGTGTATTCGAGGAATGGGAAGTGCAAAGTCAGAATATTAACAAAGAAAAGCATGGTTACCAGGACAAAGTGACCTATTTGTGACTGGAACATCTGGGGAAGAAATATTTACAAGTTGATCAGATGCTTTCCAATCTCCAGCCCAGAAACAGAATTCTTTTACATGGGAAAATGTCTCTATGTTTCTTCATATTAGCAATACCTAAGATCTGAGGCAGAACTAAGGAGATCTAGGATTTTCACAAGGGTAATGCTCTGGTTTTCAATAAAAGAAAGCATACAGTTTGCAAACTAGAGGCCAGTGAGTTTGGCTTGGTATTCTAGGAACATTCTAGAACGCATTATATTAAAGAGACATAACAAACATAAAAAAGGAGGCAGTGATCACAAAGAGCTAATGAATGGCTTCATTAAGAACTGGTCAGGTCAGATTAATCTTGGTTTTTGCCACCCCCCCCCCTTATTTTTTTGACAGGTTATAAGACCACTAAAGTCTGGAGGATAGAGAAAGAAATAAATTGCCTAGATTCCAGTAAAGCATTTGACAACCTCTCCAATATTGTTTTTTGTTTGTTTTTAGGAAAAGATTAAGAGATGTAGATTAGATCATAGTGTAATTAAAACAGATTTGGAATGGGCTGAATGGCAAGGCTCACGAAATAGCTGTTAATAGTGCCAACTGCGAAGAACGTCTTACTGCCAAAAGTAAAGGAGCTAAAAATTCTTGACTTGTCTTATTGATCATTTTACATTTGAGAAAGGAAGGAAACAAATGAGGATCTGATGTCATGGACCTAATTCTTACAAGTAAGGAATAGGATTAGAGATCTGAGGCAGGTGACTGAGTATGAATAAAAAAAACCTCGGCAGACACCTGTAAGAACAATTAGGAAGTCTATTATAATACAGCCAAGGACTGCCATAACTACAAAGGATAAGAAAAGTGTTTCAAAGTTATGGTTTTTTTGGGGGAAAAAACCCTATATTTGGGGGTAGAGAAAGAAAAAACATCTGCTTGGAGTAGGCGGGAAGATGATAATAAATGACAAAGACAAGATGAACTCAACGTAGATTTCCTTTTGTTTTACCTACTGAAGAAAATAATAGGTGAAATGCAGAGAAAAACAGTTACAACTAAAAATCAAAACAAGCGAAATAGTAAAGGAAGAAGCAGATCTCCTAAATAGCTGGCCTGAATGAACTAAACACTCAAAACACTTATTGAAGTGGTTGCAAACCACTGTCTTTTTGATCATTGAGGCATCATGGTGAATGGAGAAGGACTTTCCAATATTCAAAAACAAGGATATGAATATTCAAATTATAGGTCACTGAGCATAACATTTATTTGTGGTAAAATTCTAGAAAGTTTATTAAAGGGATGGTTTGTGAGAGCTTAAAAACTGGATTAGATTTTTTTTATTACAATCTGTTATATTCCTCATCAAGAACAAGTCAGGCACCATTTTACTTCCTCTCTAGACTGGTACATATGACAAAATCTCTCATGTTCTTTTTGTAGAAATACATTTTATTGATGCCTTTTGTCTTTATATCACAATTTCCCACACAGCCCTCCAGGTTGAACCATGTTTTGTGACAAATAAAAACAATTAATCAAATTTGACAGAGACTGTGCCTGAAAATATATATAACATTTCTGTCCTGACAGACCTCCACATCTCTGTTCCATTATCTCTTCTCCAGAATCTTCACTGGTTTTTCCACTGCTCAAGAGTTCAACTTCCTTTTAGGGGATCTGTTTCATACGCGTGTCTCTCCTTTTCAAACTCACTAAATTTCTGTAGTCATTGCTTATTTAGATTTGTTCTCTTCATTCTCTTTACTTCACACTCCACCAAGTTCAAATAAATCTTCTCATTTCTTTGAATTCTTCCTATTCATCATGTCATACTTCACAAAAATGTTCAATTATGTTGATATTTCAGAAATTTTCCAAATTTTTTCAACCAATTCTGAATCACTGGACATTTCCTTCGTAGTCTTTGTTACCACCACAATTACTCCCATAAAGGCTTCAGCATATATGGTACTTTTGTTTCTACCTTTCATCACTCTTGAGCTGTGATCCTCACGCTATCTTCACTGACAAAAGGGAGATCTGGTTTGGATGATAGCAGTTAGGTGGTTTCTGAACTGATAAAACGACTGATTAATGAATCGCGGTCATTATGGAGAGATGTCTAGTGCAGTGGCACAGGGCTCTCTCTGTCCTTGACTCTGTACAGACACATGTATCAATGACTCTGAAGAAGGCAGAAATGTCATGTTTATCAAATGTGTGAATGACATGAAGCAGAGGAAATGGGCGACAGAACTGGAGTCCAAAAAGATCTTGATGAGCTGAAACATGGGCTGAAGCGAACAAGATAAAACATAATCAGTATTAATTAATGTCATATGCTGCATTTTGGTTAAAAAGCATACCTTCAGTGCAAACGTGGGGAGAGGAGAAAGTAGCTCATGTACACCCACACCCACACCCCTCTTTCAGCTGCAGTGGGTTGCCTGTGTGAAGTGGAAAGCAAAATTAGTATATTAGTATATTATCTTATGCTGCTTTAACAGAAAATAGTATCCAGAACCATGAAAATAATTCTGCTGCACTCTACCCTGCTCAGACTAAATCTGGAAACCATATCCAGTTCTGGGCATCACATTTTAAAACAAACAATGGCTAGTGTGTCTAGAACAGGATGACCAGGATGAAAAAGAAGCTAAAAACCATTCTACAGGAAGATCAGTTGAATGAACTGGGGAAGATGGCTAACTTGGAGAAGGAGACTTAGGGAGGGCATGTTTGTCTTCTTCAGACACTTGCAGGGACATCATGAAAATGATGAATTAGATTTGTTCTATTTGGCACAGAAATTACAGGACATAGATTTGTTAGAAGAAAACTTCCTAACAAATAGAGACATTTTAAAATGGGGGGTAGTCATAGGGAAGGAGGAATTTGAGTCAATGAATTAGGTGCTAGGTAAGAACTTGTTGACATTGAAGATGCAGATAGGATTCATGCTTTGTATAGCTACTGGTCTAGAGCACGAAAGTCTCCTTCCAGCTCTAAAATTCTACTATTCAAAGACTTATTTTCCGTATCGTAAATTATGAACCACATTTTTGCTCAGAGCAACACTGCAACTGAGTTGTTTTTTAGCAGACAGTTTAGGAAGATTTTGCCTAAGGGTCTTGTTAGAAAGAGAGCTACCACAATCAACCTCATGATAGTTTTTGAATATCAGAAACATCACTGAAAATGTGTGAACAAAGTGTTAACTTTGCTTTTAGACAGATGTAAAACATCAGCTTACAAGTACATGTGAATAAATCTCTAAAATTTGAAGTTTGATTCTCACCTTCTCTGAGAAGCTATAGTAATTGTTTGGGTTTAAAAGGCTCTACCTAGAGTTGAAAGAAAGACCACTAGATAAATCACTTGTAACTGATCTGACAACATAAAAGACTTTTACATTATCAGATGATTTGGATTATGTAGCCCAAGGGTACACTGTAGATAATTAAGAGCTGACTACAGTTTTTATCTCTGTGTCTGGCTTCCCATTGTATCTAGTATGAACTGAAAATGATGCTGAATGTGAGGTCAAGCTCTCTCTCTTAAATGGTTTCATATTTTGAGAAACCATTTGCTTCTATTTTTATCTGTCTTTTTCTTTCCTTTCAGAAATGAAACTTTAGGAATTTCAGCACTGGGCATTATTTTCCTAACCCTAGTTTCCCCACTTTGTATTCATTTTCCTTTTGCTCTCATAGTAGCCCATGCTCCCCCCTTGCTGAACCCACATGAACTTTAGAACATTTAGAAACCTAAAAATGCTATATCTACCACTAGAAATAAATGGTATTTTTTTTGGTGACACTTCTGCCACTATCTCCCTGAGGTAGCACTGATCTTGGATGATTACAAAGGAATATTTAGACTAAGATGAAAGCAGAAAGCTTCTAGAAGATTTAAATGCATCACAGTGCTTTCCTTTGATGTTCTATATAATGCCATCTAGTGGCCACACTAAATGAATCTACCATTACGGAGAAGTAATTATAATAAAATCCATGGTAAGGGCTGTTAAATCATTTTGTGAAGCTTTACATGAGAGAGAAGCTAGCCAGAAATGCTGCTGCCAGACACTAAATTTGGCCTCTTTCACATTAAGCTGACTCTACAATCCAACTATGAATTAAATCTGACATCTTCTGTAAGTCCGCAAGGAACATGGACACACCAAGTACTCAACAGATGCCCTACCCTAAAGTTCAACTCCTTGTGCAGTTTCATTAGTGGGAAGCTTGCATTAGGCTTCTTAACAAAAGCACTACATGAATGAGAGAGATTTCATGTCACCCATTAGTTCAAAAACCATACGTATTTTCTTGTGTAGCAACAGAGATTAGAATGAAGATGGAAAGAACCTATCCAGAAGATCTGATGATCATCTTACCAAGACCATTTTAGTTAACACCATATGTAACTGAAAGCCTACCATTTACCACGTACTACCAACCAGAAAATAAGGAAGCTCCTGTTGCTGACGGGGTCAGCAGGTTTACTGGCATTTCTCTCAACAGTAGCTGCACAGTATGCGGTCCCTATATTTTATGTTTTCTGCACTAATGCTGCCAACAAAAATGCCACTACTATTCTAAGCTCAGGGGAATATATGCTATTAGAACATGATGTAGTGCTCAAGGAAACAGGTCATGAAAACAATGTGGAGGATTAAGGCAGGATGATTAGGGTTTCCATAATGAACCCCAGAGTCTTACGGCACACATAGACTCTAGTGGCTTAATGTTCACTTACCCCTTTGGATTTCATACACATACAGTTTCTGATGCTCCTCCGGCTTTCAGACACCACCTGTGGAAAGACAAGAAAAACAAGGAAATGGCCTAGAGTCTCACTTTAGAAGGGAGTTTCTTCTACCAACTGCCATATAACATTAGAGTTCCTGACTACTTTATCAGTGCTACAGGAGCCCAAGGTCTGGTATCACCATGTGATTCAGTGGGAAGTTTCTCTATGGATTTTAAGTTCCTTGAGGGACGGAATTGCTTTTGTATACCCTCATGGGAATGGCCTACAAGTAAGCATAAGTGTTTTGAATGGATCAACAAATAAATATTCCTCCCTTATCCATGCTCTGAAACCAACGAGTGGCATCTCTTGCCCATTGGTGGGGTGTCCAAAGAATCCATTACTTTCCTCTAAGCTTCAGTGGGCTTTTCCAGCACTGAAGAAACAGTACTGTTACTTTTAAAGACATCCAAAGAGATACAAACTAAAAACTGCTTATCTATTTATGAACTCTCAGATGGCTAGGACCACTGCCCATGGCTTAAAGTTCTGTCAATGGTGAAGTCTACACCACTTTGTCCTCTTCACAGAATATAAACTTCTTAGAATTGAAGAACACAGTCATCATTTTATATGACCTTGCAAAGACTCATAATGTACTTTACAAACATCAGCTCATTTGACAATCACAGAAACACTGCGAAGCAAGTTCTATATTCATTCCTTATTTTACAGATAAGGAAACTGGAGGTAGAAAGGTTAAGTGACTTGTCCTTGACCACACAAGGAGTAAATACGGGAGGAAAGATATGAAACCTGGCATCTGTGATTCCAAGTGTGGAAATCTTTCCGCTATATTGTGTCACTTATGTGACTCAATACTCATTGGAATAATTTTCAAGGGGGCGAAAGGTGGAGGGACAACTCACAAAATATTGGAACCAGATGAACATGGCTTACAGAAGCTCAATCAAGGCAGGCTGGTAGTGATGATAAGCATTGGGTGGCAGTGTGCTGCAATACATAATTCTTCGGAACTTGGAAAGGTGTTCCATCATCCATTACTGACTCTGAAATAACTGAAGTTTTTATTTTTACATCACAGGTCTTTCTGGAAATACATTCATTCTTCCCTCTTCTATTCCTGCACTTCCAGAATTGAATCCCCCTCTGTAACAAAACCATTTAAGCAAAAATAGCCAACATAGTGACCTGACTTGATAATGTATGTAACATTTTGCTTTGGTATTGCATTATCTGTCAAAAGAAGGAAGTATATTAATTATCAATTCAAATATTATGGGTTTTCTTTCAGTAATATGTATTATTTTTCTGGTTTTGCTTATTCCATTGTATGTCAGTTTCTACAAATCTTCTCACGTTTCTCTAAACTCTACATGTTCATCCTAGTTAACCCTTATTGCCTAATTTATCTCACAGCAAAGTAGTGTTTCTCTGGCTATTGTGAAATACCTAAATATTAGAATAAGCTTATAGCCCACATCTTCTAATAACTCCGAGTTTGTGTCTGCTCCCCTAGAAAAAAACAGCTTTCTCATTACTTTGCATTATTCTTTTGAGACTTAACTAACCTCCCATTTAGTTCTCTATACAGGAACTGCTGGGCTCCAGATAAAGATTCTGATACAAATTATGTAATAAGCAAAGAGCCCAAAACACTGATGTAAAGTATCTAGAATCAGGAATTCTTCTTTTCCTCTCCCTCTCTCTACCCAGGACAATAAAGTTTGCATATATGTATATGTTAATCCCTATAATGAATAGATGGGGAAGTGAGACTAAGAAGAACTATTTGGAAATGAGAACTATAATCAAAAACAACCTCACAGTTGAAAGGAAAATGGGACATAAACTAGTCCAACCATTACTTGATATATGATTCCCTCTCAACAACATCCCTGAGAAGAGGTTGTCCAGGCCCTGTTTAAACAATACAATCCCCAGGAATGCATTATTACTTAAGGGCAGCCACTTGATTTTGGACAGCTCTAATTGTTAGGGAGTTCTTTGTTATACCATACAAAAAATTCTGCCTTCTTTTAGCTTTTCCCTATTGGTCCTATAAGTTCTTCCCCTAAAGTTAAACAGAACAAGCCTAATCCTCCACAATGGCACTTTACACGGTTGAAATCAATGGCTACACACCCCCAGTTTCTGAAAACAATGACAATGAGCAGATTGCAGTAGTGGCTAAACCTGACATGCAACCACATCCTCTCTTACAGCACTCATCTTTAAGATTTTTCTCCTAACTAAAGACATGAGAGGAGATGGATCTTTTCAGGTCATCTGAATGAAGTTCTGGAACAAGTATTCCGTTGACTTAGTAAATAAATAGCGTGACTATCTTTACTATTAAATCAATCAGAGTCACTGGTTTGAGCTTTGCCAGGGAAGGTCATTAGTTTCTAAGCATAGAGCTCTTACTGGCATTGCTCTGATGCCCCAGGGTTTTCAGAGGCTCCAAATCCTGTCTCATCATTTGGAAGTGGAAGGCTGCTCTAAGAAAGACACATTGATCAAAACTACAGCACAGATGCCAAATGTTTGAAAACTCTCACCAGGATAAAGATGATCTAGCTAGAAGATGCCAAGCAGAATCAGATTTGATTCAAAATTGTGTGAACTGGCAAGAATTAAAAAGAAAAACCCCTAATAGTCCAAAAGCTTTTGGCATGATAGAGTAATTTCTTGGGTCCTACCAGTTAAAATCTTGTTTTTTTGTTACATTTATCTTTTTCTGTCACTTAGATTTTATAGACAGACAGATAGATATAGATATGTATATATCTATATCTATCTACATATATATATGTATACATATATATATATATATAGTTTCCCATGTACATGCATAATCATACACGCATGTATTTATTCTTCTCTTTAGCTTCTGAGTTCTATGAGGGCAGTCTCACTCGCTGAATTCCTGTCGATCCCTGCAGCTATTTCTGTGTTTCTTTGCATCTAACGGGTGTTCCATAAATGTTCCAAAGGATTACACTGAGGTTTTTTAAGGGACCACCATAGAATAATATGCTCACAGTAAACCATTTTCAATTAACAATATTATTCGTCATACTTAGCCCAAATCCCTCATGCTATAATTAATGTCCATGTCCCATTGTTTGGTCCTCTGGAGGAAGGGAGAACAGCTGATCACCATCTTCTGAATAATGACCTATGCATGTATTTGTGGGTGACATATTCTAGATAGTGTTACATAGCCTAATATCAGACTGCTAATAGTAATACAAGTATTAGCATATATTATCCTTTCTTCTAGATGTTCACAAATGACTTTTTAACCTATATTTTTCCCAGATGTTGAATAAGACAGGCTAGAGCTCTACTTTCACAAATCTGGACCAAGTACACTTTTCATCAGCAATTTATTTATCATCCTTGAGGTTTCTTACTCTCTAATTCCATGTGCTAAGGACACCCTAAAAATGAAGCTTAAGAAAAGGATATTTGAAATGTCCATTTCACAGCCTCCTCATTTTTCAATACTATTTTTTCAAGGGCAAATATATTCCTTTTCCTTGTAATTATTTTGTGCCTATATCCAGAGAATGCTTTTCAGTTTTCCTCTATCTTTCAAAGATATCCTGCAAATTTTCTGATTTTACATCTAGAGTTATTGACTTGTTTAACTCAATCAGTGAGCAAGAATTTTTAAAGTTTTGTTTTCTAAACCAAGTTCCATGTGCCACTCTTCTAGCATCTATGTCAGAAATAGCACCATGTAAGCTTGAGAGTTCCTAGAAAACTGCTGAGGAACTACCTTTTAGGAAACTCTCCTGGGCCAATAAGAGCTGGCTCTCGTACACTCCTTGGGAATAAACTAGTCTGCTGATTTCCAAGGTGTAAACAGTCATACTAAAAATTTAATAATCCACTCTTCTGAGTCAGTAGAAGCTAGCACTAGCACACTTCTAGGCATAACTATACAAAAATGTAATTTCACTGAGTTGCTTAATGGCAACTAAGAAACTGTATACTATATAATGCCAAAGGTTTAAGTAAAGAGGGAATGTTCCGGCATGTTTTTCTTTTTACTTATAAACTCATATCTAATAATGTAGGTCCTTGGGGAAACAGAAAAATAGACAAATGACAAAAGGAAAAACTAGGAAACAATATCTTTCAAAGGGATTTAGGAAGATTAGCTGCGGTTATAAGAAGGAATACAATTAACATTCTTTGTTCTTTACCTTTATTATGAAATGCATCTGAAACCTCTGGAAGACAAGCAAAAAAAGAGGAGAGAGGGAGGAAGTTACTCCAAAACAGAGTTCATTTGCTATATTCTTCCCATAGATTCCCTAACATCTAGTGAATGGGAAAATTCTGAGGCTTACGAATTTGTTGCAAAACTTAGACTGGAGTTTCTTAGTGATACCGAGAGAGAAACAGTAGGGCAAGGTCTTTTTTTCCTCCTCTCCTTTAATGTAAAAGTAAATTTTTAAGGTAGACCATTCTACCCTCTTAATTTAGGCTAACACTGATATTTAAATCAAATTGTTTGGTTGGATTTCTTAAAAAAGTAAGAACAATGAGCCTTATGGGCATACATGTAGTACCTTGATATTAGCTTGTTTACATTATTATCCTCAAGAAATTGCATGTAACTAAAAATTAGGGCCATACTCAGGCTTTTGTTATGAGAAGATGATGTGCTTATGCTTAAGCAAATTTGGTGCATCCCACTGGGTTATGCGTCATTCAGTGAGCTGGACTTACAGAGTCAGGGGCCAGATGGCTGATGGAGAAGTCTTTTGCTGGAATCCATCTCTATAGAGCATGATGTCGCACCGTACTTGGTGACCAGGCTGTCACTGAATACAACTCAGTCACGGTATTTAAATCACATTAAGGCTTTCTTTTATTTATTTATAGACCCCCTCGTGATTTTGTCTGGCTACATTCTAATTGCTAGCCTCCATGCAGTGATATGATATGCCACTAGCTATGCCTTTTGTCCTTGCCAAAGTATATCCCAACCATTTTAGATCCAAATAGCTGTATGGGGGAAAAGCATTTTATTAAGATAAATTATACTGGCAATAGATTTCTTTATTTTCTATTTTCAAATGGATGTATAATTCCGAATACTTTATTCTGTATATTTATAAACCACGTTAGGAGTGGAGTCAAATTCTTTACCTGAGACTAGTTATTTTCTGTTACTTTTCACTGAATAATTAACACTCCATAGTAGTCATCTTTTACGTTATTAAACTACTGCATAGAAGTCACCTTTTTCTAAATCACATGAAATATTTTGGAATGTATGTGTACTTCTTATTGACAGGGAAAAATTGTACTTTAATAGTAAATGAAAAAGATTTCATTTTTAGTTGATGACTTTTTACCTGTGACAGATAGGAGGCAAAAATTTTTGAATAGAAACCATTGACAAGTTGTCAAAGCCATTTCCCAGAAGGGGAGCTTCTCCCTACACCTCAGTGGAGGAAGGACATCCTAGCAATGCCCCTCAAAAGAAGAAGAATTGGGGCAACTCTTTGCCCTCATATAACCTCTTTATTCAGCCCATGTAAAAATGTTCAAAAAATAAACTAGCAAAAGTACTGCATTTCACCAAAGCTCAGACAAGTCCTTTCCAAGTATAGTAGCTAAACATCTTGGGAAGCCTAAGGGAAAAAGAAAAATGATTCGTGTTTTTATGAACTACTTTTATATTTGCTATATGTGGCCAATATTTCCAAAATGGTCACATCTTACTCTTAGAATTATAAATCCCACAGGCTTGCATTACACCAAATCAACAGCTTACCAATAACATGATGAAATGAAATACTCATTATATAAGGAAAAACCATTTTCAATTATGAATATCTTTTAAAAATAATGTACCAGGTGTTAAGCACCTAATATCATGCTACAAGGAAGACCGTAGACTGTATTTCGTTATTTGTGGTGTATGTACATATAATCAGGCTCCCTTCGACATAAAAACTGCATGGATCAACTGCATTCATTAATAAGCCATGAACTATTCAAAACTGCAGAAACATCATTGATCAAATGTTTAATTTCTATCAACCTAGTTCTTAAAAACTCTACTTCCAGACTTTTTATTACAGAATATTTTACTAGCTACTTAAACAATAGTCACACTAAATGGTTTGCTATCTGGCTCTTCCCTCACTCAAAAAATTGAACAGGACAGGAAGAAAGGAAAAAATAATGAAATTCTATTCATCAAAAAGGAAAGCTAGCAGAGAGGGAGAATATTGTATATTGGTATGTTTGACAGCATAACCTACCATAAAGTAGGTATTTAATGCAACAAGCCAGGCATAGTGGAATACTGAATCACTGGAAACTAATTTATTTAAAATATACTAAATGGGATGGCTTCTTATTTTTTGAAGAAGTTGCTTCTAGTGTTACATAAATATTACTATTGGTAGAAAGTAATATTGTTTAAAATGTATTAAAATATATAATATAAATATTTACATTAAAATAAATAATCTTAGGGAGAAAATTTCACATACCTGTTTAAATAAAGTTTATGTGGAAATAAGTTACTAAAATGCCAGTGTAGCACATACAAATGTGGCCAGAATTGATTATCTCTCATTAAAATCCAGGGATATAGAGCCCCAAGCCAGCTTTCTATTGGTACAGTACATGAGCTTCTAGTAGTGATTTAGCCAGAGATATAACATACAAACCTACAAGATGGAGAAAGGACAGTGAGCGGAAAGTAGCACTGAAAAAAATATTGATGCTAGATTAACTTAGGCAAAAAATAAAGTTATACATTTGATCAAAAGTAAAAGTACATACAGACATGATTCTGAATTTAAGTAAACTTCCATTAATCTACAATGGAACAGAAATGGGATGTTTTAAGTCCACTGAATCACAATCAATTTCAGTTTAGCTAAGTGCTGCCATTTATATCAGATATAAATTACAAGTTTTGAAAGGATAAGATAAATTAATGATATTATTAATGAAACTGAATTTAATCTTTCTTAGGAGGAGAGGGATTCAGAAGGGACTCTAGGGTAGTACAGAGCTTCAAGGTCATTATCATAAGTATCAGGTCTCCTTCTATCCAGAAGGATAAAAATTAGAGAACATTGGAAGATATATGGATTAAGCCTATTAAAATAACCTTAAAGTTAATTTTGTTCATAAAGATAATTCCTAATATAAATTTATTTACCTGTCACTTGAGACAGCTAGGGAGCACAATGGGTGTAGCATGGGACCTGGAGTTCAAATCTTGCCTCACACATTATTAGCTATGTGAAAATGAATAAATCATTTGACCTTTCTCAGTCTAAGTTTTCTTATCTGTAAAATGGGGAAAATAATAAACAGCACTTACCTCATAGGGTTGCTATGGGGATGAAATAAGATAACATACGTAACACAATTTGAGTATTTTAAATTATTATATAAATGGTAGAAATTATTATTAGACTCTAAACAAAGGACAAACTATGCCACCTCTCTCAATATCCTCTAAAGAAATCTGGAGGATTTTACTGTTGTTTGAAATTCAAATAAATGTAGATTTACTTTAGTTAACATTAGGTGGGGGAAAAGGCATATTGTATTAAGAAGGAAGGCAAATTCAAACTTCAATAAAAATTATGGAATGATTATCCTAGGTTATAATGCTTTCAGTTTAGGTCAAGGAGCAGTCCCTCCCTCTATCAATCTCAATCACTTTATCTGAAGGGAGATATTGTAACACCAGCAAGAAGAGCCCAAGTCAAGTACAATCATAAACGTAAAAGGAGAGGGAAAAAATGAGGATTAATCTGCAAAGAGGAATAATTTAAAAGTGACTTTAAGATTTTAAGGGAAAAAAAGGTAGGAGCAGCAAAAATGGGCTACTATCTAAAAGCAGCAAATTCAAATTATATTAACAATTAAAGTAAAAATGGCAGGCAGAAGTAATTTAATCAGTCAGTCAGGTCTCAATTCAGTTTAGGAAGGAAGTCCCATTTATAAAGATTCCTATACCCCTCCCATCCCCCACCTTTTCTGATCTCGTCTCCTAAGATGATGAATCATTTCATTATTTTCTTTGATTCTTCAATGACAGAGAAAACCTGAAAACAGACAGAATGGCAGGATGATCATTACATTATTTCCACCAATCTACTGGATTAAGATGCTATGGTTGCATAAGATAAATCAGCACCAAACATACTGTGTATCCAACTGAATAGCAGCACAGAGGATAAATAAGTCCATGAACTCTATGAAACCTACTCACTGAATTGCCTCCTGATCAAAGGCCACAGCAAGCTAGGCCACCCCGAGAAATACACTCCAGAGAAGTTCTGAGTAAACTCAAAAGACTGGTGTCGTAGGGGGATATTTTGTAAACACTGAAGAGATCATCTACAAATAACACAGCTGAGTGTTGCATGACCCTTTTTCAATGACAACTAAACATGCATTTATTCAGCACCTACTATGTACAGGCTATACACTGAATTAGGAACTAGGGATACAAAGATATTATACTGTCCTTCTAGATTCATAGCTAGAAGTAAATGCTTTAGAGAAAAGTACCATAAACATATCAGGAATAGGAGTGGAATTCTGCTCCTGTTGCCATATGGAATCCTTAGGTTTAGTAGGAAGTCACTTCTTGTTGAAGCATTGAAGGGCTCAACCCATGGCAGGTTGTCTGTGTCCCCTGATGGCTCATTCAAAGAGCAACATTGGCTTTGGTCTTGGAGAAGACCATTTGCCTGCTGTCTCACAAGGAGAAAATGACAGTAGCAGATGTCTAATAGAGGAAAGGGAGATTCTTAAAGGTAGATGAGAAACATGAGGCTCCTAATGAAAAAATGGAAGAAACTGAAGGCCTCATCTGTATTTATCTTATGGGTGGGAAGTTAGCATGAATAACTGATGCTTTCAATCGTAATGCTATTGTCAGTGCATATGAATTTCTCAATGAAATTAAAACGATGACAAAAGTATAAATCTAAAAAACCATATTCAGACATAACGTTCTTTCACCTCTAGGGGATCATGTTCCAATTCTGAAATGGTACTGCAACAGACCTTTTCAATTATTAGCTTGGTCATCTTGTCGTCTGGGCACAAGGAAAGCAGAATAGTAATAAATATTACCTGCTAAGAACATTTGGCAAATATTTTAAAAAATAATTAGGAAACTAAATGAGCAGACATAACAAAGACAAAACCAAATAAACATGGAGCCAATTTTTAGCAGTACTCCTGCAAGGTTATTTTTTCAAAATATCGTACTTTTCTTGATGGAACATGCGTTAAAGTATTGTAGTTTTCATGGATTACGTCAAGTACTTACGATCAGAAATCATGTAAAAAGAGTTTTGCTACCTTTTGAGTAATGTACAATACAAATTGATTTACAAAGTGTCCAAAAGCAATTGTAGGCTGGCATGCAGCTTATTTTATAACATTCAGTACTTATAAACTGTTGTCACATCATTTTCAAAAGAAGAAACATCATTTCTGTATCTTTAAGCACAAAAATTTAATGGATTTATTATCTCCCAAACAAAAAAAAAAAAATTGACCAACGACCTCATTCAACCAAAAAAACATTCTCTTACCAAGTTGTACAGCTTTCATATATTTAGCAGTCCTCCCATAAATGGGTGATATATAATTAGTAATGAGGGAACAGACCCATTTTCCCAATTTTCTACTAGTCACACTATTCCCTTAAAGTGCTAGGAGTATTAAACCAGCTGGCAATTCAAAATGCAGATTCAGGATGCAGGAATAGGATTGGATTACGTAAGAAGCTATGTGACTAAAGTTATATGACTTAAAAACATTAAGGATCTTACTGGAATGTGAACTGCTCCATCAAACTGGTAGAATTGTAATTTATAGTCTGAAAGATTTATCTATGGGCTTTAAAAGAAGTTACTTGTCCACAGTCAAATAAGCTGGTTATCAGAATAAGGATTGGGACCCACCTCTTGATTCTCAGTATCTAACACTCTATTCAAAATGATACAGCCTCCTCAAAGTACTTAAGAAGGGGATCAAAGAACAAACTAGGAAGAAAGCATAATGATACAGTCAATCCCTCTTCTTCTCTTACTTGTTTCATGCCCCAACACCACCAAAAAGCCACATACCTTTCCCCCATTTATTGAAAACTGCCTGACAATATTATACCACAATTAGTAATATTCTATTTTATATTCTAGATACATACACTGTAATATTTTGGGGCTAGATGATAATCAGTGTGCTACAGAGTAGTCTGAATGAAATCCTAAACTAGTCAAAATGTTTGGTCTAACAACTCAAGAGAGGAATACAAAAGTGAACGACAAAAGTTCTCTGTGCAAGTATGTAGTTGGGTGCAAAAAACAGCAGGAAAAATATCTTGATACAAAAGGCAGATGGACAATGAAGTGGGCCCAAAATTTAACAAGAAGAAGGTGGCAAGGCTTTTTTTTTAATTGAGCAGTTATGCAGGCCTCTCAATAATCCCAAACTGTTCCCTAAGATCAAAAACTAACTTTTTTAAACATCAATATTCTTCCAGGGATGTCACATGGAATATAATATCTGAACAATCAAAATTGCAGGAGACTCAAAATAACAATGAGGAGCTGTTTGGAATGCACAAATAAGCTAAATCACATTGCTAATGATGACATGTATGCAAAGCATAAAAGATTATCAACGACATGTATAAATGGAAAAGGTAGTTAAACAAGGAACAACAAATTAACGGATCCAACAATGATTAAGAATATGAAGATATGAGACTGTCACAAATTTTCAGTTCAGTATAACTTGTCCACTTGAACAGAATTTAGAAACAATGACTGAAATAATACTGCCCAACCTTCATAAATGAAGAAGAGAAGGCTCAGAGTGATTGAAGTGACTGGCTGAGCTCACAGATTCTCCACTGCTATGTGGTTTGGTTGTCTAAGGTTACTGGAGAAAATTTTTTCAGAGAATTTGGAGCAAAAGGTAACAAAACAGCAATCTGGTCAACTATACTTTCTTTAAAAAAAAATCTTTAATCAAGTCCATTGTCATAACTAAAGGCAGACATCAGGGTACAATGATTGGGGGGCAGGTCAGTATTATCTTTTATTCTGCCAGACAAATATAAAAATATGCTAGATTTCTTGGTGTGTAAGTTTAACTATAATGCAATATCAGGAAAGGTAAATTCACTATTTGACACAGGTTTTTAGAGTTTCTCTTTTTGTAATCAGTGCAGAAAAACAGTGATACACTAAACAATCAGGCAAATATTTTGGGGCTAGGACACAGCATGCCTGGGGCAAAGGTGGGGAAGTGATTGTAAAGTTGATTATAAAGATGGTTTTTTAATATTCCTCTTAAATGCACATAGTTAAAGGGGCAAAAATACCAAATTTTCCCCAATCCAAATATGTTTTATGATAAACCACAAATATTACAGTGAAGCCACAAAAGTATATTAACATATAAAAGGGACCAACTTTCAAATCCTACCTAGGACAAACAGATTGTCAAGCCTTAGCTTTGTAACTTTCTTTTATGACACTACTTCTACAATGTTGCTCAGTTTAACATTAAAAGCTCACTACTCACCTTTCATTTTAACAAAAATATAACTTAGTTTAACAAAATATAACTTACTTTAAAGAACATGTTTTACTACTGACAATCTTGTTTTAAAACTTTTCAACAGAACCTTTGACAAAAAATTATAAAATTATAACCTCAGAATCTTTAGGGATTAATAACTTTTAGATACTTTAGCAGAGCATCATTCATAATTCTTTCAAAGGGATTCAGGTATCTAAAGAAAAATACAAGAAACAAATATAATAGAAACAATTAAACTACAGAAGAGAGGAAACAGGGGCAGCTGGGTGGCACAGTGGATAGAGAACTGGCCTGGGAGTCAGGAGAACCTGAGTTCAAATCCAGCCTCAGACACATACCATTCACTAGCTGTATGACTCTGGGCAAGTCACTTAACCTCAAGTGTCTCTCCACAAAAAAAAGAAGAGAGGAAACAAACAAACCAAAAAACCCCATCACTACATACTGTTTGTAATGAAATAAATATAAGGTGCCAGAGAGTAAAAAAAGAGGGGGGGGGAGGCAAAATAATTCAATTTTTCCAAAAAACCTTCTGAACTTCAACATTTCTGTTGAGGGTACCACGAATCTCAACAATCACCCAGGTTTCCAACCTCCTCAGAGTCATACTCAATTTATCCCTCTCTCTTCTGCCTCACGGCAATCAATTACCAAGTCCTTTTGATTCTACCTCAATGGTATCTCTCACATTTATCTGCCTCCCTTTCTTTTGCTTGGATGGCCACCACCCTATTTCAGGCTCATCTCTTGCCTTCTAGGTTGCAAACTGACCTTGATGCTTCAAGTCTCTGCCCCAATCATCCACCCTCTACCCAATCACCAAATGGAAATTCCTAAATCATAGATTTAACCACATTATTCTCCTACTCAAGCTGTCTATAGGAAAAAAACACAAACTTCTCTGTTAGGTATTTAAAGTTTTTCACAATTTGAATCAGTTCTGTCTGCTTTTTGCAGACTTAACCACATTGCTCTCCTTCAAACACTCTAGGTTCCAGCCTCTAGCCTACATGTGGCCTTCTTCCACCTCTGTTTCTCATATCATTACATAAACTGCTTGTCTCTCATTCCTAAAATGTGCTCCCCTTTAACCTCCACGAATCCCTAACTCAGTTTAAACATCACTTCCTATATGTGGCCTAACCAGATCCCCTCAACTGCTAATAGTCTCCCTACCAAAAATCACATTGAATATACATTCCCTCAGTCATGTGACCATGGGTAAAGAGATGGGGATGGAAACGACCTTTGAGATTCCTTCCAAATCACATTTTGTGTAATAACCCTCGGTGCCAGAGGCAAAAAGGGAATTGTGGTTGCTCCAGACACCAAGTCCAGCACTATTCCCACTGTTCTATAAAGTTTCTCTAAAAGAAAACTGGCCACACCTGAATAAAAACCATACAGATCTAGGGATGAAGCACTTGTGCAAATTTAGAAGGCATTTGCCAATATCTCCAGTAGGGGCCAAATGATGAAAATGTACTTTATTTTCATTAAACGCTTAAATCCTGGTACAGCTAAACATATTCTTAATTAGACTTTTTTTTAAGTCTATGTAACTATCATGATAAATGGCAGTTTATTTTTAAGTTCTACTTCTACTTGCCTTAATTTCCTCAAATGTATTTAAGTGTTTATTTTTGAATCTGAAGAGAGAAATAGAGATGGAATGATTCTATAAAATATAGATCAATTCCATTTCTTTAAAAAAGCAACCCAGGAAATAAAGGAAGGTATAGCTTCTGGTTTTCAGGCTTGATTTGGAAAGAAACAAAACCACAGACCCATAGTATGGTAGGATGAAAAACAAGCAGCCCAAATCTTTCACATTACAAGTAAGGAAACTGATGCTATGCCACAATTAGATTATGGAGAGAAATAAGGTATTCACTTTTTCAAGTTCAATAAAAACTTTCCCTATGTTATTTTGTAATCATCAATGCAATGCTTCTTCCAGAAGAATGGTGAACTATAAAAAATTTATTTAGTTTAGAATTAATGAGTATCCAATTTAAATCAAGAAAACTTCAAATCAGCTGATTTACACCACTGAAAATAAATGCTTCAAATTATAGACATTTCTATTTCTTTAAACATTTTTTTATTTAGAGATTTTTCTGGTAAGGAGATATACCATAAGAAAGCAATTTCACTGGCAGTGAGGTATGTACATACTCTACCAAAATACACCTCATTTTACCTGCTTTATTTACAAATAAAGAAAGTATCAATGCATATCCTTGGTCTAACTACAGTATTAGCCATCCTATATGAATAAAATGAAATGGTACTTGAATACAAAAACTGTTATTTGCAAAGAAATCTGATTTACTGGATAAAAATTAGATCACTTTTGGTGACACTGTAAATAAACATTCACAATTTATCATGACCAAGACACCTGCACCATATTTTCTATCCTCACAGCACATTTATTTCAGCAATTCCATTACGGCGGTCCTTAGCATGAGCATAGTGTTACACAATTTTTGTACATATAATTACATCCAAAACAAGTTCTAAAATTTAAGTTGTAAACATTCTCTTCATATGTAGAAACATTTCAATTGATGTATTAAATTTTGCTGAAATGATCAAATTTGGGACAAATTATAAATGAAGAAAGCTATTCTAAATGGTGTAGTGAGCATCATTTATTATTAGTAGTACATTTCTACAGTGTTAAATAAAGTAGTAAAGAGGCAAAACCATCTTGTAAGCAAGTCAAATTTTAAGTAAAACATCAAAAAAGAAACAAGTCTGTTAACAAAAGGATGTCTTGCAATAAAGAGTTAGATTTCAATCTATTATGATACAAAAATGTAAAGGGTAAATAGCATCTTTGTTGACAAAGTAGGAGGTAGCATGGATGCACCACTTTATTGTCTGATAAATGCAACTGGAGTAAAGAATATTTCCTTACCACAAATAATTTCCAGTACTATGTACATATTTCTTTTAGAAATATTTGTTTAAACAAATCTCCCTCCACTTTTAGTACAAAAAAAAAACCTTTTCATGTGATTTTTTAAAAAACACTTACACATTTAGATAGAATAGTACTCATTGCCCTATTTGAGTGAACAGTCTCTTGAACTATGAAGTACATGATATTTAATGCCCTAAATTGAATGAATTTAGTTAGCAGTTCCTGGTATTGTACAAAACACTACATACATACAAACAAAATATAATATCTTATTTTACTATGCAAGTCTCTTTTTGGGGGAAAAACAGAGCCTTGATTCTGGTAACACTGCAGAGAACATAATTTTTCAACAAAGTTTGTCTCTAAGTACCCATGTGCAACAAATTGATAAATGGCTGCTTATGTGTAATGATCTTGTTATTGATATTGGACACAGTTAGTTAACTGACAAAAACTTAGTAAACCTTAAAAGCACATCTTCCACCCTATATAAAATATAAAGACTACTTACTGTAACTGCTTTAAAGTACTCAATTTGCTCTGATGTCACTGTAATTCACTTTCCCCGTTTTCCTGCTTTAGGATTTATAAACAGATAATTTAATGTAGCAACTTTAAAAAAAATGACAAAGTATTTCAAATTTACATCCAATTCAAATTTGTAATTCAAAAGGTTTCCTTGTTCTATGATGCTGCTTCTGCCATCAATAAAGAAAATGAAGTTTCAGTAATAGAAGCAGGCTTTTTAAGTAGTGATGTGACTTCTACCATGCCTGCTCCAGTCCGTGGAAGATTAGCATTCACAATATGTCGCTGTAAGTGCTTGATCCAGTCTTCCTGAACAGACAACGGTCCTCGAAAGACCAGGCCACAAAACCTGTATGTACAAGATATTCAAAACAGTCTCATCACCAATATCAATTTGCCTTCAGTTAAGGTCAGTTGTAATCAAACCAAAGAATATAATTAAACAGAACAGTACTAAGAGAACCTTAACCCAAACGGTTTCTAAAGTTCCAGAATGCAGAAGTTAGCTAAAAAAATTTTAAACGCATGAAGGAAATAACAGAGATGTACTATGTATACAAGGATGAAAAATGTACACAAGTCGTTCTTCCCAACCCCCATCCTGGGAAATTATAATGTAATAGGCAAGATATGACAAATAAACAAATATTATATGAAGTAGCATGGGATGGAGCAAAAGAAAGATTTAAAATGCACGAGGACAATACAAGTGAGGCATTACTTTTGTATTGGGTATGAGAGAAGGCTTTATAACTATTTTAAGTCTAAATTTTAGCATATCAAACTTCTCAAAAACAAATGAACCATACATATGAAAGTTGAATGACCACTCTGAACTGTGCCTGAAAGGATGTGGGGGCAGAACCACAATACATGCCCAATGAAATAGGATTCCAACATCCCATTCTCAAGAGTTCTTGCCTTCCATCATTGTCGGGAGGCAGGACATAGGAAAGGGTATTCAAGAAAATCTGGGGGGATAAAAATAAGTTTCCATTATCTTCCATTAGATGATGGAATACAGTCTTAAAAATGTAAAAAATAGTTCTAACAACACTCTAAGTGACCGTTTCCCAGGGCTAGACCATAACACAAAATGTATACAACTTATATCTTCAGTGCATTCTATTTCAGAAATATTATGGGTTAAGTAAGGATTTAGGAACCAGTCTAGGAACCCACCTTCCATTTGCAATATCACACTTGTGGGCAAGTATGATCGGAGATCAAATTATCCAAGTTACTGACAAACTTTAAAAAACAAGATTATTTTCTTTCTTGCTTTTCTTTTTCTTTTCAAGTCAGAAACTTTGTATACTGTCTTTATTAACTGACTACTTTCTTTCAAGTGGATTCTTTTTTTCCTTCAAAATCATTTATCTTTGTTTAAAAAAAAATTTTTAACTGATGGAGCAAAGCAAAAGCACACCTGCATCGCAGAATGTAAATGTCATCAGCACCATGAGGTAACGGCAGTACTTTTTTCTTACTTCCAGATCTTGATCTTGACTTCTTTTGCTTACTATCTATGGCTAAAAAAAGGAGAGAAAAAAGACTCAATACTCCATATATTTAAGAAGCAAATATTATTAAAGTTCATTCTATATGTAATAATAAAAGGCCTGTATTTATTTTCTCCTTCTACAAAAAGCCAAACCACATTACTGAGTCTACATTAACATGTCAAATAACTAAAAAAAAAACTTGTAGTATTGCATTTTTCAGACATGTCCACGTGATTATTCATGCCAGCAATTTACTGTATAAGAAGTTATATAATAAAAAATCTTTAGAATAACTATTATCAGTGAGTCATTTATTTAGCCTATTATCATAGTTAAAATTGATCTTCTTATGACTGTTTATCTATGATCCTAGTGGCCAATTCTGCTTTCTTCTTTCTAAGAAAAATTACCATTGGACAATACCATTAAGACTGAATTGGATTACTATTACATTCACTACATCTTACAATTCTCTATAGAATTAAAGAAAATTTTAAACTATAAAGAAAAAAGAGTAATTAATTTGAATTCCATACTATAATTATAGTTTAGTTGTTTAAACTCAGTACACTAATTCTACATGAGGGCAGGAAGAAGGGAAAAGGAGGTAGCAGCAGTTTACTTTCCTTTGCAGTTTTTAAAGACAAAAATAAAGGTTACAAAATACAACTTAATTTTATTAAGGAATCAAGATTTAATGTGCCGGGGAGAGAAGAAGGAAGAAAAAGAAGAGGAGTTACTTCATAATTTGAAATTTTTCCCTAATAGAGTGCCAAAAGGCTAATAAAAAAATAATGAAAAGCACAATATGGGAAGAAAGATAAATAAAACCCATGTTACTGGTCTTTCAATATAATCTGACTGGTCATTCCAACTCAATTCCTTTAAAGCAAAAGCCACAATACAGAGTAAATAACTGGGGAGAAGACCCCACTCCCACTCCCCTCACAGCTTTTCTTCAGTCACCATACCAGTTAAGAGAAGCAGGGGTGGGGGAGATGTGAAATCAATCACAACAGGGAACTGATTTGGACTTCATAAAGTCACCAAAGATAAAACTATCAACTGTCAACTACCATACTAACAGAAAATATAACTTAGTTAAATGAAAAACTACCACTGATAAATTTCATGTTAGTCATTGCCTTCAACCTATCACCTATTCAATTTCTTATTTCTCCTCTGAAGGTTATTTAAATAAAGAAATACAAAAATTCAATATAGTATTCGAGAATTGAATCAAAACTAAACAACTAAAACCTAGGTTATAGAAACTCAGATGACAAAATACTGATTAAATATGTAGGCACAAAGCTCAGTGATGTTCTTCTGATAGCATTTTTTGACCAGCAAATTAGATTGCTGATTAATAAATAGGTTATTAGTAAACTAGCATTACTTGTTACTGTCAGACTTAGCACAGCAGTTCCCTATGAGTCAGGGCAGTGAGGGTTGACAGCAGAGGACGATAGGCATTTATTTATTTATTAAGCACCTACTACGTGCAAGGTCCTGGGGATATAAATACAAAAAATGGAGGGAGGAGAATCCTCATTCCCAAGGAGCCTATATTCTATTAGCACAGATGGCATGCTTATCAAATTTACAGATGCCACAAAGCTGAGAAGGAAAGCTAACCATCTGTATGACAAAATCAATATCTCAAAATATCCTGACAAGTTAATCAAGTAAGATGAAAATGGATAGGGAGAAATGTAAATCTTATATTTGGTTTCTAAATGAAATCAGATGTATGAAAAGGAGTTTTAGTGGCCTTCAAGTTCAATGAGTCCAGATTGTGATATGGGAGGAAAAAAAAAAGTTAATGAGATTTCGGACTGCATTAAGAAGCCACAGTTTCTAGGAATAAAAAGAGACAGTCTTGCTGTATGCTGATGTCAGACCACATTGGCAATATTATATTCATTTTGGGGCTCCTCAATTTAGGAAGGCCACTGCTAAAGGGGAGAGCACTGAAAGTCAATCAGGGAGTGTTTAACCAAGAAGAAAAGCCTGAAGTGGATGGATGGGAGTGCTACAAGACAGCTGTGTTTAAATTTCTGAAGTGCTGTCATGAGAAAAAAAATTAGAGTTATTCTCTTTGGCCCTACTGAGCAGAACCAGGAAAAAGTAGTCTAAGTTCAGAGGATGACAGATGTAAGAAATCTTGGATATCATAACTTATCACATAATTTTAAACATGGAAAAACTGAGGCCCAGACAGGTGAAGTGATTGAGGCTGGATTTGAACCCAGGTTTTCCTGATTCTAGGTCCAGCATTCTGTTACCCATACCAGTGTTGTCATATTTAAACAGAAAACATCCCAGGCTGCATAATAACTTAGAAAACCACAAATTAACATTTTTATGTTGTATTTTTATTTACTTTGTTAAATATTTCCTAATTATATCTGTGGAATGTGACACCTCTGCTCGCCACCACTCTCAGGTGCAAAGAATCAAATTTAGGCTTGATGGTAAGGGAAATTTCTGGACAAATACCAGTGTTCAAAAGCAGGATGGAGGTGGAAGGTTCCCCTTCCATGGAGATCTTCAAGCAGTAGCCAGGTGACCTTTATTACAATAAAACTATAGAAGGGACTCTCTTGTGTACAAGGTGTTCTCGAGAGCCATCAAATTTCTAGTGTTTCATCCATATGAAGAGGAAGATCTTTGTAATAAGTAATATTCATAATAATTAATCTTGGAATTAATGAGAAACTTGGTGTGTTTGCCAAGTGCTTTACACACATAATCATTTGAGCTTCTCAACAAACCTAGGAGGTAGTTCTTACTTGCAGGTTTTTATCCCTATTTTACAGATGAACTAAGGATTAAAGAGGTTAAGTGACTGGCCTATGGCAGAAGACTTGTTAGTAAGGGCCCATACAGGCCTCCTCAGCCTTAAGACACATTCCTCTCCCTTGGTGCACTCAAAAGTTCAGTCACCTTAAACTCAGCAATCCTCCAATTTCTACTTACTCACACGGGCCATCCCCCATATTTGAAATATATTCCTTCCCAATCTCTTCCCTTTAAGATTTAGTTTAAATTTTGTCTCCTCCAGGAAATCTTTCCTGAAGGATTCAGTGTTTCAATTTTATTGATGCCCAGTATTCAACACGGTGTTTTGAACATTTCAGACACTGTTTGTGGTCAGTGACCAAAAGAAAAGGCTTTATATACTACACCAAAACATTTATTGCAACATGCTTTGGGGTAGTAAAGACCTGGAAAGAAAGCAGATGCTAATCAACTGGGTAATGGCTAAATGGGAGTAAATAATCTGAACCTAACAGAATGTTACAGTAGAGAAGGAACCAAGATGGTGGATTAGGGACAGCCATCCAGATGAACTCTCCCAATATCCCCCCTCCGAACAACTTTAAGATAACGCCACAAACCACATACTGGAGTGGCAGGGCCAACAAAAGGCTGGAATGAGACATTTTTCCAGCCTAAGAAACATTTAAGAAGTGAGCAGGAAAAGTCTGTAACACTGGGGCAGAAACCTGTCTGGAGCCCCCCCACACATGACAATAGCAGCCCTTGTAGCAGCTTCAGGAGTTCTCAGCCCAGAGATGGGAAAGGGATCAGATCAATGGTCAAAAAGAGAGTACGGGGACCCTCTTCTGGCACTAGATATAGCTGGTGTTGACTGATAACTCTGTTGCCCCCACACAGTTCTGGATTGCAATTCCAAAGAGAAGCATGGCTAGTCCCTGATCCCAGTTCCAAGGCCAAGAGGAATGCTAGCACTTGCAGCTTCAGGGGAGCAAGGGCCCTTCCTTGGTAAAGACCAGATAAGCAATGACCATATCTCTCCCTAGATCACACCACCCTGAAAGCCCTAAAAACTTGAAAACCTCCTCAGAACTAGATTTTAATACAGCAACATGAAAAAGATTGAAGCTTAGAACAGTACCTCCCCATTCTTAGGTGAGCAGAGCCCAACTTTAATGTAAAGTTAAAAGTCAACAAAATAGACTGGAAAAATGAGGGAGGGAAGGAAGGAAGGAAGGAAGGAAGGAAGGAAGGAAGGAAGGAAGGAAGGAAGGAAGGAAGGAAGGAAGGAAGGAAGGAAGGAAGGAAGGAAGGAAGGAAGGAAGGAAGGAAGGAAGGAAGGAAGGAAGGAAGGAAGGAAGGAAAGAACTTGACCTTAAAAAGCTACTACAGTGGCAAGGAAGACCAAATCACAAACTCAAAAGACAAGAGAAAATAGCTACCCAAAAAGTCTCAAAAAAAGATGTTAACCGGACACAAGTCCTATAAGATTTCCTGAAAGAGTTAAAGAAAGAGCTATAAGTATTAGAAGAAAAATTAGGGAAAGAAATGATAAATGCAAGAAAATTATGAAAAGATAATTAACAGCTTGGTAAAAGAAGCACCAAAAATACTGAAGAAAATATCACCTTAAAAAACAGAATTGGCCAAATAGTAAAGGGGGCACAAAAATTCACTGAAGAAATGAACTCCTTAAAAAGCCGAATTGGTCAAATGGAAAAAGAGGTACAAAAGCTCACTGAAGAAAACAATTCCTTAAAAACTAGAATTGGGCAAGTGGAAGCTAATTACTCCATGAGATATCAAGAAACAATAAAAGAAATTCAGAAAAATGAAAACTAGAAGAAAATGCAGAATATCTCATCAGAAAAACAACTGACCTGGAAAATATGTTGAGGAGAGATAATTTAAGAACTACTGAACAATCTGAATGTCATGATAAAAAAAAGAGCCTAAATACCATATTTCAAGAAATTTTAAAGGAAAACAGCCCCAATATCTTAGATCCAGGGGGTAAAATGAAAGCTGAAAGAATCCACAGATTACTTCCTGAAGAGATACCAAAATGAAAAGTCCCAAGAACATGGGAGCCAAATTCTAGAGCTCTGAGATCAAAGCAGCCAAAAAGAAACAATTCAAATACAAGATTTAGCAGCTTCCACATTAAAGAAGCAGTTCAAATATTATATTCCGGAAGGCAAAAGAGCTAGTATGACAACCAAGAATAATCTACCCAGTGTGAGAAATGAATATTTCTCTTATTTTTAATAACTAATTATTGTACTGGGTTCAAGTTTTTTCCCTTTTTCTACTGCCTCATCCAGAAACCAATCAGTGTAGGAAATCTTCCTCAAGAGATTTACCTAGGCCAAGATTTCATCAGACAGTAAAAGAAATTCTAAGTTTAGGCTAATGGGTATATTCCTATTCATTGTATTTGCTCAGCCAAGTCTGTGGAAATGTTGATTCTCCTTATTATCAAGACAGGTGATATGTAAACTGACATCTCTTTGACCAAGATTTGAGTGACCTAAGTCTCCTATTCCAACATAGCCCACCTACAATTTGATTAACCAGAGTTGAATAGGCATCCCTTGGAAACACCGCTTCTTCAAAGGGCATATAAACTGTGATCCTACTGTCATTAGGGATCTTTGGTCTAAGAGAGAAGGCCAAATGATCATCCTTTTATTAATAACCTGCTGGCCTTATTAATAAAATTATTAAATTACACAGAAACTATGTCCCTCGAACCTTTTTAAACATCTCACCAGCAAAACTGATTATAATCATTCAGAGGGGGAAAAAATGACATTTAATGAAACTGAGGACTTTCAAGCATTTGTGATGAAAAGATGAGAGCTGAATAGAATATCTGACATTCAAACACAAGACTCAAGAGAAGCATAAAAAAGTTTAACATGAAAGAATAAACATAAGAAATCCAATAAAATTAAACTGCTTACATTCCTATACGGAAAGATGATACATGTAACTCCTAAGAATCTTGTCATTATTAGGACAGTTAAAAGGAGGCTACATGTGATTTTAACAAAATGACAAATGGGATATAATAGCAAAAGATTTTGATTAGAGAAATGCAAATCAAAACAACTCTTAGGTACCACCTCACCCCTATCAGAAATGACAAATGCTGGAGGGGATTAGGGAAAATAGGTACACTAATTAATAAAATGCTGGTGGAGTACCAAACTGATTAAACCATTCTGGTTTTTTTTCCTTTAAAGGCAATTGGGGTTAAGTGACTTGCTCAGGGTCACACAGCTACTAAGCATCTGGTCTGAGGTCGCATTTGAACTCAGGTCCTCCTGACTTCAGGGCTGGTGCTCTATCCACTGTGCCACCTATCTGTCCCTGATTGAACCATTCTGAAGAACAATTTGGAACTGTGCCCAAAGAGCTATAAAACTGTGCATATCCTCTGATCCATAAATACTACTACTAGGTCTGTGCACCAAAGAGATCAAAGAAAAAGGACCTATATGCACAAAAATATTTATAGCAGCTTTTTGTGGTGGTAAAGAACTGGAAATTGAGGGTATGCCCATCAATGGCTGAAGTTGTAGTTTATGACTGTGATGGAATACTATAGTGCTGTAGGAAATGACGAATGGGGTGCTTTTAGAAAAACATGGCAAGACCTATTATGAACTGATGCAAAGTGAAGTGAAAAGAATTGGGAGATCATGGTACACATTACAAACAAAGGTGTAATGATGATCAATTCTAAAAGACTCAGCTACTCTGACTAATACGATTATCCAAGACAATTTCAAAGAATTCATGACGAAAAAATGTTAAACAACTCCTGAGAGAAAACTAATGAGCCCTGAGTGCAAACTGACATATCATTTCCCCCACTTATTTTATCTTGCTTTTTTCTGAAATATGGCTAATATGGAAATATTTTCCATGATTTCATATATATATAAGTGATATCACACTGCCTGCCTTCTCAGTAGGTGGGAAGAAGGGAGAGAATTTAAAACTCAACATTTTAAAAGAAAAGAATGGCAAAAATAAATAAGAAATTGGAATGTTAAGGAAAAAGAAAAAGAATGTTCCAGTACAGTGCTGTAAGACTCTCCAGGTTCTCCCCCTACTACAGTCATTCAGTTACCTCTTCTCCTTTAAGTCATATAATTCACATCTTCTACACAATCAAAATCCTGGTAGGTGGACATGCCTCTTCCTTTCTTAATGAGTTCAGTAACTGACCGTCCTTTTACTATGGGATTTCAACATAATTTTGATACTCCCTTAAAAACCCTAACCTCCTAGTTCTTCAACCTACTCATTTCCCATGACCTATTCCTCCACCCAAACTCAGCCATATACATAAACAACCAGTCAATCATACCTTTAATCTTGCCATCATCCGCAAATGCAAAAACCTCCACATTCATGAACTCTGCAATTCCCTCATGTGAGCACAATCTGTTTACTGACTTTCCACTTCCTACCTTCCAGTACCAAACCCTGTGTGTACTCTTCATCCACACTGTGACCTCCAATCCCTCAACCCCTCAGTTCTCTCCCAGATCATCACATTGTGTTAGCCAGACTCTCTTCATTTCTTCCATCACATGACCCCTTAGCAAACCAGTTCCACTCTACAGTGTTTAAATGAATCTTTTGTCCATTTTATCACAAAGTGTGCTGTCAAACCTCAGCCCACCTGCCGCCTTTGCTGAACAATTATGACTGGATCCACTACAAATTTATGCTATATAACTTCAACTAAGCCTTCATTGTTGCTCCTATACTTCCCTAACTAAATCACCATCTTACCCTCCTTTCCATAGCCACTATTCCAAACTTCTTCAATCTTCTTCAAACCTCCAATGGCTCCCCTATGCCCACCTATCTCAGCTGAAAATTTATTGAGGGTATTTGCAGAAAGCTCCCTCTTCTCCCCTCTTCCTCATCTTCAATCACTAAAAAGGCCTTCTGCTGCTAATCTCCTTCATCCCTATCTCATATGACAAAGTGACCATTCCTTTTTCCCAAGGCAAACCCCTCTACACGTACAAATGATTCTATTTCATCTCATGTTCTACAAAAGATTGTCCCTTGTGTCATTCCTACTTTAACCACTTATTTTCACTAGTCTTTCCCTGCCTGCACACTCCTTCTCTCTCCATTGTTTACAATCATGCCCATGTTTCTTCCATCCTCAAAAAACCCACCTCCATTAGTTACCATTTCATATCTCTTCTGACTTTTTCTACCAAAACACTTCGAGAAGACAGTCAATAAAAGGTCTCTCCACTTCCTGTCCTCTCACTCTCTTAACTCCCAAAAATCTGATTTACATCACCATTCCTCTGAAACAGCTGTCTTCAAAGTCAACAATGACTTCTTTAATTGTCAAATTAAATGGTCTTTTTTCAACCCTCATCCTTTTTGATCTCTCTACAGCTTCTGACACTGTTGATTACCTGCTTCTCCTTGATACTGTTCTCTGTACATTTTTCAAGACATGACTTTGGTTCTCTTCCTACCTTCTCAAGTCTCCTTTGCTGGAACTTCATCCTGGTAACGCCCACTAATGATGGGTGTCTTACAATCCTCTGTCCTAGGTTCTGCTCTTCTCTATATATACTATTTCTCTTGGGGATCTCATCAGCTCCCATGGATTAAGTTATCATCTCTACAATGATGATTCTCCAATCTATTACCCAGCCCTAACTTCCAACTGCCAACTGTCTACTAATCAAACTCACCTGATGCTCTTAATCTCAACAAAGCCCAAAGTGAACTCATTATCTCCACCCCCCCCAACTTCCCTGCTACAATTACATCCTCCCAGTCCTCTGAGCTCATCCCCATCCCCATATCTACTTCCCCACCTCCACCCCCACCCCAATATCTAATCTGTTGCCAAAGCCTATCAACTTCAGAACTTTTGCAATATCTTCTGAATGTACCTCTCTTACCTCCTCTAATAATGCCGTCAATTTGGTACGGGCCTTTGCCTCCTCACACCTGGACTAATGCAATAGTTGGGCTTCCTGCCATAAATCTCTCCCCACTCCAAAGCATTCTCTGTTCAGCCAGTGATTTTCCTCAAGTGCAGGTCCAACTATGGCGACCCTCAATCAACAAACTGCAGTGGCTCCTTACTGCCTTCAGGATTAAATACACTATCTTGTGTTTGGAGTTCAAATTCCTTCATAACCTAGCATGTTCCCTCTTTCATAACTTTCTGGTCTACTTATACTTAACACCCCCCAACCTCCCATCCCCCTCTCCCCACAACCAGGTACTCTGCAATCCAGTGACACTGGGTCTCCATTCCCGTTCCTTGATCATGCCTCTCTTTCTCTCTCTCTTTTTACCTCTGTCTTCTAGCTTTCCTCAAATTCCAGCAAAAATCTTACCTTCTAAAGGAAGCCTCTCCCAATCTCTCTTAATTCTACTGCCTTTTTTCTGCTGGTTATTTCCAATTTATCCTGTATATAGCTTTTTTGTTTATATGTTGCCTCCCCATTAGTTTCAGAGCTCCTCAAAAGTATTTCTTCAGGGCTTAGCAAAGCAGTACATGGTAGGCTTACTGGCTAAGAAACAATGAAAATGAAAAATACTGACAGGTATGGAAAGTTTAATATAAAGTATGGAGAATCAGGAAAGCAATAAACCCAATGAGTGACACAATGTAAATGAAAGGATGAGCAAAAAAATTCAAATTGAATGGAGTATAAGTATAATGACCAAGCCTGGACCTAAAGAAAAGACAAGAGAAGGCTTAACTACTGCTTGTTTCCAGGCTGAAGAATCCTGAATATGTCAGACATTTTGTCTGACAATATGTTGGTTAATTTTGCTGGATATTTCTTCTCTATTATAAAGGATGTGTCTAGGCTCCCTTTAGCAAACCAATAGGTAAAAACAGACGCTACCTAGAAGAAATGGAATATGAATATCAATGCTATACCTTTTATCTTTTTTTGTGTATGTGCCTATGATTTATTTGTAAGATTTTGTTGGGAAGTTTGGTTGATTTTAGTTACGTATTTAAAATGAAAAGTGTTTAAGGAGAGATGAAGATTATAAAAGGAACAGTAAGATCAGCTTTCTTCTCCCTGCCCAAAACTGCAAAGTGCACAAATTTTAGTTCATTGTCATACTGAATAGAGCAAATATCCATGTAAATCTTCTTTTATTGATAAAAAGAATCCAAAGTCTTAGCACAGACATATAATGGTAAAGAGAACAGCGGTGCTAATGTTTATATACTCTGACACAAAAATGAACAAAAAATAAAAACGGGCCTCAAATCTTACTACTTTTTTGATCACTACATTAAGAAATGTTTTCATATGTTATCTTTGTTTCTATTTCTCACTTTTATCTTCCTTTCCTTCCAGGATGTAGCAATATAAAAGAATTCCAAAGGCAAATTATGAACTTCTTTTGAAAATACTGAGTAAATATTTGGTTTAAATTAATTTTAAATGTAAAGAAAATATGATACCAACATAACTATGGTAGACCCTGAACAAATTGGAAGCTGTCATGATAAACAAAAGGAATACACTATGTTGTTGCCTTTTTTATATATTAACTGCAACTTTTAAAAATACTGACTATAGATCACATTTGTAAATAAAAATAGGTTAAGTGGCAGTGGATAGAGGATTTAAAATATTCTGATAGGAATGAAAATAAAGGCTGCTATCCCTCTCTTTATCCTTTTGCTAAAATCACATGTAGATTCAAATGAACATTCTTAATAAAATTTAGCACATTTTTCAAAATACTGCTCAGCTAATTTTCTGAGTTTTAAAAATCCGTCAACAAAAATGTATCTCTGCCAGGCACTATGCTAACAGGAATATGAAGAGAGGCAAAAAACAAAGGATCTACCCTCAAACTGCTCACATTTAAATCTGCAAGGCAATATAAAATAATTATGCACACACAAGATATATAAAGTATAAATGGAAGGTAACTGTAGATAAAAGAAGGAAAGACTTCTTACAGAAGGATCTGAAGTGAGCCTTGAAGGAGGCCAGAAAAGGCAAGGGGTAGAGGAGGGATTCAATTACAGACACGGAGGACAGCCAAGGAAATGGCACAGATAACAGAGACGAGTGACAAGTAGAAGGAAGAAGAGATAGACTAATCTTGTTCTACCACCGAGTATGTGGAGTTAAGTAAAGTGTAGGGAGTCTAGAATGGTAGGATGGGACACCATGGAAGTGAAAGATTTTAAATGCCAAATAGAGCATTATACATTTGATCATGGAGGTAAGTCGTTAGAGTTTGTCCTTTAAGAAAATATCTGTCAGGTGACTGGAAAATGATTTGGATTCTGGGACAGAGACAGCAACCAGAAAGTTACTGCCATAGTACAGGGGTGAGGTGATGAGGAACCGCACCAACATGGTGGCTCTGAAATGAAAGAAAAGGACAAGAGAGGCATTTCTTGGATATTATCTGGTCCATCAAAAAAAAAGCAAGCTCTCCCACTCTCTCATTCAAAAGTCTCATCCCTTGCCTGCCTCCTTTTCTCTGAAAATTAGAAGAAGGTAAGACAAATATTTCATAACAATGGAAAGGGGAAGGAAGAATTCTTGACTAAATAAAGGACACAGACTTACAGTAGATAAAATAAAAAACCTAAAAATCTAAACTATTAAGAACATATGGGGAAATGCTCCAAATCACTAATAAAAAAATGAAATTTTGAATTGATAAGCTGCAAAGTGTTAGAATTAACATGTTAAATTTTTATATTTTCTTCTAAAACCCCAACTTATTAATATCAGGGAAAGAAACGCAAGGCAAGTCAGTGTTTATTAAGTGCTTACTATGGGTTGGGCACTGAGGCAGGCTCTATGAATATACAAAGGAAGGCAAAAAGCAGTCCCTGTATTCAAAGTCACAATCAAATGGAGGAGACAATATGCAAACAAATATGTACAAGATATTGATAGTCTCAGTGGAAAGGCACTAATATTAAAGGTGATCTAGAAAGGCTTCTTAAGAAACTTTGGATTCTAGTCAAGAGCTGAAAGATGCCAAGGAAGCCACAAGGCAAAGACGGTTCAATCCTTTCTGTGCCCCTTGCCTTCCTTAGCTTCCTTCAAGACTCAATTCAAACATAAGACAGCAAGTCAAAATGTATAATTGGAAGATGGAATGTCTTGTATAAGGAACGAGGTCAAAGTAATTGGACTGTGGGGTAGATACGGGGCACTTAAGGAAACAAAGGAAGGGGGCCACATTATAAAAACAGAAATGAGAGTCATCAAAGCCTTTTTAAAAACACACAAAAGAGTAAGAAGCACAGATAAGTAGGGACAGCTTATAAACTCCATGTTGAATTTATTGTCCTTTTTTAAAAAGCACCCTACATGTAATAAATTTGAAGCATAAGTTACAACCAAGTCTCTTTTTCTATTCAAATTTGTACACATTTTGGAGAATGTTATTTTAAAAATGTAATAAATTTGCCCTTTAAGAACAAAAACAAAAAAAATGGAGGAATGGAAACATGGTTGTTCACCATATATCTGAAGGTCAAAGTCAAATAGCTAAACTAGATGTGGGTAACTGTACTTGCCAAACAAGGTGTTCATTTTTACAAATGGCCAACGTATACATTTATTTTGCTTGACCACATTTGTTTATTACAAGGTTTATTCTTTCTGGTTAAGGTAAAACTGGGTCTACAAGTACCTGACACAACATAAGAATTACATTTCATGTACCTACTCAGAGAACTTAAACACACACACACACACACACACACACACACACCCCTTATTCTAGGTATATATACTAGGTATCTCAACAGAGCTAAAAACTTTGAAAAATCAATTTAGTAACACTGACTGCCATTAACCTTCCTTAAATATACAAACAAAAGACAAAATTTATCTTGTCAGATTAACTTTCATTTATATGTTGATTTAAGGTGTGCCCAGAACTACTTCCTAAGGTTCTTGTAAGGATTATATGAGGTATTTGTAAAGCACTTACAAAGCAGAGTGCCTGGTGCATAGTAGGCAAATGCTTGTTTCCTTCTTTCCATCCTATATATGGTTCACCATTTGATCCTCATAACAACCCTCTGAAGTAGGTCTTACTATAATCCCATGTTACAGATGACAATGAGGCTGAGAGATTAGATTGATGTCTGCATACCCTGGTAGTGTTGATTTGGGAAAATAATGACAGCAACACAAACATCTAAGTTTTACCAGGCAAGCTATCTAACCTCTCTGTATAGCTTTCTTCAACGGTAAAATTTCTTGAACCGAATATTAAAGTGGGAACAATTCTACTTCTCCTTCCCTAAAAACTACTAGCAAAATCTTACTACTGATGTAAGAGGTACAAAACATTTTGAGACCCTAAACAGTGTGTTACAGATTTAAAGCCAGAAGAAACATCAGAAATCCTTTCATTGAAATCCTTCATTTTACAGATAAGACAGAAGGGGTGTGCCCTACATCCCAGGTCTTCTGATCTTTCAGAATCCTGCACTCTCACTAGGCCACATTAAGCACCGTGATTATGCACAATATGTAACAGCATTTAATAAGGTGACACCACTTTGCCTGCCCTCCCCTCCCTTTCAAAGAATTTTAGTGATTGTTCTTCTTCCTCTCCCCTTACTCTCCTGCCCCCAGGAGAAGTAAGAAATAATTCATTGTAGGCCCAAAACAACCAGAATCTAAACCAGAACCAGAATACGACTTGGGGCAATGAAGGAGAATGAAACAAGAAAAACAGTCAAATGTCCCTGTAGACACTACAGAGTCCTATTATTCCAAGACAGAACCTGATATTTAGCCATGTCTGTTAGATTACTTATTCTAAACAAGAAACTACTAAGTAACAGAGTAAGTATTGATTATCTGGCCACTGGACTCCATGTTTCTGACATAATGTGTTATTCCTGGTTGACTGATACCAATTTTGTGTAGATGGATGTATTTGGGAAATGGACATGGAGCAATTTTTTTTAAATTTTACAAATGTCAATTGAAATAACACACAAATTAGACAATGATCAAGAACTAAAATCCATTTACCAATAAGATTGCTAATAGAAAAATATGGGTAACCATATATTCCCGTCATTTAAAAATAAGGGAAGGCAATATACTACGAGACAAACTACAAAAGTGTAAAATTACACACGAAATTCCCTACATCTGAAGTTACAAAATACTGAAATTTTCAACATTCAATGTTAATTGATTCAAACTAGTACTGTTTTAAAAAATGTTATCAGGAAATCACAAAATATTCCAGTGCTTACTGGATAGTACTAACAATTAAAATAAAATATAACTAATCAAGAAAATGCCTACAGTAAAGGAGGTTTTAAAAATGGCTTTTATGTTCTAAAAATAAGAATATAATCCAGCATATTATCAGATCTGAAGGAGATATGACAAGCTTAAAAGATAGCAGTTTGAAGCAAATAAATTTTTTAAAATATCATGAACATATACACTTATATCTCTGGTAGTACAGGTTTTTGTCTTAAGTGAAACTGTTATAGAGGTTGGAAAGAAGTTTCTAGGCCCCAGAATTGAACTAATCTGTTCACAAAGCTTCCTTATATGATTTTAAAATACCAAATAACATATGTTATATAGAGTTCTGCCTGGTATTAACTGGTGCCAACTAAAGAGAACATCATTTAGTCAAGAACTCTTCTAACACTCAGCAATTATAAAAATTCAAACAAAATATTTACATATTTAACTTTTTAACACGAACGTTGTGGATCATATGAACTTAATGTTATCAGTTCTTCATCTGCTTTCCCTCTAAGATTATATATGGGGTAGGTAGGAGAGTGCCGGGCCTGGAGTCAGGAGAACTCATCTTCTTGAGTTCAACTCTGACCTCAGATATTTATTAGATGTGTGACTCTTTGCAACTTAAATCTGTTTGCCCCAGTTTCCTCAATTGTAAAATGAGATGGAGAAAAAAATGGCGAATCACTCCAGTATCTTTGCCAAGAAAACCCCAAATGAGGTCACGAAGAGTCGAACAAGACTCTCTATCACGTGTGTATACATGTATGCATTGTGCGTACACGTACACATACACACATATTAAAAAATCGTGTGTGGTCTACCCCATAAGCTCCTTGAAGGAGACTTTGCTTTCCTTTGTATTCCCAGAACTTAGGCTAGGTGCTTTAAAAAATGCTTGATTTGACTGACTTAAAAAACAGCCAAAAAAGAATGTGAACTTGAATAATGAGTCTAGTTTATTCAACTACAGAGACTCTATTTTAGAATTTAATCAAAGTATTACATTATTATTATATTGTATTTACTATAGTAGAAAACACAGTCTAAAGAAAGGGTAATTTAAACCAAACCTTGCTATTAATTTACAATTAAACTTTGATTAATGGCTATTTTGGAGGAAAACGATTCTTTAATAACAAATCCTACAGGTTAAAAGAAAATTTCATGTATCACAGAGCCATGTGCCTAACATTTATATGCTGAAAATGCATTTCAGTTGCAGGTAAATCAGTTAAAACATTAGCCAAACTAGAAGTCTACCAAGATTCATAATCTCCAGAGTCTCCTCCTGTCCCCCTCTCCTCCCAGAAGCAAGACTGGGTGGTGTGACCCCTCCCTAGCACTCAATCCCTTCTAGTTTTCCCCATCCCTTTCCTCTTACTAAAATATGGAAACAACTAACTAGGCATCATTTGTACTGGATTAACTGCACTTCAATGCAATGATTTCTAAATGTCTAACTCCAATTGGATCACAGTTTTAGATGAAAAGTACATTGGAAATAATCTAGTCCAATCGTCTCCTTTTGAAGATGAAGGAAAATGGATTAACCAGATAAGTAATGGGTTAACCAGGTAAGTTAACTGACCAGCTGCCCATGGTCAAACAGCTATTACCTAACTGGTAGAGTACAACTGGGAACTGAGGTCTTTCAGAATCCCATCCAGCATTATTTCTATGATAGCAGCAGAATGAAAGATGTAAAATGAAAAGACTCAAGAGCTAAAAAGAACCTTAGAGAGATGATTTAATCTAACCCATTAATTTTACAAAAAAAAGAAGCCAAATCCCAGAAAGGTTAACTGTCTTACCCAGAGGAATATAATTAATTAGTAGTAGAACTACACCTACCAAATCTCTTGATTAAGCCCAGTGCCCTTTCCACCACAAGGCTGCCTTTAAAATCACATTAAGCCTTCCTGCAAAACTAGCCCTAAGGAGTGCCCAGATTTATGAAATTCTGGGTGATGGACTACACATCTTAGGTGAAATGATTCAGTCATTAAAACAGAAGTGTTCACTGACCTCACCTGTACCCTAGCCCAATACAGGTTCTTAAGTTTCTTTGGTCCCTTCTTAGTCTATTACTGTTCTCAACTTCACCATATTGTTTCTCAACTAAATCCCAATGTCCCTTTAGAGTTCACTATTTTTATATCACAATAAAAAGAATCCACATAACCTCAGAGTGGAGTTTCCAATTTTTGCTTTCCTATTGCTATAATGCTTTTTTTAATACTACCTAACAGCACCCCCCAAAATACTAAAAAATACATAATAGTCACCTGAAAACCAAGTAAGATAATAAAGCGTAAGATTTTTAAAATCTATTAATAGGAAACTATTTGTCTACCTCAGGGGTGGGGAACCTGCAGCCTCAAAGCCACATGTAGCCCTCTAGGTCCTCAAGTACAGCCCTTTGACTGAATCCAGACTTCATAGAACAAATCTCCTTAATAAAAAGGATCTGTTCTATAAAAACTTGGACTCAGCCAAAAGGCCACACCCAAGGACCTAGAAGGCCACATGTGGCCTTGAAGCGACAGGTTCCCTACCTCTGGTCTATCTAATACAAGAACAGGCTAAGTCTGAATCTTAGGAATAAGACAGGTGAGCAAAGTAAGAAAGTAGAGAAGAGAAATAGTAGGCAATGATTCAAAAAGGTAAAAAAAAGAAAAGAAAAACTTTAGATAGTGGTCTCCAAAATTCTTTGATTACACAACTCTCTAAGAAAATGAAATGATTAAACACATGTACATAAGTATATATTTTATGTATACGTATCCTGTACTAATATACTATGTGTAAGACATACATAAATAGAAAATTTTAAAGGATAAGATTAAAATAAAATGAACAATTTGAAACATATTAATGATGCAAAAAGTCTTTTTAATCTCACAAGTATTATTAGTAACATTTTAGTGAGAATAATTTTAATACATTTCATTATTTTTGAAAAACCCTTGTATATGTCCTAAGGAATAGGGCAGAAATAAATAGCTGGTCAGTAATTACTCAGCTAATATATTCAATGTGACTAGCCAAGCAGGTGAATTTTTTTTAACAATACTTTTTTATTGAAAGACACAAAATATAACTCAGTGAATAAAACAGCCTTTCCACAGGAGTCCTATTATTTCCTTATACACATGTTTATTATGTATACACGTATAATTACGTAAAATCAACATGCATAAGAGAACTGTCACTGGTTCTTGTCTTTGAACAAAGTTTAACATAAATCCATTGCTTTCTTTATAGGATTATGCTTAATGAGTGGTTATTATATGACACTTTCCTATTAATTATTTTAGTTGTATTTTTTAATGAATTTGAGGAATAGTAAAAAGATGAGTTTGGCTGAACAACAGTATGTAAGGACAGTAACGTAAGGCTGGAAAGGAAGGCTAATAGATTTTACAGATCAATGTTGAACCTGTGTGCCTAGAAATATGATGGTAACCTTATCTGAAACAGGGATGACTGGAAAAAAGGATATGGGAGAAAAAATTAATAAACACATCTGCAATACAGGTTGCAACCTATCCATTCCTATTCATTATTCATATACTGAATGACTCGCATATTCCCATCCAAACTGAAAAGGAAAGGTGGTGGTGGTTGGTTATTACTCAGTGGTCACACTACCCTCTGATAGGTGCCTCTTGCAACCAAAGGTGATGAGGGGTAAAGAGGGATAGAAGTGGGTATGCTGGAGGAAAAGAGATTTTCCCAATGAAGTCTACCTGCCATGTCTGGGCATAGCACAAGAAAGGGCCAAGTGAGAGAGACTAGGAAGATAAGTGCTAAAGAGTAAGCGGGTGTAGGCTGAACACAAGCTCTATGATCAAGGGGAAGGTGGGATCCAGACAAAATTCCCACCCTGGACATTAGCTGATCATACAATTTTAGTTCATGCAATAAATTCCACAATGGATAACACCTTGGACTAAGGGATAATTTAGATCAGTCTTATTAAGCAAATAAAGAGCTAATTAATAAATAAGAGTGTTGATATACTTCTAACATATTACAAAAGCCAATACTGGTATTTTGACAGTTTAAAAATGTATCTGCAAAACTGAATTAAAAGCCAAAGCAAAATAACAGTAAAACATTTTACTTACACACACACATACACACACACACACACACACACACACACACACACACACACACACACACGTCTTTAGAGAATGTTTCTGGAAATCATCAAGCCTGAAAAAATTCTAATGAGAAGCCAAGTTAATATGCTTTGCTCTCTTAACTTCTAGAGAGACTGATAATAGTTAACACTTATATACATTTTAAGATTTACAAAGCACTTGACATCTATGAATATCTATATCTATATCTATCGATATCTATCGATATATATATCTACATGGAAACACTGAACCAATTTGTTCCCATTTTGTGGTTTCAAAATAATTCCCCTAATTATCTAATGACGGCTACATCATATTTTAACAAAGAGATTCACCTCTCTGGAATATGCAAATAAAATTATCTTCATTATAAGTTTGCTGCAGAATTCTATAAAAATTATAATTGACTTTGATAGTTACACAATCCACAATTAGTTTGATACTCAAAACAAGTAAACTACAACTAAATGGGGAAAGGAGGGAGAAGATACATGTCAGTTTGCAGGCTGTTCAAGTTTAACATGTACTCAAATTCAATCACTGCTTATCAAAGAAAACTATATATACACATATACATATATATGTATTTGAATTTGCAAGTAAAAGAAAGATTTTATCAAAGTGACTTGCTGCTGGTATCTATAATAAACATACCTGTAATCAATCCATCAAAAGTGTTGTACCCTTCTGTGCATAATTACTCAAGTGGTTAGAAAAGCTAAGTGCACTTGTAAGCACATTACAAATGTTCTAAGTTCCACAGGAATATTTCTTCAAAAGAAAATTAAAATACAGTTCTTTTAAGAAATGAAAATGAGAAAAGTAAACATTCCATAAAAATGATTTAAGTGAGTTGGGGGCAGTGTATCAATCTCTAGACCTAAGAGACAGAGGACTGTGTTGAAATACCCGCTCTTCCACCTACTATCCTGTATGACCTTGGAGAGTCACCTAAATTCTCTAACCCCTCATTTCCTCAACGAAAAGGCTGGATTGGACCTGATAATTTCTGAGATCCCTGATAACTCTAAATCCATGATCTTATTAAAAATGCTTACTGCAATTGTCTAATTTAACTGGGAAGCGGGTGAGGTGTTAAGTTAGCCATAATGAGCTCTGGAGTATTTAGAGCCAGCCCATGTTCTTTCAAAAAGGGAAG
Source organism: Phascolarctos cinereus (assembly GCF_003287225.1). Lineage (NCBI taxonomy): Eukaryota > Metazoa > Chordata > Mammalia > Diprotodontia > Phascolarctidae > Phascolarctos > Phascolarctos cinereus. The sequence continues at coordinate 443,007,393 of NW_027555958.1, forward strand.
AGCCTTGAACCTCTCAGCTCCTCTGAATTTAACACCTATTATCACTTTCCTTCAGATTTCTATGTTACACGGATCATGCCCTAAACCTAAAATACAATCTTGTGATCTGAATAGACAGTACTGTTGAGAAGTTTCAAAGCTTACAACATTACCAATAAAGAGAATTTAAAAGTCTAGTTGACAAAGTGGTAATTAAAGTGTTTTACCCACAAAACTGTAAAAGGCTCAATACTAAATTAGGCTTCTTGATGAAGGCTGGAAGAAAAGGTGGTAAAACACACCACTGAACAGCTGTTAGACACAACATTTTATTCACGGTATTTTATGTTCATTACTTTGGATGCGCAATCAATAATGAAAGTTAATGATTTAAAGTTTTGGGTTTCTTTTTTGCTAAAATCTTTGTGCTAAATAAATGAACAACAAGCTAACATCTTAGTCATCACAAGAAAAAAAGATGTTGAAACAATACAAAACTTCTAAGTTATCAGATAATCCTTTCTCTACCAAAATATTTGAACTGGTTTCAGCAACTTGATTGTAATACCAACAGAAAAATCCCACTTTCTTTTCAGAAAGTAAATTACCCTGGTCAACAGTCAACTTATAAAGCAGACACCCAATACATAGTGTTAAGATCTCAAAACTAATTAGATTGAAAGCCTATTAGACAGCAGCCAACTTCTAAAACACAAGGTCTGCATTTATCTGAAGTAACTCAATTTCTGCTCCGGGCAAACAATTCAACATTATGTTTTTCAGCAATTCAAAGACTAATTTCTATTGCCGGTGACATTCATTTCAGGACTCCATTTATTGTAACAACTATTAAGCTTACTTTCAATATTAACTTCTACATAAACTCTAATATATCCAAACTACAACTTGGAATGATTTTCACAGCCCAAGTTATGAAAACAGATTCTCCCCCAAAAGTAAGATTGACTTATCTTCAGTTGTCTTTTGTTATACACTTTATTTTGTTAGAAGGAAGAAACAATTGGTGCACATACTAAGCAATGTCATGTGTTCTTTTTCATTATAACATTAATGTAAGATCTAGAACTAAGAATTAATGAGATTGAGATTTTGATTCTGTGAAATACCACAGCATACACTAATTCATTCAATTTTTAAAAGGTATGTGGGTTTGATTTTTCCTTTGCATAATAGGAACAAAAGGGGATCAGTGGTGACCTGAATAACTTAATCTTGATAACATAAGCAATAATAATGTCACACTGGTATGTCTTTTGGGTAAAATATTGGTTTTGCACCAATAAGATCTTCCAAAAATTGCTGTCCCCCTGCCCTTCTATCCCCAATACCATCCATTCAATTATTCAAAGTATTTTAACTCAAGATAAAATTTTTTGCTCTCAGAAAGATTTGGTGCACAAATAGAATTCAATGCCGTTGGGCACTAATTTGTTTTAATATGCACATTAGTATGCTTTATAATCGTCCATTCAGTAGTGCTTTTCAAAGAAGACAGGCTTAGATGGAACAGGGGGTCCCAAGTGAAATATTTTTTTTATTCTGTATAGTCTAGCAAGCATTTATAAAATTGTTTTTAAAATATACTATCATAAGCTTCCTCTTACCTGATTGCACAGTCAAATCCATTTTTTGTGGCTGATACATCAATGGACCATCTTCATCTAATGGAAGAACACATTTCTGAACAAATCTTTTCCTTGCAGTTTGATTGTGGATCTTTTGAGGAGAAATATCAGGATTCCTTTCTTCTCCCAACCTTTTATTTTTCAGAAGTTCTATCAGAGTTAGAGACTGATTTTTTTTTCCACTGGACATTTCTGCTTTTGTTTCATCAGATTCACTTAGGAAACTCAGACCTTCTTCCCCTGATGCAGACACTGATACAGCTTCAGTCTTTAGGCCATTACGGTATGCTTCAAGAGGTATAACATTTTCAGATAAAAAGTCATCACTTGATGCAAGTTTCTGAGCTACAAATGGTCTGGGAATAATACGGCGACTGTTCAATGCCTTTAAAATTTTTGCATATTTTTCTTCATTTTGCATCATCTCATTTAGAACACATATTGGAGACTTATGAGCATCCCACTTAGTTTTTCCAAGTCTTTTCAGGTGTCCTCTCACATGATTTGATAACCCAATTTTAGTATCAAACCAACCACCACAGAGCTGACAAGTGTGCTCAGAAGCAGATTCAGACTTCTCTATAGCTAGAGGGGAAAAAAATGTGATGTGTCAAAGAATTTTTTAGATTGCTAGTCTATTTACCCTAAAATCAATTACTCTGGAAAACAGGAAATTGCATGCTCCCATAAACAGAAACAGAAACAAAAGCAAAGCAAAACCTTTTTCACATCCACCAAGTGTGACCATGTACTACACACATACCAGCAATTCCTGCCCACCCACCCCAAAGCTCACCTTTTCTAACTCGTTTCACAGGTGTTCCTGTGCCCGTCCTTTTGAAGTGTTGCATTTTATCACTTGTGGCTATTTGCTCTGGAGAAACAACATGCCTGGCTTCATAGCTTAAACCTGCTCTATGCAGATGCCCACGGACATGATTAGACAACCCAACACCAGTTTCAAATGTTGCTGGACAGTATGGACAAGATTTTTTCTCTAGAGACAAATCTGTCCAATGGAAAACGGAGTTATGCTTTGGCAATGATGTTTCTGAATTTTCTAAATGTTGAGGATCATGTATCTCATGTAAGTAGTTGCTAGTTTCGGCATCTTCATAATATTCAAAAAAAAAGCCATCGTTTTGTTCAAAACTCAGGTTTTCACCAGCTTCTTGAGCCTCTACTTTATTTTTAAAGAGAGGGAATAAGTTCACATTTTCCCGATTAACATCACTGTAAGATTCATCTTCTATAGACTGTGTAGTGTAGTCACACAGTTCAACATTATCCCATGAACTGTCATCCTCTGTTTCATAGCTATCTTTTTTTTCAGCAGAATTTAACTTTTGCAAAACAACAACAGTCATTTTATGCAAAAAATCTGGATAGCAGTCTAAATCCTCTCCTGCCACAGAACTTTCCATCTTAGACTCATTAACTACTTTTTTTACAGCTACATGCCTATAGTCTTTGAAATCTTCTGGCCTTTTTGGATCAAGATTATGAGAATCCATAATAAAACAATTGTTGTGGGAACTATCTGATGATGAAAACACATGTAGAGAACTGGCCTCTTCCTTTTTTAAATGCAAAGGATATGGGTCATTTGACTTTTTGATCATTCTATAATTTTCGTATTTGTGTCTATATAAATAGTTACTACTTGTTTTGACACTAGATTTCTGTTTCCCTGTCTGATGGAAATATTTAGGTTTTTGGTCAATGCTGTTTTTAATCATAACAGTCTTATGAGAATTATTTTGATTGCACACATTTACACCTGCCTGGGAGACAGTTTTACGAGCTTTCTGTATTCTATGTGTCCTCTTATGGAGTTTTGAAAAACTGCTCGATTGAGATGCTGATGCAAATGCTCGCTTTACATCTTGTTTTAAAACAGAGTTCTTTGGAAATGTGGGTGTCTGTTCCTTAACTAATGACTTAGTTCTACCAAAATCTAAAGGTTCTTCAAGAATATCCCCCTTTTTTTCTAATCGTAGTGGCCTCCCAAATGGATCGATGCACGATGATGGATGCAAATATTCCATATGTTTTTTTAAAATACTTCTAGCAGATGTAGTAAAAGCACACAACTTGCACATGTATGTGGCTGGTTTTTTGGATGATTCTGTCAAAGGATCTTTCACAGAAGTCTTTTTTTGTGTTTTTCTCTGAGCTAGATCAGAATTAATAATTGAACATTTCACTACTGCTCCATGAGCAATTCCTCGGTGGCACTCCAATTCATTTTCAGTCACTGCCATAAAGTTACACTCCTCACAGCAGTAGTACCTTTTATCTTTTTCGTGAGTTTTAGCATGTTGCACAAAAGTTTTGGGACAATTGGTGCCAAAAACACACTGCGGACACTGTAACCGCGCACTCCTCCCTTCATCCTGAAGCTCTTTTAATTCACGAATTTCCTCCATCAATTTCTGCCTTCTTTCCTGGTGAATAATCATGTGCTTCAGAAGTGAATTTCGATCACGAAATGTTCGCCCACATTCTCTACAAGCATATGGCCGTGGAACATTGAGGTGACGGAAGTGACTATTCCCATCTAAATGATACATCATATGCCTATGGAGGTGTTTTTTCTCCCTAAAATTCACATTGCACTTTGTACAGGGGTAGAAAGATGGCTCTTCAGTGCTGAAAGTAGCAGGTGACTCGGAATCACTCTCTTCACATTTCTTTTTTAAAGTATTTGAAAGAAAAGTGCTTGTATGAACAGGTGAACTCTCTTCTCCACATTTATCTGGGCTATAAATCAGCTGCTGAATAGCATCCACATCATCTAAGTCTTCATCTGCTGATTCAGGCTTCACTTTTGACAATGGGTATTTCTGTGGTTCTGTTATTTGTAGTTCTTCACTTTGCTCTAGAAATTCTACATTTAGTAGTTTTGATTTAGTGGTAATATAATTTGATTCACTAAAACAATCCTCAGTATAGCGAGTTATCTTGCTTACATCCATTTTTCTTTTTCTCTTTTTCTCTAACCCTATTTTACAGTGAACTGGAGACTTTTCTATGGTTTCTTCATTTGTCATAAGAAACTGGATAAACTCTTTTTGTGGATCCCAGTTTGTATCATTTCCTGATCTGAACTCATCTGTACCTGAGGAAATACCTGTTAATGTTTTGACACAATCATCTTCTGCTAATAAACTTTCACTGTCCTCACACTCCTCTACTTGATTTAAAGTGCTATCTGACTTCACACTACTCCCTACTGATTTTTGTCTATCACAACCAACTGAAGCAGAGGTAGGTTTCTTAATGGAATGGACGGGATTTTTAGTCTGTGCTACATCAGGTAACAAAAATAAAACTTGGTGTTGACTTGAATTTTGTGGTGTAGTTTTTGTGGACAGCTGGGGATCATGTGCCACTTTCAAAGTTGAACAGGAATCTGGTGTTTGCTGACTCATGGGTTGTCCAGTGGTTAATGAAATGCTGCCTTTACTCATGATGGAAGTCTTAGTTAAGGAGTGTGAAACTGGTCCATTAACAGCAGTTCCTTTAGGCAAGATAAACTTTTCACTAGAAACAGTAGGAGCACCAGCATGGATAAACAGAGTAGACTGGCCTCCGCTTAAGGCTTTTTCAGATCTGTCCCTGGATAGCTCTTCAGGCAGAGTCAATGTATTGTTTTTCTGAAATGACATTTGACACTCTTGTGGTTTAAGAATACCACTCTCTTTCTCAGAGACGAAATTGGTGTCATTTAGAAGTTCTTCTTTAGCACCAGTAATCTCACTATTTGTCTTCGAATCATCCATATTGTTGTTGGCAAGCCCATTAAACACATTTACTCTAGAAAAAGAAAAGAAAGAAATCTATTAGATACATATGCAAGAAATAATATCTTTAAAATGCACTGCCCTAGGCAGGAAAAAAAGTTTTCTATGAAAATCTTTACTATTTAAATATTTTGCTTGTTATTTTAAAATATTAAAAACCATTTAAAAGATGTTACGTTATATAACATCAAAATACAAAAGACTGAATTTTTGTTATGCAGGATATCCTAAGTGTTTTACATACATATGACTAAGAAAATCCCTAAATTACTGTAATACTTGGGAGAAAATAAAAAGAGAGACAAAATGCAAGTGGCATGAAGAATTCTATTTCCCCCATTAATTTAGATACGCTTAAGATAGTCAACTAATATGAAGATTTTGTTTTGTTTTTATTTTAGGCAATTGGGGTTAAGTGACTTGCACCGGATCACACAGCTAGTGTCAAGTGTTTGGTCTGAGGCTGGATTTGAACTCAGGTCCTCCTGACTTCAGGGCCGGTGCTCTATCCACTGCACCACCTAGCTGCCCCTTAATATGAAAATTTTAAACAAAAGCATCTGGGGTACACTAGGGATTCTTTAATGATTACATAAGAGATGATTTTTATAGGCATGCCAATTGTTTAGATGTAAATAGTATTTTTACGGTATCTCATTTAGAGTTACTGCAATTTTTTCTCCTCATGAATTTGCTTGTTGTAAATTTCAGTTCAACTTTTATCCAAATTACCACAAATTCAAAATCACTTAAGCCTAAATTAATGGGATTTTATAGACCTCTGTATCTTGACCCTAAAATTACTGTGCATCCTTTCAATTTTTCAATTTAGGAAACCTAACCACTGTCCTATAAAACTATAAAATATTTGTGGTGAATCAGCTTAATGAATGTTGGTTTCTTATTTACTAATAAATTGAGGTAATTAATTTTTCAGTATATTTGTTGGATTTACTAGTAGAGCTACACTGCCAAAACTCAAAACAAATAGACAAAATGCAGAAAACAGATACTCAAGAATCGCCTAATGACAAGTTTTACCCACATGATTAAAGTGTGCCCTTCAGTGACCAAAGTCCAATTTTTTTTACATTTTATTCTTGTTGATTTGGCAACAGACACTTACAAATAATCTCAGAATGTACAAATGCAGCCTCTAAACCAGCCATCAGTTGATAACACCAGACCTAAAATATTTTTGTACTACTACAAAAGATTAACAGCATACTGAGTTGAGTGTACTTATTTGTGTGCAGGCATGAATTTAACAGTATACAAATATTTAGTGTTTGTCTTTGCAATCATTTTAGTGGATTCTGTTAGAAGGTACTTTGAAACTAAGTAGAGTTTATACTAATGTATACATTGCACAAAATTATCTCTATTAATGCTAAACAACAAAGCATGTCTAGTTTTACCTGTAAAGTTAAGATATGACCTAACCTCCTAATGTTTTCAAATCTAAGATCATAGATTTAGAACTGAAAGTCACTTTAAACAAGCTATCTAAAGCAAGGGTTTTTTTAAATGCTTTTTTGTCATGCCTGCTCTTATGGCAATCTGGTGAAATGGTTTGTTGCTTTATGTTCCCAAGTGGAGAAAATGCTAAATTGCAGTTCAAGATTAGTGAAAACTGAAGTGTAAAACTTTTTTCTCCATCTAAGTTCACAGGTCCCCTGAAATCTATCCATAAGCAACTTGAGGTGTGTGAACCCCAGGTTAAGAATCACTACTCTAGATGCAACTCCTCATTTTACATATGTAGAAACTGACCACAGTCACAGTGGCAGAGCTGGGATTTGAACCCATGTCTACTGGTTCCAAATCTAGCTCTCCACCACAAAAATAGATTTCTAATTAAAAATTAGTCTATAGTTGCATCAAGTGATTTTTTTTTCAACAAACAGTATAAAGTACATTATCTGACGAAGATTAACCTCTAAGTTTTCTACCATATACAATTTTATTTGTATAAGTTAGTTATTTCTACGTAAAAATAGCAAAGACCGCAGACTACAAACTTATTCTTACATGAAAGCAAAACAACTGATATAAATAACAATTTTATGGCAAATTTCATAATGGATCAAAACAAAATTGGGAAAATAAGTGATTGGAAATCTCTAGGGTCTTTTTGGTTGCAAATTTTATAATTAAGTATAAGCACTTAGTGATTCCATTCCTTCCTATGATCTACAATAAATGTACATTTATGTGAAAAATGATGGACAATGTAAAATACTAACACAACTTAATTAAAAATATTTACTTCTTTAAATTCAACATGTTAGACCAATCATTTTTAAGTATCCCTATCTAAGTCCTAAAGTTCTCCGCTGTTATGAGATTGGCATATTTCCATGGAAATAAAAATAGACTTTCAATAAGATCATATTCAATGCTATCACCCCAAAATGGTGCTAATGCAGCACCCAGCAGGAGTTTCTACATCACATACACAGAAGTTAAAAATGGGCAGTACAAAATGTGTAAGGAAGGAGTATTGCAAATGTCAGTAAAACGAAAACCAAATTCAACGGCTATATTACTATTACCCATTCAGTGATTACTCCCAACATTAAGTCAAACATTCCTTACAAGGGCAATAGTATGCTAAATCTTTAAGAGGTGGTATTAAGAATATTTTGCTTAAATAAATATGTATGTGTGCACACACAATATACCTATTTGGGTATAGAAGATTTATACTATCTATTCTAGCTTACTAATAATGGGGATAGACAAATATATACTCAGTCAACTTGAGAGCCTATATTAGCTTTTCTCAACAGGAAGCAACGTTGCTAACGAAGTGGTAAATTCAGTGTTAATGAGTGGCTTCACTGTTACCACCTCTGAGGTAAAACCTTCCATGTTCCATGTTCTACCCATCTGTTCTGGTGTTAGGAGTTCAGAGAAGGAACAGACGCTTCCCATTTAAAGCAACTTCAGTGGTTCCCCCTTAACAGCAGGGTGGCAAACCATGAAAATATCATGTCGACTTGGGGACTGCAGTCCTCATTATCAGAATAGCTTCATGCAAGCCTTCCACAAGTTTACATTCAAAAGACAGCAAACTGTTTTGCTCAAATATATATTAAAAAAAATGTTCATAATCTATCTTTCAATCTGCAGAATACACACAGCATTCTTTCTCTTAAAGTTGAGGCTTATAACACCTACCTCTAGTTAGAATATCTGCTGAACTGTAAAATGACAAAGCTGCAAGAGTTTGTTCTTTCACCTGTTAGGTAATTATTATGCATAAGCAAAGATGGCTAATTCACTCCAAATTAATACTCTTCCCACATATCCAAGCTATTCTTTATAAAATAAGATTGATTCAGGCACAAAATCTTTACAAATAGAAGGAAAACATAACAAAATTGAATTGATTCATTAAACAGTTTTAACAAAAAAAAAATATTTAAACAAAAATTTTAACAGTACTTTAGAATTAATTTTTATGTATTAGAATACGTGATCCCACTGAAAAGGAATAGCATTTTCAAAATCCGATGCAATGAACAAACAAAAATGTTTACCATTTACGAAGGAGTACTCCTTACATATCGATCACCAATGATTATGCAATACATAATATCCTAGGAAATCATTCATTATGAAAGCTAATTCTAATAGTGGGAGTAAAAAAAGAAAACCAAACCCAATACACTGTCTCCTATACAATAAGAAAGTAAGTACAACTTCATCAACATTCGTAGTTTTCTGCGCTGCCAACCAACAAACAGCATTTGAAATCAATTCTTAAAACTTGATTCAAAAAGCTGAATCAATTTCCAACCAGTGTTTATATATATGTGTGTGTATATATATATGTGTATACACACACACACAACACACACACAAAACAAATATACAACTAGTTTAAATACGATGCATCAAAGTTCATTAAACTACTTTATCAACTGGATTACTATAAATAAGGATATGAATTATCAAATCATATCTGTACATTACCAGTTATGTGTCATCCTTAAGGAGTCATTTGATTAAAGGTTTTTTTTCCTAAGTAAAATTGTTTTAAATTCACAGAGTGGGTAAAAAGTTGCAAATGGGATTTTTAATACACATATAAAAACATATTTCAGGTTCTAGAAAATCATAATGAGTTCTGCAGCTATAACTGCCTGCAGTCATACATTGTAAGCATTAAAAGAGAAGTACAAAGGTCAGATGTGTCTTCAAGATGACAGATCATCACTTACATGCCTCAAGCTAGACTTATTGTCTCAGAAATCTCAAACATCAGTATTTTTGCAAACTATCAGCACTTGCTATAACACCCTTACTCCACTACATCTTGAGGTTACTACAGAAGAAATGAGGTGATAATTGCATATTAACATAATTATTCTGTAATCCCTCTGAGCAAGCTTCCTAGGTCATTGAGTAATTCAGATTGGATACAGCCTTCCTGTCATCAAATCTATGCTGTCCACTTGCTGTTCATTAATAAATCTTTTTGATAGAAAATTAGCTTAATTTCATTCTTTTATGTACATTATTAATTGTATTTATTACAAGCAGGTTAACATTTCTTGGGTACTTATCGCATAATGCCAACCTTGTCATTTCACAAAAAATTATAATATTGCACTCATTCAGTACTAGTTCATTAAAAATTACATTGCACAACTACATATGGAGTTGCCCACTAGTACCATTACAGTTAAGATCTATCAGGCTCTATTGTAGTCCTTTCTTTTCCTTTAAAAGATCCTTAAGAGTAGATAAGTTATCAATACATGTGATTAAGCCAAGAAGATAAAACCATTAACATCTGTCAATCTACATACAAAACAAATCTTAATTGGATGAAATATTGTATTTTGATTATTGAGGTATGAAAGCCTATGAATACTATACAAATGTTTAGCAAGGGATATATCATACAAGCAATCATGCGTGCATGTACACAATGTATATTTACATATAAAGAAAACAGAGGCCTAAGATGTTCCTCTTTGCTTCCTCTTAACTATTTCTCCCAGCCCAATGGACCCTCAAACCATATTGTAGGTTTAAGAACATGTGAATTACACATTTTAACAGGGACACAAAATAAAAAGCACCGGAGAAAGGTGACCAGAAAAACGTTTGAAAAACCACAAGTAAATCTGGTCTAGAGAAAAAAGACTAGAGCAAGAGTAATCATGACAGCTGATTTATTTATAGAACAATCACATCAGAGAAGGAAATTGACTTTTTCTATATAGCTTCAGAGAAAAAAAAAACAGGAAAAAAATGGGTAGAAGTCACAAAGGAACAAATTTTGGTATCATTTAAGAACATCTTTCTAATAAGTAGAGCTTCTTAATGCAAAATAGAGTTCTTCATAATATAATGAGCTCCCTGCACTTCAAGCAGAGACTGAATGTCAGGCATGATGTAGGAGACTTCTTGGTCTGGGTAGGGGCAAGATGAACCAAACACCTCTAAGGTTCCTCCCAGCTCTTGAGCGTTTATAATATTATGTACATGACAAAGATATTTGTATGTGTAAGTGTAAAGTCTATAAAAATGATACATATGAGTATTAGTGAGATTATTCTGCCGAACTTACAGGAAAGGCTACAAAGCATAAACTGCCTCCCACTACCTCATTATGATAAAATACGAACAAGTCAAAAAGCTCGAGTTTCTAGTCCAAGATCTGGTGCCATTTTTACTAGCTCAGTGATATGGGGGGCAAGTTATTTTAACCTGTCTGGGAGACATTTTCTTCATCTACAGAAGAGGGGTGATATCTTACAAACTAGAAAACACTCTGCAAACATTATAAGCTAATAACTGCTTGTTTAAAGAATATAGTTTGTGAAGAATCAATATAGTCTATTTGGATAAGACTGAGACTGAGGCCTATACCTAGATAAATAAGAAAATCCTTTAGCCTTAAATTATTTTATTAGAAATATAGAAACTAAATTTTTCCACTGAATTTATCTACATAAGAAACAAGTAATCCATTATACACTAAAGGATAAAAATAAATCTAAGTGATTGGCACACAGTAGGCATTTTATATCTGATTACAAATAAAAGAAATCCAAAAGTATATAGTATCTCCATGGCAAACTGATAATCTTTAAGACCATGTTTAACATTAAATGACTCTTTATCAGAACCAAGTTACTTTTAACTCCTGCCATGCTGAGTCTGTTAATACAGAAAGGTTTTTTTCCCGCCCACCTTCTCACCATTCAGCAGAGGGATTGTGTGCTGGAAAAAAGTAATGAAATTGGTAAACCAGAGAATCTCACAATTGAAAACCAAGAGGTCATTAGGGCCCGTTCTCTTCTGTGTTAAGGAAAGTGAATTCTTAAAAGTATCCACAAAAGTTATACATACAGGATTTCAAACCCTCCCACAGTACATTGTTCCAGTGTTCAATCTTCCCTCTATTTTTTTTTTTGGCCAATCCATCTTCCCTCCATTTTTTGCCAATCACATAAATTAATATTTTCCTTCATAATGAAACTAAGTAAATGAATACCACCTGAGTATGACCTTGCTATATTTAATATGCTACAAACATAATATGTAATAATAGTATTTTTTTCTAAACAAAGAATCCCAAGGAAAAGAGAACTTGAGAAATACCAGTATTATCTTAGCTTGTTAATGAGAATTCCATTTTCTCTCCTCTCACTGTCCAACAGATTAAATCAAAAGCTATCTTATGATATCTTCCTGAGTGTTTAAAGTACTTTCCAATCTTCAAAATCTTCATTCTGGCTTAGTTCAAAAATTATGCCTTTTACCAGAATAGTATCTGTCAATATCTTAACTGAACTAAAATTAACAAGCTCTACATATTTTAGTTGTTTAATTTTTTTGTTGTTCTTTTCTGGCTTATCTTTACCATCAACTTGTCATCTCCTTCCTCACCCTCCCAAAAAACTTGAATTTACTACATACACCTGTATCGATACATATTGGCTTTGTTTTTAAGGCTTCCTACTATATTCCTTCACAAAAGTGAGAAAGGTAGCAAATGACAAATTGGTCACTTCCCCTCACATGACAAAAATTTGTGCTTCTATTTCTTTCTTGATTCAGGTCTTACGAGCTACAAAACAAAGACCATTTTTTAAGTTCAATGGCCACTGACTGAACTTTTTACCCAAAATGAACACTTGAAAATTTCTCTGTCCTCATGGAAGACAGGGCAAATGTACTCAGACCAAAGCAAATCTATCACTATCTCTGAACAACTCGAAGTTCTGTCTTACTGACAGGATATTAGTGATGTAATCTTCAAATAAGATAGATAATACATCATTATTTCCCTTAAAAAAACATTTTCTCCCAACCCTGTAACAAACATTTCTAATTCAGGTTTCCCTGTAATGATTAAAGCTATAAGACTGAGGTCATCACTATCTTTACATCAAGTAAGTTATCAACAAAGTAAATAAGTGATATGCAAATGTTTCTCAATAAAGAAAATTATATATTTGGTGCATGTTATGAGACAAGCAATGAGATGAAAGCAATGAGATGAGAAAAAAATTAAACATATAAATAGGCAACAAGCAGATAAAATGAGCCCTAGTTGCTAAAGATATGATGGTCTACTTAGAAAACCTTTAAGGCATCACCAAAAAAACCCCAAAATAAAACAGCAAAATCAAAATGAAAACCAAAAACACACCCCAAATCCTTCCAACCTTCCACTTAACTGTGACAATTAACAGTTTCAGTAAAATAGGCCATTACAAAATAAGGTCACATACACCTGCATAAAATGGCATTACAATATACCATCAAAATTCAGTAGGGATTAATAGAAATAGAAGTCCCAATAACTTTTAAAATGCATTAAACATGTGGGAGTCATTCTATAAAAGCACATAATATTTTCATATACACACTTAAAAAATAAAAAATGTAAAATACTTGGAGGGATGTATAGTACTCATACTGGGCCATGCCAATATAATAGAAATTACAATAGTAACTCAATTCAATTATAGATTTAGTGTTATACCAAATCTCCAGTATTTATGTAGTGTCTAATGTACCAGGCCCGGGGGAAGGTGGATGGTTGTGGATGTTGGTGTGCGTGGGTGTGAGAATGTCTATGTGTGTATTTGTGTGGCAGGAGTGGGGAAGGAAGACAGGAAATACGAAGAGAGTAACTAGAAAAACCAACAAGGTTCATTTGGAGGAACAAATAATCTAATACATCAAAAGAAAAATTTCAAAGTAGGAATGGAGAATAGAAATTCCGAGCCTCATAATAAATCATAAAGAAATAATCAAAACTATTTATTATTTTAAGAACAGAAAAGGCGAACCGACTAGGTTGAGGAAAAATAAGAAATAATTGAACCCAGTGTTCCATGAAACCTAGAACTCCCTATTTGACAAGAACTGCCAAAAACAATCTAGTAGAGATTACCATGTTACACCATATACCACCAAAAACTAAAATGGATACATGATTGGATTTAAAGATCATACTACAAAAAATACTGGAAGGGAGCAAAAAAGCTGTGGCTAGGGGTCAATTCTTTAAAAAAAAAAAAAGGAATATAAATGATTATAAAATAGGAAATTTCAATTATGAGTAGTAATGCTTTAATAGCTTGAAATTACACTAATAAGCTTTGAGACAGCCTCTACAAAGCACATGACCAACATGACCCCACACCTCTGACTTAGAAATTCCACTCCTAGGAGTGTAACCTGAAGAAGGTTAATGGTACAAAGCTCGATATCTATACATGAATACTTGTAACATTAATTAGTATTGGAACAAAACCTACAAACAGACAATCACTGGCAAAACACACTGTGTTACGTGAATGGAATGGAATATATCTACACTGTGTTTAAAAAAAAAGCCAATAAGATCACATCTCCTAATTGTGGGTTGCTCACACCTAAACCTAGTCAGGAACTTGAAGAGGTCAGATCAGGAGCAGTAATCAGACTCTGTCCAGGAGCACTGAAAGCTTGAAGGCCCCCTAGTCTGACCTTTCCCTAAGACCCTGGAATAATAAAATACTCAAGAAATAATCTCAAGAAAGCAGCACAAAGACTAACTTCTGGTCATGCAAAACTTGGCCCTAACATAAAGTCCAAAATCAGGAAGTAGACTGGAAGAATGGGCAAACAAAAAAAGGAATCCCACATATTGTGGTAGTAGGGATGATAAGACACAAACCCAGATGAAGAAAATTACTCCATAATATCTACAAACAAAGCCTCAAAGAAAAACACAGCTTAGACACAAATCAAACTAGAATTCCTGGGAGAGATGAAATGAGAATTTTAAAATTATTTTTATCAATGAAATGAGAGTACAAGAGGGAAGACTAGAAAAGAAACGAGAGCTATGAAAGAAAGAACTGGAAAGGGAATTACCAGGTTGTCACAAGAGGTACAAAATCTTGCTCAAACAATAAACTCTAAAAATTGTAATAACTAAACAAAAGCCAATGATCCCATGAAAATGAAAACTATTAAAACAAAGTTAAAAGACTGAAAAAACAGATGAAAATCTAAGGTATCTTATAAAACAAAAGCAACTGAACTGGAAAACATAGAAGAGAAAATTTAATAGTCACTGGAACTATCCAAAAGTCACGACAAAAAAAAAAAAGTAGCCTAGACATCATATTTCAAGAAATCATTAAAGAAGATTATCCATGTATTAGAACCAAAGGACACAACTGAAACAAAAAGACTCTATCAGTCACTTCCTCAAATAAATCTCTACATAAAAACTCCAAGGAACATTAACAGTCAAAATCTAAAATCTCGAGGTTAAAGAAAAAAATACTGCAAGTAGTCAAAAAGAACTCAAGTACTGACAAGCCATAGTCAGAATCACTACACAGCAGCCAGAAGCTTACAATAAAAAAAATTCCAGAAGGCAAAGGAGTAAGATATTCCAGAAGGTTTGCAAACAAAAATAACTTACCCAGCAAAACTGAGTATAATCCAGGTATGTGTGCAAATGAATCTAAACATTGGAGCTGCATGGTAACTTGAAGACTGGAACAACCACTAGGTTGTTAGAAGATCATCTGGTCTCCTTACATCAAGCTTCACTCCATTCCAGGATATCTATCATACCTTCTGCTGCCCAAGTAATTTACCTTGGGCCTACATCTGACCATATGACTCCCCCACTTAATAAACTCCAGTGTCTTCCTACTGCCTCTCAGATAAAATATAAATTCTTCTGTTTCTATTTTAAAGACAGCGATTCACAAACTAGTGCCAAACTATCACTTCATTTTCATTTGACATCTTTCTCTCTCTCCTCTGTGATCCAGCCAAAGTGGCCTTCTGTTCCTAAATCATGACATTCCACTGCCCTACCTACACTCTGTCCTCACTTCTGCCTCAGTCCCTCTTTTCCTTTAAGTCACATCATCTTCAGAATGAGGCTTTTCCTTTTTCCTCCAACTGCCAGTCTCTTTTCCCAATACAAAACCTCCCTCTTCCCCCCTACCTAGAGCACTAAAGCTCTGGAGCACTGCACGCTGTGAGGTTGACAGACTGTTTAGTTTTGCTAAACTGTCTGTTTTTTCCTTCTCTTTTTTTATTCTTTGTTAAAAGGGATCACTGTAGGGAAGAATATATTTGAAAATCAAACTAATTATAAAACCAAAAGATATTAATTTTCCCCCCACAAAATGTTAGAGATATAAGGAACAATGACAACAGTTGACAAAAGACTTAGAAAGTCTCCAGATTTGAGGAGAAAAAAACCAACAGCATATCTAGCTGTCCTTGATCAGTCTAATTTTCCAGACTCAGATGTTATCTGAGAATTAGAAAAGCCTGGCAGATATGAATACTTATTTTTGGGGGGGGGGACACAACAGATAACAGAAAAGGTCCCAGAGAAGTACAGATTTCCTCATTTCTGGCCCATTTTCCCAATGGGGGGGAGCAGAGCGAAAAAAGGAAGAGAAATTGGGCTTAAAAAAGAATTGGGGAGGTTTGGTTGCAACCAGTCATTATTGCCATTATGTTAGCCCCTAAGGCCCTTAGAGCTCACTATAACACAGGATCTCATAATCACGGCATTTAGATAATTTAATCCAATCCCTTCATTTTATAGTTTTTTATATACTAGGAAAGATCCACAATGGCTGACAAGCTGATTTGGAAGCCTACTGGATCCAGCTTTGTGCAACATGCAGTAATTTGATAACTACAAAATCCAATTAGGAATTACACTGATGTGACTTGCCATACATGGAAAGGGAAGCAAATGCAGAGCAAAGCAAACATCACAGAAAAATTGTTTAGTCTTCCATTTCAGAAAATGTAGCATAGTATCACAGCAGAGGGCCTCACTTGGCTGTATACTCAGTATGGTCCTGGGACAGCTAACGGCTGATGAAGACCTCATCCATCATGGGATTCCATTAGATATTTTTAAGAAGAATACAAATGATACTTGGAAGTCGGTTTATGGCCTAAAGTGCAGCCCTCTGACTGAATCCAAACTTCACAGAACAAATCCCCTTAATAAAAGGATTTATTCTATAAAACTTAGACTCAGTCAAAGGGCCGTACCCAAGGACCTAGAAGGCCACATGTGGCCTCAAGGCTGCAGGCTCCCAACTCCTGGTTTAAGCTATCACTAGAAAACATCAAGTCATTGATGTTTTTCCAAGGTACCCACACTGTTTACTTCTCTTTCTTCCACTTCCTGACATCCATACTCCCGTTCTTTGATCCCCACAGAATACTTCAAATATTATGTACAGACATTCCAGGCTTTGGGGGGCAGATAACTTTGGTAATGGTATTGTTATTTGAAGTGTGTTATGCATAATGCTTGGAAGTCAGATTAGCTGTATATGACAAGAGAAGTGTGCACTGTACTAGCAAATACCTTAGGAAGACTAATGCAAAAAGTCCTTTTCATAAAATGTACTAAGAAGTTTCTCTAGGAAGAAGTGCTGAAGGGGTTGCTGTTGGAAAAAATTTAAGAAGCCCTGAAAGAAAGGAGAAAGCAACAACTGCCTGTATATCCCAGAAATGGATTTTTTTCAGATGTCTCAATGCCTCATTATAAAGCTATAAAAATTTAAACAACAAAAGTATAGACAAATAAGCTCAATTTTAATTCTAGACAATGTAGTTAAAGGGAACATTCATTTGTGAATATCTGGAAAAGTAAAGTGCAACTTCATGAAGAACTGGTCCTGCAAGATTAAACACATTTCATTTTTTTAATGGGAATGTTTTAGTTTACCTATATTATATACGCTTTTAAAGTTTTATTGATGCCTTGTTTTTCAAAGCATAGTCACAGATAGCCAAATAAATATATATCAACCCTTACCCTCTGCCCATAGAACTCTTGTTATAACAAAGAATAACTGACCACACATTAGGTTTGGCTTAACTAGATTTTAACAAAGCAATCTACAAGTCTCTCATGCTATGCCTATAGAAAAGATGGGAGAGGTATTAGCTAGAGTTTAGTCCCCCCCAAAAATTATTCAGAACCAGTTGTATGGCCAGAACCAGCATTATCATCAATGGTGCTGGATCATCTTGGAAGAATATGTGCTTGGCTCTGTGACATTTGAATCTTGTCAATTATTTGGAAACAGGCATAGATGGCATACTTATCAAACAGATAAGACAAAAGCTAGGAGGAATAACTACCATGCTACATGACAAAATGAGGATTCAGAAGGATCTTAAGTTTGAACTTTTGGGGTGAATCTAATAAGATGAAATTAGATAGTTACAATTGTAAAGTCTTACAATTGCATTCAAAAATCCAATCTCACAAATAAAAGATGGGAGAGGCACAGCTAAACAGCAGTGTGTCTGAAAATGATCTAGGATATTTATTCTAATATAAAAGCTCACTGAATAAATAATGTAAAAAGGCAGCAAAAAAACTTAGCTCAATTGTGGGCTTGTGCTCCTCTCTGCCTTCACTGATGAAGTGGGTAACTGGGTGGGGACCACTGCATCTGCTGTCAGATCCTGCTGATTTGTTACTTGGTTTTGATGAACTGCTGCTGTCTATCTCAGTAACAAAGCTTGTGGGAGAAGGTAAAGGAAGGGAGAGGGATATCCAGCAATAAATGTGATGTAAAAATCAAACCGTCGCTATTAAGCAAGAGGCTGAATTTAGATAAGTATTATATCCATAAATAGAGAGGTAATAATCTCACTGCACTATTTCCTTCACTGTACCATATTCAGAGTAAGGTATTGACATGCAAGAGCTATACTTTAAGACTATGAGAAGCAGCAGCATATCGCGGAAACAGTGATGCATTTAGAGTCAGAGAACATGGGTTGAAATCCTTCCTCTCATATTCAGTTACCTGTGTGATCTTGGGTAAGTCATTTAAATAAATCTAAGGAGGGAGAGAAACCAGATGACCCTGGAGATCTTTCCCAGCTTAAAATCTATGATGTTCTGGAGAGCATCCAGAGGAAAGTAACCAAGATGTTGAGGTTTATTCATGAATGAGATCCTGACGTATGATCAGTTAAATTGAGAAGATTAACCTAGAAATGGGAGGGTTGGGGGAGAGGGGGGGAGTTTACCACAGGCACAAGATAGCCATTTTCAAGTACCAGTAATGTCACATAGAAAAAGAAGAGTAAACTTGTTCTACTTGTTTCTCTGTTTGTTTTTCCCTCAAAGTAAGAAGTAAGGGTGAAAGTTGTATAGGTACAAATGTACACTTACATTAAGTATAATCTTCCTTCAGACTCAGATCTAGCCCCTAAACAGAAAGAGTTCCCCTTACAGGAGAGTCTGTGCACTGAACTACATGACCTGAGGTCCCTTCCAGTACATTCACTGAGGAAAGTCAATACTAACAGAGAAGAGGGACCTTCCACCCACTGCTCCTCCTCTCTCCTTTAGAGTCAAGCAGAAGTCTAGTCCTTCCAAATGACAGATTTTCAAATACTGAAATACTATTGTTCTCCCAATTCAAATCTCTTCATGCTGAGTAATCCCACTTCCTACCACCAAGGCTCGTGTGATCTGATGTTGAGGCTCTTCATATCCTTGCTCTCCAGATTAAGAGTGTTAATAAACTGTAACATATAAACAGTCTGCAAAATGGATATAAAAATATAAAAGGAAATAATTCAAAAGACAAAAAACAAGAAACAAAAGAACCCTCAGAACTGGAAAGAACCACAAGAATTCTAATAAAGCAACCCATAGCTAAAAACTGTTAGTTGCTATTCAAAAGTTTCAGTCATGTCTGACTCTTTGTGACCTTATTGGGGTTTTCTTGGCAGATACTAGAGTGGTTTGCCATTTCCTTCTCCCATTTTACAGGTGAGGAAACCAAGGCAAAAAAGGATTAAGTGACTTGTCCAGGGTTACACAGCTAGTAAGTGCTTAAGAACAGATTTGAGCTCACAAAGATGAGACTTCATGACTCCAGGCCCAGTACTTTATCCACTGTGTAACCTAGCTGCCCCCCAAAATTGTCAGAGATGCTATTAAAATCCAGATCTTCCTAAACTCAGTACAGTACCCTTTCCATTATAAAATGATGCCTTTTACACATTAACGGTTAAAATGAAAAGCTATTTCATTATTTCCTCAGCTCTGGCCTTGTGTAACTGACCACGTAACACGGCATCCATAGCTTAAGTCTAAGACCTTAAATTAAACATAAACCAATGATTAAAATTTAAATTAAAGGTGATGAATTTAAATTTAAGAGATTTTTGCTTGCTGTACATTATAAACTGGGGGATTTTAAGTAAACTTCCAAAGGGCTTAAATTTCTTATAATCAATCCAAAATAAACAAATGTTCTTACGAAGTAAAGTATTGCTACTAAACCATGCACTGAGTTAAAGACTGAGATTACAAAAAAAGGCAAAAGATATTTAGACCGAGCTAATAGAATGCAATTTTCTGAAAGGCTAGGATAAGTTTCTTTTTGTCGCTGAATCCCCAGAACCTAGCATACAGCCTTTAATTCAAATATATAATTAAAAACTTTTTTTGCTGAAATGATATTGAGATAATATACTTAATGGCTATTATTATTTAAAAAGAAGCATGGTATAGTTGAGAGAATGCTTGATCAGGAAGGGCCAGGGTTCAATAATGGCTTCTGATAGCTGGTAGCTGTGAGACAGAAACCAATCATTTAAACTCCCTGCCCTCAGCTTCTTCAATGACCAAAGTGATGTGACAATGACTATATAACCTTATTCCCAGCAGCACAGTGAGGATCAAAGGAAATCATGTCGGTAAAAAACTTTGCAAACCTTCAAATGCTAGATAAGGCCAGTCATTTATTCTAAAGCCTTCAGTTACAAGACATTTTGCAGAATGTAACTTTAAGTACAACTCTGGCTTCAAGGGGACAGTGTGGATCAAACAGAGAGGAGCTCCTGAGACCTAAAGAGATTAAGTCAAAGATACTGGCTTGGAAGCCCTGGGCAAGACACCAGGACTCTTCCAGAGCCTGAGGCAACTCTCTTAAGACTGAAGTTGCAAAGAAAGTGTCTATTTGCATATTTACGGGCAGTTTCCTCATTGGGAGTTACCTATATGAAGGAAATCACAAATCCAGGCCTGCCTGGTATATCATATTTTTACATGAAGATCAGAAATTCAAGAATAAGTGTTTCACAAATTAAAATATCAAATTTGTTCTTAAATCATATTGGTTCCTTTGATGGTACCTACAAATATACTCAAGTCTATCAAATCCTTTAAAAAAAAAACTTCACTTGAACCTGCATCCTTGCCAGCTTATAATGATCTACAACTTTCCTGTTTTCCCCCAGTTCATAACCATCAAATCTCCTAAGGCTACTTCCTCTAATTTCTCCGCCCCTTATAATTCTATTTCTAAAGCCTCCAATCTCCAGAAATTAATCAAATGAAATATCAAATAAATCACTTTGCAGACTTTATCAAACCTAAAATTATAATTTAATCAAATACTCTGCAAATCTTAAAACACTATATAAATAATAGCTTATTATTATTACTCTACAAATTACCAAGGAACTCTCAAAAATACTGAACTTAAACATCAAATTATGTGAGCACGTACACAAGTAAGCATAATGAAATATAACCTGATGGTAGGAGTACTAACAACTAGGGAAAACAGAAAATGCTTCCTTTCAGATGTCATACTTCAACTGATCCTTAAAATAAACCTAATGACTAAGGGATCAAACAGACATTCTCAAAGCACTAATTTAACAATGTCACTTCTGTTATCCATGTTGCCTCCAAAAAAAGTGACAAGAGTGTTCTGCCATTTAAAGCCCTTCACAGTCTGTTCCCAGCTTCCTGTACATCATTCTTCTTCACCTTCTTCCCTGTGTATAACACTGCCCTCTCTAACCTCCTCATAGTGTGTCTGAGTGCTCTCTTTGCACAGCTCTGCCTCCCAACTCATGGTTCCTTTCAAAGTTTGGCCAAAGTGTTCACCTTCTCACTAATTATCCCAAGTGATTTAGGCCCCTATTTGGGAAATGACTTTGTATTTATGTTGTACACATCTCGTACTTACTTACCTATGTGAACATCTTTAAATTCTTCAGGAGGAAAGGGGCTGTTAAGGTGGGTTTTTTGTTACTTTTGTTTGTATCCCTTACACTCAACACGGCTTGATACACAGGTGCTTAGCTAATGGTTTCTGATTGGTTCATTAAGGAGGGAATTCTAGGAATGGGGGAACAGTATGTTCAATCAATGGAAAGTGAAATTAAAGGAATATCCAGTTTGACTGAAAAATAAAGTATATAAAGAGGGGATTAGTTTGGAAAGTTGCTTAGTGCCAAATTGTGCAGAGGTCTAGTAAAAGGAAGGCTGAGGATTTTGTGTTCTGTTTATGTCAGGGAAGTGGCATGTAGCAGCAGTAAAGAAAGAATGAGGATTAAGAAAAGATCACCTGATTTCTTTGTCAACCTGTTGAGCAGCACTATATCTCAAACTGTACTACAAAGCTGTAATGTTCAAAATTAGTAATTACCAGGACACATATTCAGAACCAAAGGAACACATTAATTGAGTGTTTGGGAAACCTAGAGAGCCCAAACTGCCGAGCGACTCACATTATTAAAACAAAAACTTCTAGGAAAACTGGTAAGCAGTCTGGAAGAAATTGGATTTTGAGCAAGATCTTCCACTATATACTGAGATAATCTCTAAAAGGGTACATGACTTAAGAACATACACTCTTTGAGGGCATGGAAATCATCTTGGTTTTGTACTATTACCTCAAGTGTCCAGCAGAGTATCTTCTATGTTAAGCACCTAATGACAGATAAAACGAAGAATTCTGAATAAATGAGGAATAAGTATGGAATTATTTTTGTCCCTAATTCTAATATGGTTTAAGAAATTTGAAAATTGTCCCTATTAGATCTAGCAGCAAGCTTTGGGAAAATGGAATTCTTTACCCCAAAATCTCCATCATCTAGGAAACAAAAAAATTTTTAAAGGGCTTTTTACGTAAAAAATAGCAGACCTGCTACAATCATCGTTGAATGTCTTAGTTATTTGTACATGTGTTAAACAAGTAAATGCTAATATGCTTTGCAAATAAATATTAATGAAAACATTTACCTTATATTGATCTGGCTATGACAGAACTAGAATTAAAGTTAATTATTTTGGAATAACAATTATGAGAAAAAGTTTTTTTAAAAAAGGCTTTGACTACAATCAAATACAAACATCTTCATACTCTAGGTAAACCCCTTCAATGTAATGCCCATTTTCTGGAATATATTTTTCACCTACCTAATCACGTGGGGGCATTTTTCTTGATAAACAAAATGAGTATACATACGTTATAAAAGTGTGTGTTCAACATTAGTCAGACTGAAAATGTCTTTTTTTGAAGATAAAATATTGACTAGGTGGGGGAAAAGCTAAATAAGCTCCTATTAAGCAACTAATGCTAACCAATGTATAGAAAAAGTCTGACATTTTATACAATATTCTATTCCCAGAGTTATTGGGCCCAGAGTTAGTTTTACTGAGCTAATTATTTTAAAATTCTTTATGATAAGAGGTGAGCTTTAGGGAGAAAGGAACACAATAAGAACTATAAGTTACAGTAAAACAAAAAAAGTAGAAAAAAATTTCAATTATTGTATAAAGAAGAAAAAAATCTTACTATAAATACCACAAAATTAAGCCTTTAAGTTATATCTGATATGATCCAGGTAATAATTACAAAGTTATTTTTAATGAAAATAATCAAATTTACTGTCTCATAAATAAAATCTAACACCTACAAGCATCTTCTAAATTTCTAATTACAAAATTTGACACATTCTAAATATTTGTCATTTCTGGTTGATTAGATGACTTCTGTGATTCCTTTCTAGCTCTAAATGTTAGCTTCTGAACAACCTGCATAATCAGACACTTAACAAATAAACAAATTCATTTTGAAGCCAAGTGCTGCCACCAAGTGGTGGTAGATTCTTTGACCAAAATACAAACATTAAAGCAATGGCAAAAATTAGTCCCTGAAATAGTGCAACTGAAATAGTGCCACCTAAAATAAATAAGATGACTGAAATAAACTAATATGAAAACTGAAACAGAATGTTCTAAATGGTTCATGTTTACCATCTCAACTGTGGATCTTACAAATTTCAAATAAAGTTTTATTCCTAAACTGAAAGCTATGAATACTTTAATTTCTATCAGCTGGTTCTTTAATTCTACAATTACCCAAAATTCTCATTCAAATTCTATCCTGGGAGAAATTGCACAATTGAGTATATGACTGTAATGATCAATCAACAAGGGCTTTTGAAACAACAAAGATGTGAAAGCCCTGGTACACAAACAGAAACGCAAGAGAGGCTGGCTCTCAATACCATAAGGCCGAGCTAAGCAGGAAGAGTCTTCCAGGAATGAGGGGACAGCCAGTAAGTGCTCAAGGACAGGAGACAAAATATGAAGTGTGTGGACCAGCTAAGTGGTACAGTAGATAGAGCTCTAGCCTTGGAGTCAGGAGGACCTGAGTTCAAATGCGACCTCAGACACTTGACACTTACTAGCTGTGTGGCCCTGGGCAAGTCACTTAACCCCAACTGCCTAACCAAAAAAAAAAAAGAAAAAGAAAAAGAAAAAGTAAATACAAACATTACATACCTACATACATATATAAAGTGTGCTCTGGTGTAAGCAACTGACTAGGCCAGTAGTATCAATCACAATCCCTACATTTAATCACTTCCAAATTCCTATTAACTAAATCTGCAGAAAAAATAGCTACAACACTGGATGACAGGAAGACTTCAAAAAGATCATGACAGTTATCACAACACTGAGCCAAAATGAGTAAAATGAAACTCTTTGTGGAAATTCTACCCACCTACACCGAATGAAACTAACTATAATTTGTAGTTTTGTTTTTCAATTTTTTTTTTTATTTTTAGGCAATTGGGGTTAAGTGACTTGCCCAGGGTCACACAGCTAGTAAGTGTCAAGTGTTTGGTCAAGTGTTTGGTCTGAGGTCGGATTTGATCTCAGGTCCTCCTCACTTAAGGGCCAGTGCTCCATCCACTGTGCCACCTAGCTGCCCCTTACAATTTGTAGTTTTAAGAGAGTTAAGAGCTGCCTAAAGAGGATCAGAAAGATTAAGTATATAGCCTGTAGCTACACAGCCAGCTGAGGAGTCAAAAACAGTTCAGGGGCAGCTAGGTGGCACAGTGGATCGAGTACCACCTCTGGAGTCCGGAGGACCTGAGTTCAAATGTGACCTCAGACACATAGAAACTCACTAGCTTTATGACTCTGGGCAAGTCACTTAACTCCAATTGCCTCACTAAAAAAACAAACAAACCCACAGTTCTTCAGAGTGACATTCCATAAGCCAGAGATCCTAAGTCTTCCTAACTCCAGGTCTAGCCATTTGGTCCACTATGCCATGCAGCTTCTGTAATATAAAATACACAACTGAATGGATGTAGATTTTGTTGATGCGGGCACTCCTTCCAGGGATTCAGATCACAGCCTATTACTGCGGATCCATTTTGCTCAACTCTTCTCTTAAAATTTCCACCAAGAATAAATCAAGTTAGGTACCTTCCCTCAGATCAGTTGTTATTGGGCATAAACTTATAGAGTGCACAGGCTGTTCATTAGTTATCTTTACTATCATTATGACTAGTACGACTCTTTTCCAACTAATTTATCTCTATGACAGCAGCCTTAAAACTGCTTCTCCTTCACAAAACTTTGTGATGTGCTGAAGATGGACAGGTGTCCCCCCACACACTTCTCCATTCCCTGTCACTATGAGTATATACAGAGCATAATATAAATGGAATACAGATTCTAATAGTAAGTAAGGTCCTCCAGATGTTCCTATTCAGAAATGATATTATAATCACTACACAAAAACCCCCAAATACAGGAGAACCTCCAAAATGGTGTAAAAACACAGACAATGAGGCATAGAGGAACATGATAATAGCTATCTTCAAGTATCTGGAAAAGGGAACAGATTCATTCAACTTGAGATCAAAAAGGAAGAACTAGGAGCAACTTTGTAAGACTTAACTTTGATCAACTTGATGCCCAAATATAATTCAGAAACAGCCAAGATGAAAAATGTTATCCCCTCCTTAACAGAGAGGTGATGGTCTAAAGATGCAAAAGGAGACATGTGTGTTCGGATTAAAGCCATTACATGAATTTGTTTTGCTTGGTTATGCGTATTAGTTACAAGTAAGTGTTTTTATCTCCCTCCTCACCCAGGGGCAGGACACAAAGAAAAATAGGGTAGGGGGAAATGGGAAGAGTCACTGAGGCATCTATTCAAAAAATGGAAAAGAAAGAACAGAACGAATGCCAGAAACCCCAGACAAGCAGGATAGCTTTAAAATTACAGGTTGATTTTATTTACTCTAAAATAAAAGTAACCTGTAATTTCACGTACAATCCTTTCTAATTATATGTGTGCATATACAAAACACAAACAGATACGCACACATAGATAGATACGGATATATATGCAATATTAAGTTCAAAATATTTGAAGGCTTAATAGTAATGTCAATTTAAGACACAGCTATGAAATGTTTTTGGATCAATGAAATCTCTGGGTGATCTACCGTGTAATAATGCTGCAGTCCCTGTACCACTCATCTGTTTAATACAAGGATATTTGGGGATTTTTATTTATAAATATTTCTTATCTGTCACCATACAAAAGATAATATGCTTTGCATGTGTAATTTTGGTCTTTTGACCATATCTTTTTAGGCACAACATACATAACAGGTCTATAGAACTGTCAGTCATATTAAAGTCACAAAGGGAGGAAAACACTGAAGAAGACTGAGTTAGAGAGAGAGGCCGGTGTGAATGATCCAAAGTCATGATTTCGGTATATGTCCTTGCTGTTCACTACATGTACATTTTACAATCTCCCCAGCATACTTGATGTGACTATAAACCACTACTTTAAAAAGTATGAAGGGCATCCAAAAAATCTTTCTCAATTTCTAAAAACAAATGCAACCCATTACTAATGTCTGCTGTAAAAGTGAATTAATGGCTCAACATACTAGATTATTTGGGGAAGCCATTCATTTTTTATAAATGTGTCTGCATTACATAACAAATGTTTCCAAAACAAGTATGGTACATAAGTAAAATTGGTGTGAATGTACCATTTATATATAAAGAAATATGAAAATGAATCCTTTTAATAAAAAAGTTCCTTTTATTAGCAAGATGCATTGATTGCTAAATGCTAGAAAGGAATATTCAAGCCAAAAACTCTAAATTATATGAGAAAAGAAGGACATGTTTTTAAGATAATAGAAAGTACCCATCACGACATGTAATGAGAATGAACTAGAAGCAATCCCGATAAATGCAGGAATAAAGCAAGGATGTCCATTCTCCTCACCATTATTTGATATAGTTCTAGAAATGCTAGCAATAGCAGTAAGAAAAGAAAAAGAAATTAAAGGTATAAAATGAGGCAAACAGGTAACAAAGCCATGACTACTCACTGATGATGTTTTACTTAGGAAATGCTAGGGAGTCAGCGAAGAACTAAATAAAAAAAGTAGCCTGAGTAATGTTAAAGGGTACAAAACAGACCCACAAAAATCAACAGCATTTCTATATTATAGCAACAACAAAAACCAAGGGGTAATAATAGGGAAATCTCATTCAAAATAACTGCAAAATATGAAAAATATGAGAGTCAATCTACCAAAGCATGCTCAATGTTCATATAGATTCGATTACAAAATGTTAACATACTTCAGTAATCTAATAACACAGAATTTTTTGCTTCAAAATATTGTCCATACATGAAGACAAGATACATGTCTTAGTCTAGAGCAGAAGTTCTTAACCTGGGGTTTTTGAACTCTTTTTTAAGAAATATTTTTATGAATCTATTTGAATATAATTGGTAATTCTAAGAACTGTATTTTAGGCATTTAAAAATTATTCTCAGAGGTGTCCTGTAGGCTTCACACTACTGTCAAAGGAGTCCACAACACAAATTAAGAACTCTTGTTCAAGAACAATTACTGATAATAAATAACAGGCCTCTATTATAACATCACATTCTGTGTATTTATACACAAAACAATATTTAACTTATTTCTCCATCTCTAATCTCCACTTAAATCTAGTTCCTTACTAGCATTTGGTATACCTATAGTAACTGCTTGTTAGTTCCATTTGTATTTCATTGGTGAATGCCTGGGAGAAATGGAAATATGTCTAAAGTTGACTACAGTGTCAGAACATGTAATCAAACCAAACACTAATCACACCCTTCAAGGAGCTTATATTTTACTGTGGGAAACATATCCCCGAGACATATGCACAAGAGTAACATATCCGGGGTAATGAAGCCACTAACATTTAGGGGAGGGGAAAGCTAAAATAGGTCTCCTTTAGGAGGCTGCACTCTTAAGCTGAGTTTTGAAAGAAGCCAGAGATACATAATAAGAGGCAACTGAAGAAAGACTCCTCCATCAGATTATGAGCTTCTTGAGAACAGGGACTAACATGTGCCTTACTATCCCCAGTGCTTTAGGACAGTTCCTAGCACAGAGTAGGAGCTTAATAAATGTTTCTTGACTGACTGATTACATTTCAGGAATGAGACAGTCTGAATAAAAACAGGAATTGGGAGATGGAATGTTAGATATGTCCATTAAAACATACTGTACAATATGCATTAGACAGGAAAAAGCAGGCTATAGCCAGAGAGTGAAGAGCCTTTTAATGCTGAACAAACGGATGTACATTTTACCCTCGGGAGTAATTTGGGCCTTCTGAGCAAGACAATGAATAATTCTTTTAAGAAGTATCATTTTGTGAATTGGAAATTGAGGGGATGCCCAAGTTGTGGTATATAGGATTGTAATGGAATACTATTATACTACAAGAAATTATGAATAGGCTAATTTCAGAAAAACCTGGAAAGACTTACATGAATTGATGCAAACTGGAGTGAGCAGAAATCAGGAGAATACTGTATACAGTGACAGCAATGCAATGATCAACTGTGAATGACTTGGCTATTCTTATCAATACAATGATCCAAGACAATTCCTAAGGAATGCAATCTACCTCCAGAGAAAAGAACTGTTGGAGTCCAAATGCAGAGTGAAGCATACTATTTTTAAGTTTATGTCTTCTTTCACATGACTAATAATGAAATATGTTTTGCATGGTAGCTACATGTATAACCTATATAAAATTGCTGGCCATCTCAGGGAAGGGGGAAGTGAGAAAAGAAGGGAAGAAATTTGGAACTCAAATGAATGAATGTTAAGTGAATGTTAAAAATTGCCTTTACATGTAATTGAGGAAAAAATAAATTATTTTTAAAAAAAAGAACATCACTTTGTGAACTATTTGGAAGATGAAACAGAAAGAAAAGACTTGAGAAGTATATCAATTATATCCACTGAAATGGAAAGGTGATATGAATCTGAATTAGGGTTGTAGTTGTGTAAGCAGAGAGGAGATCACGTATGAGAGATGTCCTTTAGGTAGAAAATACAACATTGGGCAACTGATTAGATAGATATCCAGGGGTAAGAGAGAGTGAAGAATTAAGAATGACAAGCAGTTTGCAAATAGGAGTAACTAAAACACTGGTGGTGCTCTACCACAATTAATTTACTATAGCTGACCTCTGTAAGTTTCACTCAAACTGAAAAGATTACAAAAGGCTACAGCTGCCTTTTATCTTCAACTGTAAAAGATCTAGGGGGTCAGAAGAGTCCAGTTCTAGGTTCTGGTGTTGCCACAAATTATCTGTGTAGCCCTGGATACTCAACTTATAAATGAAGACACTAGGTCCTCAATAAGCCAGATTTATTTTATAAATATAATCAGGCATAGCATAAACAAATCACTCATTTTTAAAAGGTTTTAAATCCTCAAGACATCAAGTCACTCAACATACCAATAAGCACCACTATAAATCATTAAGTACCCACTAGTACCAGGCACTGTGCTGAGCACTGAGGATACAAAGTCTCTCCTTAAACTCCCCCCTCTCAGGAAGTTCACAGTCTAATGGGCATGACACCACGCAACCGATGTATACCAGAAAAACTGAGGGTAGTCTCAGAGCAAAGGCATGAAGACAAAGGAGGACGCAGAAAGGCTTTTTGCAGAAGGTAAGATTTTAAGTGAGTCTTAAAGGAAGGCAAGGAAACCAAAAAGTAGAGATGAGGAGAAAGAGGGTTCTAGATATGAGGGATAGCCAGTAAAAATGCCTGGGAGTTCTGAGATAGATTTTCTTAAAGGAAAAGCAAGGAGGGCAGCGCGACCGGATCCCAAAATATGTGGTCAGGAATATGGTATAAGATTTAGAAAAGTAAGAAGGTCCCAGATTATGAAGCACTTTAAATGCCAAATAATTTTATGTTTCATTCTGAAAGATCAAGTCCCCTACATTTCCCCTCTCCATGGCACATGGGATTCCATTCCATGCTGTCTTCCCCAGCAGACTGTCAACTCTATCAACTCCCAATCATCCCTATTTCCTCACACATCTTTAATCTTTCCCTCTTTATTGGCTGCTTCCTTGTTGCCTACAAATAAGCCCATGTCTCCTTTATCCTTAAAAAGCCCAATAGCATTCACCCATCTCTATTAAACTAGCCACTGTCCCACATTTCTCCTCCCTTGTGAGCCCATCCCACTGTCCTCCTTGCTGTTCCTCACACGTGATACTCCCACTTCCATTCCTTTAAGAACTGGCTGTACCCCAATGCCTGACATGCTCTCCCTCTCCATCCCCATCTACCAGAATCCACGAGCACCTTAAAGACAGTTCAAATATCACCTCACCCAGTTCTTTCCAATGTAAAATGCCTCCCCCTCGAAGGTTATCCCTGATCTACTCTTTATGCATATTGTATATACCTATATAGGTAAATGTCACCTCCCTCAAAATTTAGGTTCTTATAGTGTTGAGACAGTTTTTGTAATGCCTGGTAGATAGTAACAAGCACCTAATAAATGGCTATTAAGTGATAGTGTCTCATTCACAAATAAGTAAATATTGGGAATGCATACTCAAAAATGTTTTACTGATGGAGTGCATCATCAAAAAAGCTTGGAGATCAATGCCCTAAATAGCTAAGAAAGTGCCAAATACTTTCAGAATTTATGAGCAAGAGATAATAAATTTTATAAACTGTAACATTTCAAGTAGTGGCATATCACCTCAAAAAATACAATGGAGAAATTTTTTAAATGCACTTTACACGATAAAAATAAAGGCTTATATAAACTTTGTAATATTACAATGACTCAGAATTGTATTTAATAGATGTTAGTGGCATCAAATTTATTAAAGTTTCCATTTTTTCTTTAAATCTGCTAAGCATAAGGTGATGAGAATACTTAGAAGATTTTCAAGAAAAGTATACACATCAAAATTATATTACACTCATTTGATTCTGGGGATGTTAAACCACTTTATATAATTAGTATTTTAATTTTCTAATAACATCTCTTCTGTCTTCAGTAGCCAGATTAGGGTTGGACTCAAACTGTATTTACTTAGATATGAATTGGACTCACTGCATGAAAACTGGCATAACTTCCAATTCTGAGATTATAATTCTGAGACTATGTTGACCTAATAAGATATAAATTAAAACATATACAAATTTCAAAACCCCTACAAAATAGTTATGAAACACTAGTTTAAACGACTACTAAGTCATTTCAACCCTTTCATTTAACTTTAATATATCAAACAGATAGGTTCACCCCATAATTTTAATCTAGTTTAAGCCGGTAGACTTTGTCCAGGTATTAATAAGCTTTGGGGAACAGGATCTTGTCAAAAATCAGAAGATGCTGAAAAGTGTATTATAAGAAATGTTATTCAGGTATATTTTTCAATTACATTTATTTGAAATGCAATCATTCTAGCAGCTTAAAATATTCAAAAGACCGCTAGCCAAAGAGGCAAAAGTTATCTCAACTAATGGTGTGATCAATCTCCCCAAAGTCACTTAAATTCTCCTATATCTCAGTTTTCCTATCATAAAATAAGGGCATTAGACTCTCAGCTCTAAGATCTCTTCCAGCCATGAGATTCCGTCTCAATATAGAAAGTTTATATAGATGAAATCTTACAGCATTTCAAACTTTTAGGTTTTTTTTATTTTAAAAATCTGCTATTTAATGTAAAGCCTATATATCAGATTGTGCACCGTTTTGGGGAGGGTGGGGGGAAGAAGGGGGAAAAAAATTTTCAACTCAAAAGCATATGGAAGTAATTGTTGATAAATCAAAATAAATTAATAAAATAAAAAAATCTACTATTTAAGAGCAAAGAAAAAAAGAATTTATCTAGAAAGAATTTTTTAAATCACTAAAGACCTATAAACTATAACATTTTTTGAAGTCATCCTTTTAAAAGAATCTCTTGTATGCTTAAAGAAGATCACATACTGATAGTCATAAGAGTATAGAGGTCACATTACGACGGTTTTCCGAAATCTACAATCTTTCAAAACTTAAAAAATGCACTAACATATTTTTCGAGGATAATCCATAAATGTCTCGTATTAGGCATCATGATTCTTTGATTTCTTTCCCTGATCTTTATTTCTAGCCCTACAGTGTTACCTCTAGAGGAAAATGAAGAGAACAAAGTATTCTTATACTCTTTACACAAATATAACCTATCTTGGTTTATACTTAGGTCTTTCTGTATCTTTAACACAAAAGTGGTCTATCAATATTAACCACATCCTCTACCCAAAGTTCTACTATTGCCTCTTCAAAGTATGAAGGTGACTCCTGGGTCAATACAGTACAAACTTTGGTAGGTCTTACTCAATCTGGAAAAGCTTCGTATGGGTCTGTTGACAGCTTACATGATAACTGTCTGGGGACCAGTCCAGCTAAGTTTGGAGAGCTCCATCATGAAGCAGACTGCTTGGTGATTCATTTTTAAGTCACTGCAATTTTCAAGCACCATCTAAAAATATAATCACAGCAGGCTTTTACAACAGGTAGAAAGCCACAAGATGGGGCCAAGAATACTACACGATAGAGATCTGGGGTCTTTTTCTATCCACTGTCTTTAAGATTCAAATTTCTTACTCTCCACATGAGGAAACTGGAAAGAATGGTGGTTTTCACTGAAGTTGGACTGGATGATCACTATGTGGGTGTCTATGGGCAAGTAGTAGGTATTGAATTGGGAACGCTGAGCTTCAAAAGGAGATAAGAACAACCTCCACTGTGGGCTGTGGAAGCCACCACCACTGCTGTCACCTGAAATTCCACTGAATGAGCTTATGGAGACTGCCCAAATCCTGGAGGAAACTGGAAAAGGAGGAGGAAAGAGGCCCAAGTCCTCCAACTGGCAAGCTGGTGAATAACATAGGAATAATTGTTTTCTCTTCACTTTTTACCATAGAATTTTTTAGAGCTAAGGTTCAATACACAGACACACATCATGCTATTCCTTCCCATGATCTGTGGTTATAATTGGCCCAGAAACTTTCTTTCACCCCCTAAAGGATAGGGAGAGCAAAAGGGAGGAATTTTACATGGGAGATGACAAGATTTGCTGTGAGAACTGGAATTCTATCTAGAATAAATTGTATTTAATCCAACACCTCACAAAGTATAGAAAGAAAAGATCCTAATAGATAAATGATTGAAATATTAAAAATCACATCATAAACAAATTAGAAGACATTATCCTACTCTATAGGTAGAGTTTGTGACCAAATTAGGGATAAAGAATATTACAGAAGGTAAAATGTGCACTTTTGATTACAAAAAAATTAAAGTTTTTCAACAAAGAAAACCAACAACTGGGAAGAATTCTTCATAGCAAGGTTCTCTAATAAGTCTCATTTTCATGATATATAAGGAAACAATTCAAATATATAAGGTTAAGAGCCATTCCACAAATGGTAAATGATCAAAGAATATGAACAGATAATTTTCTAAGGAAAAAAACCCATTCTATCAAGAGACATATGAAAAAAGATGCTCAAAATCACTAATGATTAGAAAAATGCAGATTTAAAACAACACTGAGTTTCCATTTCACAACTATTAAATCAGGAAAGTTGGCAAAAAGGAAAATGATAAATGTTAGAGGGGCTACAGGACAACAGGCACATTATTTATGTATGTCTGGTAAAACCGGGGACTGATCCAACAATGCTGGACAGCAATTAACTGTGCCCAAAAAAGTTATTAGACTGTGTGTACTATGCCCCTTTCACCCTCTAACCCAGCAATACTACTGCTAAGCCTATACACCAAAGATATCAAATGAAGAGGAAAAGTACCCATGTATACAAAAGTATATATACAGCAACTCATTTTGCAGTGGCAAAACTGGAAACAAAGGAGGTATCTTTCAACTTGGAACAGATGATTAGAAATTAAGGTAAAGGAAGGTATTACCATCATACTACAAGAAATGATGACAGGGATGGTTTCTGAGAAACCTGAGAAGACTTGAAAGAACTGATGGACAGGGAATCAAACAAGCAGAAGCAGAACAACATCATCTTGTGTACAATAATAACCCTGTGAAGAGAATCAACTTTGAATTCTCTTTAAGGAAATGCCCACCAGTTTCTGAGGAACCATGATAAAAAATGCAACCCACCTCAAAAACAGAGAACTAGCAGATTCAACGCAGACTAAGACTTTTCACGGGGTTTTTTGGACATGACCAATTCAGAACTCTGATTCATATAATTATGTATATGTCACCTGAGGTTTGTCATCCCCCCTTCAAATGGGGTGGAGAAAAAAAACAGATTTTTATTAATAAAAAAAATTTCAAGAGATGGCTAGGAGAAAATGGTTCCATATAGGAGTGTTTAACATTTTTCCTTCTAATTTTGCTAATAATATTAAATAACAGCCAGCATTTATATAGAGTGCATGTGTGTGTGTGTGAGAGAGAGATTACTCCTCTACAAGAAGTAGGTGCTATAATATCTCTGTTTTACATATGAGGAAACTGAGGCACAGAAAGGTTAAGTGACTTGACCAAATTCACACAGGTTATGTTTACGGCAGGACTAGAACTCAGAAATTCCTCTAAGTCTGGCATTCTAGTCAACTACCTGCTATGTTCAATAACTATGTAGCCACAGCACTTTGAGAATCTAAATCCTGTGAACATGGAAGGTCATGATCACAGAAAATACATCTGAAATATGGGGTGGGGACTACAGAACTGTAGATTTCCTTTTTTAAAAAATATTTTGAGTATTATTCCAGTCCTAGCTAAATTCCAAACCCAGTCATAAGTTTAAACTGGTTAGTGCTATCCCATCAGCACAAGAGATGTCAAGGCATTTGACTGAAGTGGATTTTATAGCCTTTAGGGAGTCTATGACATGCATGGACCAGCAAGGACCTTAAGTGGCTACTTACTTTTCTATGTCTCAAGGAGAATATTAGCTGATGGACAACTCAGGTATTACAGTCTCTCTCTGGCTAACCGTGACATGCTCCCATTCTGCAGGCTGCATTCAAATGGCAGAACAAGAGCTCATTTGTGCTGCTTCCACTAGAGTACCACTTCTGCAATGCTGTATCACAAATATATCCACGTTAAAAGAGAAACTACTTTTAGCAGAAAAACTTCCCAATTTCTATAGCATGAATTAAAATATTTTAAGTGTAATTAAAATAAAAATCTACCCAATTCTTTCTTCATACTGTCAGTAGTCTACTTGTAGTCTACTTATAGCCCTGAAAGTCCAGATTCCCTCACCCTACAGATCTGTGTTGGGTAACACCCATCAAAAGATTATCTAGAGAAGTTCTCTTAGCAAGGGAAAATAAAGAATGTCCTTTGACTGTTCAACTGGCTAGAACACAGAAAACTCAAATTCACTTCCCTCCACACACACACACACACACACACACACACACACACACACACGATGTCTTATTTTATTGAGGCTTAATAACATGCTTACATGTTATTAACAAATGAAGGTACAGAATATACCCTAAAAAAAAAAGAGACTCCAATTAGGTTATTAAAATTCAGACAGTATTGTTTTACTAACTGCTAGTTACTTCAAACCTGGCTTCTTCCTGCAAAATTACAAATCAAATGATTGTCAGTCAGCCTACATATTATTTGAACATACTTCAGAATGATTAAAGTTGCAATAGCTTTCTATTTAAGTCTCTTAGAGTCTGGACATTTTCAAAATTGCAAGAGAGCAAAAGTTCAGATAATAGTATAACTTGCTTTTGTTTTGCCTTTTTTTGGGGGGGGGATTAGACTCAGAAATCAACAGTTATATTGAATGTATAAAGACAATAAATTTTAAGAAAGAATTTCCATAAGGATTATGAGAGAATCATACAGTCTTTATATAACTATTTAAAGGGTCCCTTATGAGCTAGAGGAAGTCACTTTAGCTCTTCAAAGTCTCAATTTCCTCATTTGTATTTTAAAAAGGTAGACAGACTTCTTAACCTGGTGTCTAGGAATTTGTTTTTAAAAATATTTTGATATAACTATATTTCTTTTCTTAGAGGCAATCAGGGTTACTCAGGATCATACGGCTAGTGTCAAGTGTCTGAGGCCAGATTTGAAGGTCCTCCTGACTCCAGGGCTAGTGATCTATCCACTGGGCCACCTATCTGCTCCTGATATAACTACATCTCAATATAATTAGTTTCCTTTGTAATCTTGTATATTTTATTTTTTTCACTTAAAAACATTAAACAATCCATCCAAACAGGTTTCACAAGAACTGCATTACAATTCTGCAGTAGATCTCTTACTAATAAACAAGCTCCTGGATAGCCCAACGTCCTGATACACTATAATGTTCTTTCGAAACTTGTACACTGAGGATAATTTTGCTATGAAATGAAACAAAAAGGAAATACATAACAATTTAGTAAATTATATCTTTAGTCCTAACCAACCAACCATAACAGCTCTATCGCATTTAGTATTTGGGAATATTCACTTCTTACAAGTGATTAATTGTTGCCAACGCCTTCCTTTATTTTGAAGACTATCTGAAATATAAATGCAAAAATTTCTTAATAAACAATTCCCAACATGTACATCATTAGTATTCTTTTAACACCTATAAAATATATAATCAAGATATATGACGGTTTTTTATAAAATTATATAAAATAGGGCATGTGTTTTATTAATCACAACAAAATAGATATATTTAAAAACAGGTCAACAACAAGATTTATTATTTATCTGATTTTTACAACAAATATATTGGTTTATCATACTGAGCCCTTATATTAAACTGGCTGATGCAATTTTGCAACTTTCAAAGAATGAGAACTCGTGGTTGATGTAATTCAAGTTGTTCCACCAAAATAAAGACCAAAATGGCAATGTTTGGTGAATACATGGATTTATAGACTTCCCCTGTCCCTGGCCTAACCACTTATTACTCCAAGTACTCAGAATACTTCAAGGACAGAAGTACAACAATAGAGATGCCCATCTGTTCTTTCTCATTTTCACCACCTGAGTTCCCCACTGCTCACTGTCTCAAATCAAGGACTAGATTACCTATTGAGGATTTTTGGTTAAATACAGGTCCTTGTTTTTTCAATAGCCACAATGTTAAAGGCTGTCTGAGCTAGATTAGATAGGGGAATGTTATTTAACCTTGGGCTAGAAAATGTAAAACTTTGTTCAAATACACAGTGAAACAATCCATATCTATGAAATGGGGACCCTAAACCATACATAAGCATCCTTATGGGCCATATATTAACATAGAAAACCACATATTAATATTACGTTTTATTGTATTTTTATTTACTGTTAAATTATAATCTGGTTCAAAGTTAATCTGATTCAGTTGTACTAGGGAGTGTTGTAGGCCACATGTTTGTGTTGACACCTCTGATCTAGATCAGTAAGAACCACTGAGTCTTTACTACTTCTAATTACTGCATTTATGATTTTTAATGACAAAGTTATGTTCTCAATGCCCTCACCATACTTTGCTACTGCACTCTATTTCACTTTTTTCTCTTGATGTATTTTATAATTTCTTTTCTATCCTTAGGTCCCTAGGATGCAGAATGGAATTTAGTCAGGACTAATAAAACTACAGAATAGCATGATATAGTCATCAAAAAAGTGACCGCCATCTTAGGCTGCATAAAGAGAGGCAAAGAATATTGATCAACCAAATTTCAGATCCCACTATACTTTCCTCTTATCAGACTACAACTAAAACACTGTGTTTAGCCCAAAGTGCAGCATTTTTAGAAAAATACTGGTAAGTTGGAGATAGTTCATATGGGGAGGGCAGGAAATAATCATTTATATAGCACTTATTATGTGCTAAGTGTTATATTTCAAAATATTCTGTCATTCGATTCTCACAGCAAACCAGGGAGGAAGGTGCTGTCATTATCCCCATTTTAAAGTTAAGGTAACTGATGGATCACATAACTAATAAGTATCTGAGGGAGGATTTGAACTAAAGTCTTCCTGACTCCAGACTCAGTACTCTACCCACTGCACTCAAAGAAGTACAACTATGAGGCAGTGCAGCCACCTCACAGGAGTACAACTACGAAGGTGACGGTCCTCAAGCTCATGACATTATCAGGTGAGCACCGGTTGGATGAACTGAAAATATCTCGCTTAGAAAATACAAAAATGACAAATATATGAAAAGCTATCATGCAGAATAAGGACCTCATTCCAGTTGGCTTTGGAGTATAGAAAGAAAAGCAACAGATAAAAGCTACAAAGAAGCAAATTTAGGCTTGCTGTAGAGAAAAACTTCCATAACAAAGTTATCTCAAAGAACAGTAGGCTGTCTGGGAGTAAAGGGCTGTATAAACGCTTGCTGACCGACTGGCTGACTCTTTTGGCAGAGAGGTGATGCCCTAGAAATGCTGGAGAAATGTACATTTTCCAGCAGAGTCAATATGTGGATTTGTTTAGCTGATCTATGCTAAGCATCAATAAAGCATTGTAAAATGCCCATAACGGAAAAGGAGGCTGAGAGGAAAACACAGATGAGTGAGACAGATTTCAAACATACTAAATATATACTTTAAAAAGCATGTAATGGAATTTTGCAGTTTTACACACAATCTTCTTTCTTTATATTTCTTTGTACATAGAAATGTGCATGTGTATTGGTGTTTGTCATGTTCAAAAAAAATTTTTTTTTAATTTTTAAAAGACGAGCCATTTATATATGCCAATGATGTCACCAAAACACTTGTGGCAGCACTTTTTTGTGGTGGCAAAGAACTAGAAACAAAGAAGATGTCCACAGGTTGGAGAATAACTAGACAAACAATAGTATATAACTATAATGGAAAATTACTGCGCTCTAAGAAAAGATGAAGATGATGAATGTATGCAAAGTATGAAAAGACTTACATGAAGTGATGCAAAGTGATTAAGTAGGTAGAGCCAAGAAAACAATATACCCAGTAAGTGTTGTTCAGTCATGTTCGAGTCTTCATGACCCCATCTCGGGTTTTCTTGACAAAGACAGAGGCATGGTTTGCCATTTCCTTCTCTAGCTCATTTGATAGATTTAGGAAACTGAGGCAAACAGGGCTAAAGGACTTACTCAGGGTTACACAGCTAGAAAGTTAACTGAAACCAGATTTGAACTCACAAAGATGAGTATTCCTGACTACAGGCCCAGCACTGTATCCATTACATCACCTAGCTGCCCTATACAATAATTACAACAATGCAAATGGAAAGAACATCTACAATACAATGGAAAATGAATATTGCAAAATTACAAGGAATAAGCCTGCCCCTCCCCTCAAAGAGTGATGAGACACCTACTTCCCAAATCCTTTACAGAGACATAGAAATTTGCAAACATTGTCAGATTTTTTTAATGTATTAAATTTATTTTCCTAGGGTTTTTTTTCCTCTTTATTTTTTGAAAAAATTCTTTGTTATAAAGGCTAGCTCTTAAAAAGTGGAAAGATGAAAGTACTGGATGATATTAGGTGATGTAAAAACAAAAAGGTCTATGAAAATTAATTTTTTA
Source organism: Phascolarctos cinereus (assembly GCF_003287225.1). Classification (NCBI taxonomy): domain Eukaryota; kingdom Metazoa; phylum Chordata; class Mammalia; order Diprotodontia; family Phascolarctidae; genus Phascolarctos; species Phascolarctos cinereus. The sequence goes on from NW_027555958.1 coordinate 443,047,378, forward strand.
AAATGCTAAACTACTGGAAAGATGAGCTTTTGAGGGAAAAATGTGTAACTATTAAAAAATACTAAAAAAAAAATACTGCATAATTTCCCAAAGGCAACCCAAACATTCTATTCCTTCAAGAGCTAATCAATCAACCAATAAACTAGCATTTATTAAGCTAAGTTACACAAAACCAAAACAATCTTAAGGAGTTCACAATTTAATCAGGGAAACAACATGCAAACAGCTACATACGAAGAAGACAGAATTGGCACATAGATTAATGAAGAGTGGGGAAAGGTTTCTTGCAGAAAGTGGGACTTTACCTGAGACTTGAAAGAAGTCAGAACTAGAGATGAGGAGGGAGAGTTCTAGGCCATGTAGACAATCAGAGAAAAAATTCCCCTGAGTTAGGAGACGGAATGTGATACACTCCAGCAAGGAGGCCATTGTCACAAGACTGCAGATTGCATGGGGGTAGAGGAAGGGAATAAAGTGTAAGAAGACTAGAAAGATAGGATGGGGCCAGCTTATGATGGACCAACTCTATAAGCTGCATATCTAACTTTTATCAGTCTAAATAAACGATAAGACATTCTTCAGTCACGTCCGACTCTTCATGACTCCATTTGGGGTTTTCTTGGTAAAGATACTAGAATGATTTTAGATGAAGAAACTGAGGCAAACAGGGTTAAGTGATTTGCCAAGGTCACACAGCTAGTAATCTCAGGACAAATTTGAACTCAGGTCATTTGACTCCAGGCCCAACACTCTAGCTGCCCCTTTTCAAGTTTAGATGCTTTGACTTCTTGAGTAATTTTTGGTCTCATTTATAGAACTCAGCAATGTTCCAGGGCCTTGATGTCATCTGCAAACAGAAGCATTTGTAGGACCATCTTATACGACTTTACATTAGTACTTACTATGTTTCATTCTATAAGCCTGGGCCAAATCTATCCCTTTTTGGTCTGTTATCCAGGGTCTTATTTATCCCTCCCAGATCTGTGCCACCTGCAGATACAATAAGCATTCCTCTACGGAAGTTACTGACAAAAATGTTAGACAAACACATGGCCAAGCACACAGACCTAGTACAGTCCACTAAAGGCCTCCTTTCCAAGGTGCCATCAAACAATGACTACTCTGAATTCAGCCATTCAGCAAGTTTTGAATCCATCTAAAACATGTATCTCCTAACCCATTCTCTACCATAAAGCATAGTCATCAAAAAAGTGACTGCCATCTTAGGCTGCATTAAGAGAGGCAGAGAATATTGACCAACCAAATTTCAGATCCCACTATACTTTCCTCTAAGCAGACTACAACTAAAATACTGTGTATAGTCCAAAGTGCAGCATGTTTAGAAGATACTGATAAGTTGGAGATAGTTCATATGGGGAGGGCAGGGAATAAGCATTTATATAGCACCTACTATGTGCTAAGTGTTATTTTAAAATACTATATCATTCGATTCCCACAGCAAACGAAGGAGGCTTTCCTATGCTTTACTAAAAATTTAGGGAAACTATATCTACAACATCCACCTGATTTAACAGTCTAGTAAACCTAACAAAAAAAAAAGAATGAACTATTCTTTATGAAGCCATGCTGAATCTTTGTGAATATCGTTTCCTCTCCTAAATGATCACTAATAGACTTTTGGTAAATGTTTTTTTGGATTTTGCCAGATGTCAAAAGTCAAGCTCACTGACCTACAGACTACAGATTCCTTTTAGTACTCATTTTGGAAAATTGGAGCATTTGTTCTTTTCTAGTCTCTTTAAAAGATCACTCGCACTAGTGTTAGACTCAAATCTGCCTATTTTACAATAGTACCATGAAATGTTGCTCATCTAAGCCTGGTGCCAAAGTCAAAAGCAACTCGGTACTCTTGCTAACTCTTCACTTATCTTATACCTTTCAAACTCTTCATTAGCCATCTTCCTTCTGTTCTTTCCTGTTTTACCTTCTAAGGATAATATTTGGACAGGATGAACTGTTTTCTCTCTATTATCATCATTACTTGTTTCCTACCCCATCCATGCCAAGTTCTAGTGTCTCTATGATCCTCCTCTTCCAATCTCAATATAACAGCTACCCTTCCCCCTGCCAAAGAAAAACACCATATCTTTTTCCATCCTTTGCTTTTCTCCAATAACCTCAGATGACCCTGAGATTTACTGCTCCTGATACAGTTCCTACAGACCATGCCTTCATATTCATCCTTTGTTACCTGGCATCACTTCCATCTTCTGTACTGGTACACTCAAATCTCTAAGTCCTTTCCATAAAAAGTGTTATCTGCCAGGTTTCTGCCATTTGGCACTTAACGAACCTTGTAAAATGACTATTATCTCTATTATACAGATGAGGAAACTGAGGCACACCTGCCCAAAGTCACAGAGCTAATAATTATCTGAGGCAGAATTTGAATTTGGATCTTCCTGACTCCAAGTTCAGCACTCTAAACATTATGATACTTAATTGCTCAAATGACATTTGTCCAATTTGTCATGATAAACTTTAAATCTTTGCTGAAATATTTCTTTTCTTTTTTTTTAAACATGGTCCCAAGCTAGTAACCATGTCAAATTTTTAAAAAAGCTTCTCTGGCATAGTCTATTCTTGATGAATCTATACTAAAGATTCTCAAGCTATCCTTTTAATAACACATTCTAAAATTTTACCAAAAATCCAAATTAAGTTCACTGGCTTTATTTTTATAGACCCCATTCTATTTTCTCTTTGAAAAATGCAACTTTAGCCATTGTCTCACCTGCATGGATACTCCTTTCTTATATACCACAATTTTCCAAAGACCACAGACTGCCAATTATCTGAAAAGTATATTAATCATTGCAGTATACCAAGAGAGAGACCAGCTGGGTGCACAGCATTCAGAAAGCTGGTGAGTCTTTTTCACACACGACCACCTGTGCTGGAGGAGATCCCAAGAGGCTCCATCATTAGCAAGGGTAAGCAAAAAACTAGTTACAGACAATACAAGGGCATGCTATGGAAAGAACTAATCATACATTCATCCTTTTCAGTCATACACCATAATAACTATGCTACCAAAAAGCCATCACTGAACAATTGCTATTGTAATCTCTGGTTCCTAAATTCTTATAATTGAAAAAGAAGGCAGTTATATAGGAAGGACATAAGCCTAAGTATATTAAACCACTGCATGAGATCACACAAATCATTTAATATCTCTGAGATTATCCTTTACCCTTAACATCTATATGATTTTTGTGATTCTAGGTATAATGTTCTACTATATTTAGGCAAGTCCACACCACAAAGATGTATCCTTAATTCTGTTTCCACATCAATTCTTCAATTATATTTCTAGAGAGCGAATTATAAAAATAAACCTTATTTGGGGAAAAAAATTTAACACACTCAATTTTCTTCTATTTTTCTGTTTAGTCGTCAGATACTAGATTCACTAAATTTTTTTCTCCCACATCTTCTCAAAATAATCTAAATAAGCTAAGCAGTAAGATGAAATGGTTAATAAATAAATGAAGAATGAATAAAGAGCTGAAGAAGGGTAGAAATGTGCTAAGAAACCAAGCCTTAGGGTATACTTACAAAACCTCTACCTTCTTCTGTCAAAAAACACCGTCCATTAACCTCCTGCAGGATACTTCTGGCACTCTTTACTGCAGTTTCTTTTAAAGTGCCCTGAGATAGAATGCTTACATTATAAATTAAATTTTGAGTATAACTCAAAATGCTAAACTCTGAACTAGGATCCAAACATGGTTTTCTCAATATCTGTAAACAGTTCAATTATAGTGGATACAATACTAGACTTAGGAGTAATGAAGACGTGGCCTGGAATTACACCTCTAATACCTACTAGTTCTGTGACCACTGAGAAGCCACTTAACTTCTCTGAACCCCAATTTCCTCATCAGTAAAATGGGGACAATACTCATAATAATACTTATTTTCAGGGCTACTGTGTTACTCAAATAAGATAATGTACGTTAAGAGCGCTGCAAAAACTTAAAGCTCTATAATTACTATTATGCATACAACAATTCAAATCAGTTTATAAGTTTTAATGACAAATACATACACAAAAAGTTGACACCTACTTGGACAACATGTATACTCCCCCACCCCCTCAAAAAAAGCAATCAAAATTCACCTGAAATCCAAAAAATACATTTGAAAGTTCAATTTTTGGCCTCAATAAATAAAGAGATCGATCAATCAATCAATCTATCTACCTATCTATCTATGCTGTTTAATAATTAGAATTCTTATAAGGCCTTACCATAGAAAGCAAGCAACCTTCCTACAACGGAAAGGTCACTGGAGAAGTATAGAGCTGCATTTTACCACTAAATTTCTCTAGCTTTGTAACCTTGAAAAATCACTTAACTGCTTAAAATCTCATTTTCCTCTCTTCTATAAAATACTTGTCTTACTGACATCACAGGATCAAATGAGAGAACCTATAAGGCTATAAAGTAAAAAGAATTAATCTCAAACATGGCTTAATTAAGTGCTATTTACTGTAAACTGTTTTCACAGTGTTCAGGGGAACCACTTTTTTACTTTTAAATTCCCTGATTAAGCTAAGTTTTGTTTGTTTGTCTGTTTTTTAGTTGGGATATATTTTAATAGAATTATCCTGGAATTTCCAATTACATCTTATTCTCCCAAACCTTATTCCCAATACCTGGTGGTCTGTGTCTCCATGGCATTTCTCTAACATGGTAAAACATCAAGGAATACAATATGAATTCTTTGCTATTTGAGTTTCAAAAGAACAACTTTTCTTCCCCAATTACTTTCCAAAAAAATGTCAGATATTTAGATTTGGAAAGTAAAACACACACACACCAAAAAAAATATATATACACACACATACACACACATACATATATGTGTATACATACGTGCAAATATGAATCATAAAATTTCATTCAAGTCCCACAATAACCCTTTAAGTACTATAGGTATTATTATTGTCATTCCCCCAGTAGAAAGTCCTTGAGGGCAGTTCAATGTCCAGTATAATTTTACAGATGAGGAAACTGAGTCTCAAAGAGATTAAATGAATTGCCCATAATCACAAAGCTAGTTTTCTATCTTCTCAAATTCAAATTAGGCACCCTATATGCTGTACTGCCTATTCACACTGAGCTTAGCAGCAATGCTAAATGCTGCAGACAACCAAAAATATTGAAGCTATCAGGGTACAGCTGCAGAATTAACCTTTCAAGATTTTATTTTTAAACCAATCTCAAAGCAGAGCAAAAATAAACAAAAGCAAACATCTGATCTAGAAAACTTTCTACAATTCAGAGATGACAGTACATACACAAATTCCTCAGCCAGAGTGCTTCTCATGGGCTATTATTTCATTAATTCCTTTCTGTAATGTATGAAGTAACTCAAGATGATGGCTGGTTTCCACTATATTCCCTAGAACACAGACTATACATCTTCAGTCTCATTTTAAAATAATTCCAACAGTTTTCAGGATTTTTCAACAAACTGAACTATATCCTAAGAGGTGTCATGAGCTCCTCCAAAGTACCAGAAAGACTGTGCATTTGAGATGTAAGAACAAAGAACAAGTGAAAAAGAAGTACAAGAAGGACCAGAATCATCTAAAACACTCCATTACTTTCTTAGGCTTATAACAGTCATACAATATAAGGCATTTGAACTCATACAAGTCAATGTATCTAGATCTGTATGTTCCAAGGTCAAAAGGGAGGATTGGGAAGAGTCATCTTTTCACTGTCTCATCCTCCTTAACTCCCTCTGTAGCAGATCCATCTATGTAGCAGAGGCCTCATTCTTTTACCACCACACAAGTCACTGGTCTCACCATCTCGTTCCTTTAACATGGGCTTTCCTCCCTGCCCTAAATCACATTCTACCCTTGTGTTTTCCCCTCTTCTTTCCAATTAAAAGATTTCATCAATTCTCCCATAGTTTCTATTACATCCTCTATACAAATGACTCCAAAACCTTTATCTTTATCCCCAACATCTCTCTAGACTGAGTCCCATATTCCTAACTGAATGCTACATCTCTTCAAATAGATGTTAACATCAATACTTAAACTCCTTAGGTGTCAAACTAAAATATTCCCCTCCCTCAAAATGACTGCCTATCTCTTTTAACTCAGGAGTTCTTAAGCTTTTTAGGCACTTGGTCTGCGATAGCCTGTGGAACTCCTTTCACAGAAATTTTTAAATGACTAAACTAAAATACTACATTATTATAAAATAAACCATTTACTTTGAAAGACAGTTATCAAAATATTTTTTTAAAGAACAAGTTCACAGATCATGAGGTTAAGAACTCAAGCTCTAACTTTTCTATTTCAGCTAATAAAGCCACCACCCTCTTAGTCATGTAGGTTTGAAATTCTTTAATCTTTCAATCTTCACCCCCTATAAATCTTTCCTCTACAATACTACTGTAATCTACCTCCTATATTCCACTATGACCATTCTAGTTCACTGCCCCTAGCTGAAACTGTTTTAAATAAAAGCTTCTTAAAGTCTACTTCCTCTTTCATCCATCCTTTTTACTGCCATCCAACAAATTTCCTACCATTTCACTGATCATGTTGTTCCTCTACCCAAAAACTTTTCATGGTAGTTCGACATCTGATCATGGCTAATCAAACACCACCAACAATCTCAATCCAGCTCTTCTCTTCCCTACTTTTTTCACACTCCCCCACTCAACGTACTCTGAATTCCAGGAAAACTGGATCATTCTTCAAACTCCATTCTGGTGCTGACTTTTAATATCCCTATGGCTTTACTCAGTCAGTTCCTTATGCCTAGAAAAAACACAGCATAGAATGCACACTTGACTTGAAACCAGAAGATCTAGGTTCAAATTCCAGCTCTGCTACTTATTACATTACTTCTAATTTTCAGCTAAATTATAAAATAGATTTTGATCAACTAGTCTGGGATCTCAACCACCAATCTCAATAACACTGGGAACACAGGGTATTCAGAAATTAAATGGCAACTGGAATAGTTGGGAAAATTTCTGTAACGTTTTCTATCTGTGCACCAAAAATATGGATATATTACAGACTAAACCATATATCAATGTAAGAACATTTATGTTCAACATACTATAAATTACTATGCTTGACAAGGTATCAGAGATAGGTAAAAGTCCTTTTTAGACATTGGTTTCCTGAGCCTTCCGACCATTCTCTGACCTTATAGACACATCTAGAAACTGAAATTTGTTTTATCTAACTCTATACTAAAATAGTTAAAATAAGTGCTATGTAAAGTCAACACAGGAAAGAGATTTCACAGAAATTTTGGCAAAATTTACTTTTTGAGGTCTTACCTGGAAACTTCAAAACTGTCTTCCTTTTTTGGGGGGGAGGGAGGAGGTAGACTCGGGAGGGGAGGATGAAGGCCACTTAGGGCTGTTGGCACAACTGGCCTTTCCTCAGAAGAGTTCTGAGAAGGTTTGACATCTCATTTCTTACTCTAAGAAGACAGAAAGAAAAGAAAGGCCCCATACATACCAAAATATTCATATAAGCACTTTGTGTGGTAGCAAAAAAACAAGAAACAAAGTGGGTGCTCATCACTGTAATGGATTATGAATGCATGTCAATCAAGATGTATAAGAAACAATGAATGAGATTCAGAGAAACACAGGACTTTTCATGAACTGATACATACTTAAGTCAGAACACAATATACAACAAATAAACAAAAATGACAAAGGCAGCCAACCAGTCTCAGTCCACAGAGATGTGATGAGACACAAACAAACACACCTCCCACCCCCAAGACTGAAGGGTAGGAAACTGGTTTTATTTCTTTTTATCACAAGAAAGGTTCAAGGGGGAAAAGATATATTGGAAAATGACTGTGGTTCAAAAACAAAAGGCATAAATAAAAACTTAAAAAAAAAACACATAATATCAATTCAAATTATGCTGAAGGAGCAGTTCAGGGAAAAAAATACCTGGTAGGAGGGTAAACATACATAGCTGTTCACAATTCAGAGAAGCCTAAACAACTGGAAGGATCCAAGGTCTCAAACTAGGTCACGTATCCAAATAATATGCATGAGTAAACAATACATATAAGAGTATTTTTTAAAATTCAAAAACTACATGAAGTGACAACTGCTTCAGGTACTTCAAAATCTATCAGGGAGAAGAACAAACTCTGGCATTATCTTGATTTCTCCCCAGGAGCTTGAGAGCTTCACAGAACAAGATAAATATCTTATTTTTATAAAGAATGTTATTATTCTATTAGAAACCTTCACAAAACTTTGATCTAAGACTTTCTTAGATCTAAATTCAACCTCAAAAAAACCCCTAATCTCCAAATTCTTATATTTAATTTAACTGAAAAGTCATAGAATTACTTAATAAATTTAAATGGCTTACAGTTTTACTTTTCAAAAATTAAACATCCCGGAAAAATACGCACATTATCACACTTAGGGAGGTTCCCTGAGTGTTTTTATGAACCACAAATGCTTTTAAAAACGTATTTGTAACTTAAAGACAAAGCAGAAGGGACAATCTATCTAAACAGCTTAATGTGCAAAGAAAGGCTCCTTCGATACAGAAAAATACAGGGAAAACTACTGGGCTTCATACATCCCCAAGGACAGTCTTCCCTGTAACATTTCAGTTCGTCTAAGAGCACAGCACATTCAAAGTCAAACCATCTTGTTGCTGTCACGGCACTATTCTCTGGAAACCATTTTATTTTCAGCTCTAAAACTGTGCCCGTCCAAATATCTCCTGCTGCAGCCTTGTGTTAAGCCTGGAGGTGGCCATCTCTCTAAGGTCTTCTACAATGTATTATGTATTCACTCTAACTCCTGACTCCTAGTTCTTTACTATTAACTAATATTGAAGGTACTAAATCTAAGTCAACTGTGCAGACTAATAAAGGCTGCATTAAAATACGTAGAAGATTACATGTTACAATAAGAAAATTTTAAAATGCAAAATTCTAAAGTCAAATGCATCTAAAGATACCTATAAAGCACTCTACAAACCTTAAAGCATTATTTAAATGCTAATTATTATTATAACTTATGATGTGTCACAGGTTTCTGTTTGTGAACTTCAAAAAGTTTTTAATCATCTATTTAGAAACAATCTTTAAAATTTTTCATTTATATAAAGCAGCCAAAGTCAGAAATTATATAATCCTATCTCCAACCAAAAAATTCAAAAATTATTTTGAAACTAATAACTAAATATATTGCTTACAAAGAAAATCAGGAGCCCTTCCAGTAACTGGTAGACACTTAAATGCTTTTCCATTTTTAAGACAATTCAGGTATTTCTTCCCACCTCCCTACCCACCCCTACCCCAAACTTTAAAGAACTCACCTTTTAAGAATTTTTTATTTCTTACAGTCCAAAATTGATCCTGCTTCGAAACACAACATGGATTGCCTATTCACAATCCAGTCAATCCACCTCCATTAATGAGTTCCACTGGCTCTTTTCAAGTTGTGCAAGGAGGATGGAGAACAGTAGACAGGGTCAGTCAGCAGAGCCAGTCAGACCTTCGTTCAGAGAAGCACGTGTCGGTCCTAAAGTTGATTTGAGCCTGAAAATAAGATTTTTTTTTTCTGCTCCTTCACCAAGTATACTGGCCAGGCTTTACACAGGTAGACAGACCATATCTGGGTAGAGAAGTGGATCCTAATTGTCACATAATAATCATTACCATTTCACAGTGAACAAGCATCTGCAATTTCAACTCTAAAATTTTTGGCTCTAACCATTTTCATTTTACTATTTACACTGATGGAATGGAGGGGTAGAGACAACTAGGAAAGAACTGCCAGAACCAGATAAAACATCTTGTGGCAGATTAACAAAAACACTGAAAAAATACTCTAGGTGTTGTCTCAAGTATCTGGCAAGCCTAATGCCATAATCAAAAAATGAAGTGGAGGAAAAAAATGTCTGTTCCCTTTACATTCACTCTCCCCACCCTTTGCTCACTTGTGATAACTGATTGCCATGTGGTGGGTTTTCACTATCAAAACTACTTCATATGATCATTATCAAAAGAGATTAAATGCTTCTGAAAAGCTACACTAGGGATAAATGGGAATAAAACAAACAGTTAAGTTTTCATTTCCAACTTTAATGAGAGGTTTTAGGAAAAAAGAGAGACTGAACTGAGAAAAAATTGTGAACATGATTTGGAGAGGTCTAGAAATGTACAACAGGCTAGAAATTTAATTTTGGAAGGTATTATTTGGAGAGAACATGAGCAGAAAATCAAAGTGAAGATCTGGAGCTGAAGGACAGAACTCCAGCTAGAGACAAAAAAAAAAAAGATTTGAAAAGGAGTAGACCATGGTAAGGTAAGCTAGGTGAGCAACAAAGAGGAAAGGAAGTTGGGAGCAGCTGTCAAAATTTAATCAAATGGCAAAAAGAGAAACAACCACAGACCTTGAAGAGGAGTTTGTCATAACAATTTGCTAAGGGAAGTGAATGCCAAGGCAAAGAATGAGAATCTCACTTCTAGAAAAGTATGGAAAATAAGAAAAATGTCACAGTGGTCAGCTTGTACTTCCACCACTGCCAAGGCAACTAGTGCCTATGCTCCAAGTTCAGTCTAAAGGGCCTTGAAGAAAGCCACCTACTCCCCTCCAGATTATCAAAGGACACGAAAAACAGAAAAGCTTTAATGTGAAAACAAAGAATGCAGAAATGCTGAAGGCCCACTAAACATTTGGAGCTAATCAACAGAGAGGAAGCTCTTCCCAAAGACTGAGCTGGATGCTGTCAACAGGCAGCAGTTGCTCACACTCTGAGGAATGATGATGATGTGGGCCCTGGGGTGATACTAAATAAGAACTAAGCACCTAAGGAGGAAGAATAATTGTTAACTCTCTGATGGGGGGGGGCGCAGGAGAAGGAATGACCCTGAGACAACTATGTGTCAATTACATGGAGAGGTAGTAAGTTTTGGGGAGGTATTTTTCCCTTGGGGTCCACATCCAAGACAATTTCCCAAAAAACTGTGCTAAGCATTTGACAAATATCTCATTTGATCCCTCACGACAACCCTGGAGTAGATGCTATATATCACCCCCATTTTACAAGGGAAGAAACTGACATTGACAGAGATTAAGTGATTTGCCTAGGGTCACACAGTAAATGTCTTTCTGACTCCAGACACAGCATTCTATACACACTAACACAGATTTGATATCCAAAATAACTAAGGTGGTACTATTCCTAGAACTAGAGAGCACCTACGAATTCTTGATTAGTTCAAGTCACCAAGTTGGGGAGAGGAAGAAACATATAAGCCAGTAAGCTTGTCTTAAAATTCCTGACAAAATTCTGGAATATACTGTTAAGGAGACAATTAGTGAATATCTAAAAAAGGAAGTGGGCATCACAAAGACCCAGCATGGCTTCATATAAAACTAACTTCACTTCCATTTTTGACAAGGTTATCAAACTATCTATCAAAGTAAATTAAGAAAATGCTATATAGTATACCTAAGTTGGGGGGAGGGGTGGCCTCGCCAGCTAGGTGGTGCAGTAGATACAGCACTGGGGCTGGAGTCAGGGAGATCTGAGTTCAAATCCTGCCTAGACACTTCCCCAGCTGTGTGATTTTGGGCAAATCACTTGGGCCCTATTTGCCTCAGTTCCTCATCTGTAAAATGGAGATACACTACAGAAGGAAATGCAAACCACTGTGTTATCTTTGCCCAAATAAACCCATGGGAAAATTCATGGGGTCACATAGTCAGGCACTACTGAACAACATACCCAGATTTTACCAGAGCATTTGAGAGACATCAATTTGATAGTTATCTCAATCTCTGTTGTTGCTCAGTCATTTTCAACTCTTCATGGCCCCATGTGGGATATTCTTGGCAAAGATACTGGAGCAGTTTGCCATTTCCTCCTCCAGATCATTTTACAGATAAGGAAACAGAGACAAACAAGGCTAAATGATATTTGCACAGGGTCACAAGGCTAGGAAGTGTCTGAGGTTGAATCTGAACTCAGCTCTTTTTGACTCCAGGCCCAGTACTGTATCTACTGCGCCACCTAGCTGCCCATACCTCAGTCTACTGTTATAAAAAGATGGAGTCATAGGGGCAAGATGATAATATAGATTTGGAATTAGCAGAACATAAATAGTTATTAATGTTTCTATGTTAACTTGGAAGGTTTCTCACAGAGGGCCCCCAGGGATCTACGCTTGGTCTTATGCTATTTAACTTATGCTATTACAATTGAGGACTTAGAAAAAGGTATAGATGGCATGCCTGTGAGCCACTAAGACCTCCTTTTCTTTCTTTGAAATACTAAGAAATAATATGTCAGTGCCCTGCTCACTTGAATGAAAGACCTAATTAGACTTCCTTAAAGACAATCAAATTCAGCAAGTAATTTTTATTCTCTGAATCTAAGAGGCTTTGTTTTGTTGCTAAGTGCCCAAAATTAAGAGAAGGATTTGCATTAATCTAATTTAAAAGCAGTATCTCGGTTTCACTAAATTGAAAGCAGGGAAGGTCTTTGGATGGAGTGCCTAAAGACAGAATAATTTCTTTTACGGTACCTCGATACTGATATTACTAGTTCTCTTTGTAAGCAAATCAAAAACTCAAAATATTGAACTTTGAACCACTATCTTACTGTCTGTGGAATTTGTCTTGCATGGTATGGTTCAATTCATGGTATGGAAACAATTTCAGTAAGCAGGAAGAAACTCTGCCCATTTGAATCCCTCTCTCCTCTGAGGAGCAATACTTGGATAATTAATTACCTTTCTCAGACTTTGGTGAAAATGCAGAACATAGGGGGTTTTTTTCCCCTCTACATTTATAAAACTTGTAGCTGACACAAAGCTGAGATGGATAGCCACCAGAATTTTGAAACATCATGACAGGCAAGCATTGGACCAAATCAAGTAAGATGAAATGTACTGGGGCTTTATAAAGGTAAACTCTTAAACTTGGATTTAAAAAAAAAATCAACTTCACATGATGGAAAAGACATTTCATCTAGTTAAAAAAAAAAGCACTAGGGTTTTTAGTGGAATGTAAACTCAATAAGCTGAGAGTAGAAAATGCTAACATACCACCTTAGGCTACATTAAGAGAAACAAAGTACCTTGGATTAAATGCCAAATGGTCCCCTGATTAGACTACATTTGTAGAATATTTAATTCTGACAGCACACTTCAGGTAACGAATTGATAAACTACTGAATATGCAAGAGGGCAACCAGGATGGTGAAAGATCTGAAGTTCAGATCATATCATCTCAATATCAATGGGCAAATTTAACCTGTAGAAAAGAACACTAGCTATCTTTCAAATATTTGTAACAGTTGATAAATGGAAGAAGTATCAACTTGTTCTCCTTAGTCCTGAAGGGCAAAACTAGGACAGTGAGTAGAAATTATAAAGACATAATAATAATGTAAGAAAAAACCTGACAATTATAATGAGCTATTCCAAAGTAGAGTACAAAACCTCAGGAGGGAGTTAGTTCTTCCTCAGTGGAGGTTTAATACAAAGGCTAGATGATCATTTCTCCAGTGTGATAGAGAAGAAAATCCTTTATTGGTATGTGTTGAACTATTTGGCCACTGGGGTCCCTTCCAACTCCAAATTCTGCATTTCTCTAAAATAACATACTTACTCTTCATCCCTCCTGACCATCCCATACTGAAAACAAGAAAAAAACCAAAGCAGCATTAATAAACGGCTTGCAGTAGAAATGATTTAGGGATGCTTGGAATATTTCAATTTACTTCTCTACTCCAGTAAAAATGGAAAATAGGAAGCAGAACCTGTGGCAATGCAATAACAGTACATGTAAAGGGAATGGAACAGTGGAGTATTAAGTAGCAAGGCTGATTATACATAGTCACATTCTCTGTCCTCTATTCCCTCCACAAAATTCTAGAAGATCTTTGGATGAAACAAAGGATAAAGCAGAAAGAAAAAAAGAATAAAAAGGAGAGGTTTATGAACAACATAACTACAACAATGGAAATGGGGGAGGGAAGAGTAGGAGAAGGGGAAGAGGGAGAGAAAAGAAGAACCATCACCACCACCATCGTCATGTTGGCTAGTTTTCTGAACTTTTTTCTCCTCTGTATTGCTTATTCTAAGGGATGTTTGGTACAGAAGAACAGGGATACACTAGAAAATGTAGATGAAGTAAAAAACAAGAGACATGAAAAAAATATTTTTAAAAAATTAGATGAAGTAAAGGAAATAATGAATTTATTCAAATTCATAATCTATGCCTGTATCTAGGCCTCAAGAAACTGAATTATTAGAAAAATAGTTTCATGTCTTTTCTCTATTCTAGTCCCCCATCTGTATCTTTCCTAGTCTATGGTCAAAGTAGTACAAAAACTGAGAGTACAGAAGGTATATGTATCTAAATAATGCCTGCAAAAGCAATATGGCTGATGAAACCAGAGACACAATGCACAGCACCACAGCCAATCTACTGGATTATAAAACCTCTCCAATGGACCATAATAAACTGCTTTGCAAACAAAACTACCATTTCTGACCTTTGAAATTCCCAGAGTATTATAAAACATAGTAAAGTGCTTTACTCTAGATCTTATTCCAACGCACTGACCAAATTTTGCGATGGCTAAAATAAACCAAACTGGGCAATATACTGACCAAGTTCGATGACTACCATGGTAACTGTGTCACCACACTGTTACCACTGTTTTATCTACCTCTGCTGTTGCCACCACTGCCTTGGGAAATAATGTTCTTGTTCAAAGACACGATCCCCACCACAACCTTTCTAGACTACCCTAAAGTGGGGCCAGAGACCAAGAGGTTAGTCCTGAACACACAAGTCTTTTCTTTGTAGATGATGGAAGATTGCAATGAGGTTTAGAAGTTGGCGCAAAGCGGGCAGCTAGGTGGCGCAGTGGATAGAGCACCAGCCCTGGAGTCAGGAGGACCTGAGTTCAAATGTGACTCAGACACATAACACTTACTAGCTGAGTGATCCTGAGCAAGTCACTTAACCCCACTGCCTAGCCAAAAAAAAAAAGAAAGAAAGAAAGAGCTGGCGCAAATCCAAAGGGGTAGACAGCCAGTAAAAACTGCAAAACAGCAGGGGAGGTGTTGGCAATGACAGGAAAAAGAAAAAAAAAAGAGCAGAACAATGAACAGGATGATGGTGGCAGTAGTGACAGAAACAAAGTAGCAGTAGAATGACAAAGGCAAAAAGCGTACCAATTCTGTAAAGTGAAGAAGGGATCCACAGCAATAAAAACATTGAACTTAAGGGAAATACTAAAAAATTAATTTCCTAAAACTTGAGATAGACTCAGTAATACTGATAAATATGGAAGAGAAAACATTACAGGGACATACTGTCAGAAACTTCAAACCTAGAAGGCAGGGAGTACACCAAGAGGATTATAACAAATTCTAAAAACTATAATATTGCCTATTACACACCTGTTGGTCTTCAAAATTAGGTGGAGAATAAAAACTGCAATGGGGAATTCACATAATGGAATTGTAAAGAAAAAGTAGGGGAGGGTGTCTTTTAAATAATTATTTCATCCCCAAGAGATATGGATTTCTTAACCAAAGTATCACTATTCTATATGGACATTATTGAGGCTATGAAATTGCCATCTGAGACAGAATGATTTAACTACAAAACACATACCAAAATTTGGAAAGCATAAGAAATCAACAAACATTTATTAAGCACCTTTTATTATACTAAATAATCTATTTGTGTTCAGAAGACTGAGCTAAGCACTGGAAGAAGACAAAGTTTTAGGTAAGATGCAGATCCTGCCCTCAAGAAGTTTATATTCTGGGGCAGCTAGGTAGCATAGTGAATAGAGCTCTGGCCTTGGAGTCAGAAGGACCTGAGTTCAAATCCAGCTTCAGACACATAACACTTACTAGCTGTGTGACCTTGGGCAAGTCATTAACCCCAATTGCCTCACCAAAAAAGCAAAAAAAAAAAAAGGAAGTTTACATTCTATCACAGATGACACTGAAGACCACCACCAAAACTATAATACAAATCAGTAAGTACTTATTGAGCACATGCAGTGAAAGATCTACAATACACAATATCACATGATAATACCCAAAAAAAAATTAAATAAGATCTGAAGAGAAGTTATTACAAACCAGGTAATCAAGAAAGGCTTCCCTGAGTTGGTATCATTTGAGCTAGTCATCAAAAGACAGGTAGATCAGCAAGCAAAGATGGGGTGAGGGCATTCTAAGCAATGCAATGAAAAAACAGTATATTTCAGGGACAGCAGTCTAGTAGAAAGTAGTCTTGTTTGACTGAAGTATAGAGTCCATATAGGATACAATCATAATACAGACATACATAATAAAAAGCTGGAAGTAGAAGGTGGTTCCAGGTTCTGGAATCCTTGAATACCTAGCAGTGGGATGAGAAGTTAATAGGAAGCCACTAAAGATTTTTTTTAAAAGGCATAAGTACTTAAGTGATCACTATGAACAAAAAAATTTATTCTTGTATGGATATAATGGATGGGGAAGGAAGGATGGAGGGAAGGGTCCAGGAGTCCATGGCTTTGAGAAGACCTGCCAGGAAGTTACTATAATGGCATAGGTGATGAGATAGGAAAAACTGGGTAAATGGAATAAAAAATTTTTTTAATATTTCACATGTGACAAATTTTCATTTATAGATAATCAAAATAATTTTATGAATATAATTTTAATTTAAAAAAAGTCAAACTGCTGTCAAGGATTTATTCTAAAAAGAAATTTCTCAAGTCATAGCTGAGTTAAGCCAATCTACTATACCTTTTATGTATCTACCTTAAAAATTGAGTTACCTAAGATACCAAAGATTCCAATATGTTCTGCATAGTTTAGTCAAAGGTATTTAATTGCACTAAATTTGAAAAACTAATATTATCTTAAATTCTCAGTGATGTCATTAGTTTCCATGAGTTCAAAGATGATCTCTATGAAGACAACCATGATAACTAACAAAAGAATGACAGAAGAGCTGTTCATTGTTTTCTCTTGCAAAGACAATGTTTGTAGTAAAAATTAAAGAAAAATAGATAACCCAGAGTTGATACCCAAAATAATTAAGGAGATAGTAAGAAAGCTTCTAGCTGCCTTCATCGAATCCAAGTCACCTGGCCCAGATCAACTACATCCTCAAGCACTGAATGAATTGGCAGACGTGGTTAGTAAGCCACTGTCTGTGACACATGAAAGACTGTGGAGAATGAGACTAGAAAAGAGCAAGCATCCTGATTTTCAAAAAAAAGAAAAGTCTGCAGATTACAAGCAAGTGAGCTTGACTTCAATTCCAGGGGAAATCCTACTGGATCAGTTAAGAGACTGTTAGTAAACATCTGAGAAAGAAACAATCACAAGGAGTCAAATATGGCTTTATTAAGGACAGGTCATCCTTACTAATTTAATTTCCTTTTTTTCTGGACACTGTTCCTTAACTATTAAGACCAGAGGAATTCTAAAGATATGATTTATTACCCAGACTCCGCTAAATAAGCAGTAGCCTAGTACCATTCTTGTGGGGGAAATGGAGAGATGTATGCTAAATACAAATAAAGCAGATTCAGAAATGGTTCAATATCAACTAGGCAGAGAACTCCAGCAGAATGCTTCAAGAATTTGAGCTTGGCCATGTGCTGAGTAACATTTTCTAACAATGACTTGGATACAAGTACAGCTGATAAACTTAACAAAATTTAAGATGACACAAAGATGGAAAGGAAAGCCAACACTCTGTATGGCAAATCAGGATTCAAAAAGAACATGAAACACTAGAAAACTGGGTGGAATAGAGGTTTTGATATAGATAAATGAAAAATCTGACCACATGGATTCAAAAAATATCAATTTTCACAAATACAAGATAGAAGAGACATTATTAAACAGCAGCCTGTGTGAAAAAGATGACATTTTGGTGGACTGACTGAAAGCTCAGTGTTTAGCACTGGGATCTGACATGCAAAAAACCTAATAATGACAGCTAGCATTTATATAAGGGCAGCTAGGTAGCACAGTGGAGATAGTGCTAGGCCTGGAGTCAGGAAGACTTATCTTCCCAAGTTCAAATCCGGCCTCAGATATTTACCAGCTGTGTGACGCTGGGCAAGTCACTTAACCCTATTAGGCTCAGTTTCCTTACCTGTAAAATGAGCTGGAGAAGGAAGTGGCAAACCACTCCAGTATCTTCGCCAAGAAAAGCCCAAATGGGGTCACAAGGAGTCAGACACAAATGAACCAGCTACAACAAGCATTTTATATAGCACATTAAGGTTTACTTAACACTTTACATATGTTACTTCAGCTGATTCTCACAGCAACTCCACGAAGTCAGTGTTGTTATTATACTCATTTTGAGACAAAGAAACTGAGGCCTAGAGATGAAGTGAGCTGCTCAAGTTTAGTCACACAGCTAGTAAACGGCAGGATATCACTTGGGCCCTCAGCACCTCATACCTGGACTAGTTCATGATTATCAAGAAAGGTCTTGTACACACCTCCATATCCATAGCAGCACCTTCTGTAGTAGCATACTACTGGAATTAGATACTCATGATCAAATTGTGGTACATGCATATAATGGAATATTACTACCCTGTGAGAAATTATTAACAAAATGGGATAGTGGTTTGGCAAGAATTCAGAGAAACTGTATAAACTGTTATCATCCGTGCTTTGTTATTAGGTCTTTTTGTTTTGTTTTACTTTTTAAATTTTTTTTTTAATTTTTAGACAACTGGGGTTAAGTGACTTGCCCACGGTCACACAGCTGGTAGGTGTTAAGTGTTTGGTCTGAGGCAGATTTAAACTCAGGTACTCCTGACTTCTGGGCCGGTGCTCTGCGACACCTCGCTGCCCCTTATAAACTGATATCAAACAAAGAAAGCAGAACCAGAGAATACACAAAATTACAATAATACAAATGAGGACAAAACGAAAAGACAATTGTCTAAGGAGAATGCATAGCAGCTGTCAACTTCAGGTATTAAAAAGGCATAAAGAACTGACCAGATACAAGTACAAGGTAATAAAATGTTTTTAGTTGGTAAAGATACAGTTGTCAAACATAAGAGAAAGACACACATGAATAGTTCTGTAAGATATCTGGTCCTCCAACTGATTCCCCTTCTTTCTAAGAGGACAATGTCACAACATTCTTAGGCAAATACAACTCCAAAGGAGTGTGCTTGCAGGGCCAAAGAAGCCCTGAGGCCCCAGATCACTACATTCAGTATTTTTCTCTCTCTGTGGGTCTGCCAGGTACTATGTCACCAGTGCAAAGTGTTCCCTTATACAAGAAACAAAAAAGTCTTTGTGCTTTAGCAGCCTATATGGTAGGGGCTACTGGTCAGCTGTATCCCCTAATACCCACATGGCTTGCAATCACAGCTGCTTCCCAGGGCTTGCTCCCTTCCCTTTTAATGCGTACAGGCCTGCAGCTCAAATGCTGAAATCAATACTTCACTACAAGAAGACATGTTAGAACATATTTCCTTACTCTTGGTACAGAGGTGGTAGACTACGGGTAGCAAGTGCTACACAGTTTTCTTTCAATTGCAGTTATTAGATTATCGTGATTTAACTGAATTAATCAGTAAACATTTATTTGGTAGATCACTTATGTGTTAAGAGCAGGAAATACAAAGAAAAAGATCAAACAATACCTGCTCTCAAGAAGCTTCCACTCTGCCTGTGAAAACATCTCATATTGCCCCCCTTCTCTCCTCTGACACTGCCACACAACCCCCTCCCCAATTCCTCCCTCTGGTGCAGTCACACCTGGACTGCTGCAATAACCTGGTGGCTGGCCTCCTTTCATCAAGTCTCTCCCAGCTCCAGTCCAACTTCTGTTCTGCAAAGTGATGTTCCCAAAGGTCAAACCACGTCACCCTCCCAATAAACTCCAGTAATCCCTATCACCTTCAAGATAAAATGCAGGGTGGGGCAGCTAGGTGGTGCAGTGGATAGTCAAGAGGCTCAGGAGTCAGGAGGACCTGAGTTCAAATCTGACTTCAAACACTTGGCACTAGCTGTGTGACTCTAGGCAAGTCACTTAACCCCAATTGCCTCACAAAAAAAAAAGAAAGAAAAAAGAAGAGAATATAAAATGCAGGGTGACCCAAAGTCTCAATGCCGTACTAAGCTAAAATTTTAGGGCACCATGCATTAAATCCTCTTTTGATTTTAAGCTCTCCATAACCTGAACCCTTTCCTACCTTTCTAGACTCCTTTTATCTCCAGGGGTAGGGAACCTGAGACCTCAAGGTGACGTGTAGCCCTTTAGGTCCTCAAGAGACTGAATCCAAACTTCACAGAACAAATCCTCTTAATAAAAGGATTTGTTCTGGAAAACAGGCTCAGTCACAAGGCTGCATCCAAGGACCTGGAAGGCCACATGTGACCTCAAAGCCTCAGGTTTCCCACGCCTGCTGCACCATCCAGGTAAACTGTCCTCCCAGCTGTTCCTCTTACACTACCCTCCAACTCCTTCTTTCTATCCTACTCCTCTCTCTCTCTCTCTCTCTCTCTCTCTCTCTCTCTCTCTCTCTCTCTCTCACACACACACACACACACACACACACACACACACACACACACACACACACACACACCGCCCCCTGTATATGTATAGTTTTTTGCATTTTATTTATTCCCTCAGAATGGAAACTTCTTAAGGACAGGGGATTTTTTGCCTTTCTGTGTCTAGCACATGGTAAGAGTTTAATAAATACTTGTTGACTTAGTTTGACTACAAATTAGAGGTGTTTCCATAGAATAACACAACCAATCCAAATTATAAACATATACAGGAAAGCAAAAGAATCTTTGTACAACCCAAATGAGAACACACAAATCCAATCTAACATCTATTTTGTCAAAACTACAATGGAAAAATAAAGGAAAAATAATACCTTTCCTGCATATATCAACTGGTTAAGCTACAATTAATAAAATAATAAAAGGAGAGGATAACAAAGATGTGTAGCTGCTTATAAATTTAACATTAAAATACCAACATTGTGAAACAACAGTCCTAATGTGGTAGATAATAGGGTGAACTGCAGTTTTCAATCTAGCCAACCTTGTTATTTTTCTTCAGCCTTCTCACACTTCATATTTATAGAACCTACAGCAAGAAAAGGTTGTCATCAGGTTGTCAAACATAAGGTTTCATTATTTAATCAACAGGAATATTACAACTGAATACTCACATGTTGGACATATTTTAGTTTCAATAATTTCTTAAAATACACTAAAATTTCAAAGACATTATTTACATAGAATATTAATTCGGCAAAAGTCTTTAGTAACTAAAACTATCATATTCCATAATGTGATAAAACCTTTCATTCCCTTAGTTTTTTATGCTAAGGTAAAAGCCTTAAAAGGATAGAGATATCTCTTCTCTTCAGAAATGTAGGGGATGGGTAAGAGGACAAATAAATGTTAGCGACTGAATTTAGAGTGATGTTAGTTGGATGGTTCAACAGTTCTGATTTCCTAGCTTCAGAAAGGCTTACAAAACATACATACTTTTTAGAAGAGAGTTCAAAGCCTATTCTTTCACAGATTTAATATTATTAAATTATTTCACAGCCTTCATTAGTAAATACTTTAACTACCACCAATATCATTTGAAAAAAAATCCATGTCTAATCACTCAACAATTCTATTTCAACATTCAAACTTTTGATATATTAAGGACAGGCTTTGATATATTAGGACAGGCTTTTCAAATGCTGAATTCTAGAGTCTATATCATACATCTTATTAATTTTAAACTTTATAAAACATCTCCTAATGTAACATTTTTATCTTTCACTAAACAAATGCCAAAATCTCATTGGCTAAAAACAAGGTTACTTACCTCTGCAGTGAAGCACCCCAAAACTATCTACTCATACAACCACATTCAGAATCAAATGCCACACTGTATAGCACTGAAATACTTTAAAAAAGAGTATGGATGACATGAACAGTGCCTAGAAGCTACTACAAAAGCTCCCAAAGGCAGCTATATAAGGAGGCAATTCAAGACCTTCTCTAGCTACTTCCTGGCTGTCTGCCCAGAGAATACTGTACAAGAGTCAGACAATTCTTATCATTTCTGCAAGCAATTCACTCTGAATTCTAAATGAAAGTAACCTAGTAATCTGCATCAAGTTAACTTCTCACAGGTTACTATCACTGAAAACTAGTAAGTACAATTCCTGTGGGGTTGGGCATAAGCAGCAATCCAGAAAAACAGAAAGGCTGAGCTACCATATCACTTCATCTGATTTGTACCACATTCATACAGCAATGCCAAACAAGGACAAAACACTAAGAGACCCAAGCACCTCCTCTCTCTACTAAACTGAGAATAAATATGCCATGGAGGCTGACAATTTAGAAAGAAAATACAAATATATTTTGATAACAATTAATTAAACATATAACAGGTACCCCCCCAAAAGGATATATTGATAAAAGATTCCTCAGAAATAAGCTTTTTCAAAGGATAGGTAGCTCTAGATTTAATGAGCAGATAACACAAGGCTCTCGTCCCATCAACCATCAAGTATTTCTAATTTCACCACCTCACCACACGATCTCAACAGAAGAAGCAAAGAAGAAAGCAAGCTTATTTACTCTCACAGTTGAGAGGCAGTTTCCTCTCACATGCTCCCTTTAGATATACATATACTGGGTAAGTTTTTATATTAAGTCAATTAACAAAATTCCTACATGATATAATAACCAGGATGTCAGCTAGCATTTATTAAGTTCCTTATCCAACAAGGTATTATGGTTAAATAAAATATTACTAGTTACTCTATAAACTCATCACCAAAGTCATACTCTGGTGTGTCACTGTTTTGGCAGAGATCCTAAGCTTCTAAATGTTAGGCCAGTAAATCATAAACTATAAGAAATTTCTACACCAACCGGGAAAGACTTTGAATATAGATCCAGTGGAGGACAACCACCCTGAGTCAGAAGGGCTAATTTTCAGAAGGGTAATCATGTGTTGAATTTATTTGACCCCAGTAACAAACGGAAGATTACGAGGAGGGATTACAATCTGAATGGTTGAAGAGTATCTCACCAATCAAATCTGGGACCAAGTCTCAATTTCCCTGTCCACCCTGCCCAGAGGGATCTCCCTCACTTTCTAACTGCCCTTTATGTTTTGTCTTCCTCCATTAGAAATTCCATTAGAATTTAAGTTCTTTGAGGGGAAGGAGCATCTTTCTTGCTTCTATTTGTATCCCCAGCACCTACTAGTGACTGGCACATGGTAAGTACTCAAATTTTGGTGTGTCAAGATTTAGTGTCATTCTATTCCCCCAAAAAACTTCATCTACTTCAACAGTTTCATTATCACCTCTATTCAGATGCCTTCCAACTCCATCTACCAGTCTGACTTCTCTGCCAAGCTCAAGTCACACATTTTTAATTCCCTGATGGATCTTGTCCATCTTGTCATTACCTTAAATATATCGAAGAATCCGTGTGGATAATAAAATAGGAAAGAAAAGAGTAGTAGACATGGAGTCAGCAGACTTGGGTTCAAACCCTGACTGAAATTTACTAGTTTATGACTATAGATAAATCATAGTTTCAGTTCCTCCATCTGTTAAATAGGAGCATTATTTACACTAGCTACATACACCTCACAGGGTTGTTCTAAGGATGCCATTTTGTAGATCATAAAAGTGCTCTGTAAACCTAAGTTAAAAATTTTAATACCATACATTGTATGCAAGCAACATTTAATAAATATTCATTAAATGAATTTATCTTTCTGACCTTTAGCTTGCCCTCTTGACCTCCATATCTCAAAGAACACCCAACACAAGCTCCAATTCGTCCTCCTCTTGCTCTCCAATTAGTCACCAAATCTGGCCTATTTTTTCAAAAAGCTGCATCCATCTCTTTCTCTCCGTTCTTTTTACCTCCACTTTTTCACCCAGATCTGAGATAATATAATAATAACCTTCTAAATCTGAGACATCAAACTCAAACAGAAAAGGGGTGACTAAACTGTACACATAAAGATCCCAATGCGCGCATACTGACTGAGAAAATCACATATTAACATTATCTATGCTTTACTGTATTTTTATTTTGTTAAATATTTCCCAATTATGTTTTAACCTGGTTCTGGCTGCATTCAGGAATGCTGAGGGGCTGGAGCAATGAGGGCTTTGTATCTGATACTTCTGTTCCAAATAGTTTTTATGCCCCAGCCTCTCCTCTAATGTAATCCATCCTACAAACTGCTACTAGATCAATCTTTCTACGATACCACTTGAATTGCTGCATTTCCTTGTTCAAAAATCCTCCATAACTTCTTACTGCCTAGCATGTAAGACCAATTTCCTTAGCCTAGCATTCAAATTCCTCCACAGTCTTCCTTTTTACCTTTCCACCCCTACCTATCCTCCCACCTTTATCTCTGGATGTCACTCTCCATCCCAGCATTTCCTGGGTACAGCCATCTCCTCTGGCCCTATCCAAATCCTATCCATCCTCCAAAGATCAGTTAAAATTCCATTTCCTCCATGAAGCCTTTCCTACTCCCCTCTCGTTTGTAGGACTATACTGCCTAGTTAGTTTTCTCAGGTGCATGTCTTATCTCTCAAGATTCTGAGCTCTATAGGGCAGCTACGTGGCGCAGTGGATAGAGCACCAGCCCTGAATTCAGGAGGACCTGAGTTCAAATCCAGCCTCAGACACATAACACTTAACTAGCTGTGTGACCTTGGGCAAGTCACTTAACCCCACTGCCTAGCCAAAAAAAAAAAAGAGATTCTGAGCTCTAGGAAAGCACCACATAGTTAGATGATTCTCAATAAATATTTACTGAATGACATAATCCAGGATAAAAATAGGTTTTTACTAGTAGTATGATTTTCTTCTTCTAAAATCTAAGAATTTAATTAAATTTCTATTATTTGATAGCCACTATTACCACATTTGTAATAACTATGAGTCAACAGTGTGATACATTGGTTTAATTATTCAGCGCCATATCAAAATACCAAAGGGTTACTTTATACAGCTAGAAAAAATATATCAAAATTCAGCTCAAACAAAGGGTCAAGAATCTCAAGGGAAATAATGAAAAAGTGTGGGAAGTAAGAGGGCCTAGCAGGACAAGATCTCAGGATAGTAATCATCAAAACTGGTACTGAATTTTTTTTTTAAATAAAAAAAGATCAGTGGAACAGATAAGGCAGGCAAAATACAGAAGCAAAGGAACATAGTAGCAAAGAGCCCAATCACTGGCATAAGGATTCACTCAACAAAAATGCTAGGAAACTAGAATTAGGTTTTAGACCAACCACATACCACAATAAACTCCAAATGGATACAAAACTCAGAAATAAAAGGTCACACCATAAACAAATCAGGAGCAGGAAAGCCAATATCTTTAACAACTATGGATGGGGCAAAATTATTGACCAAGCAAGAGAAAAAGAGGAAGTAAAACAGGACAACTTCAGTTACATAAAACTGAAAAGCTTTTGCACAAAATCAATGTTCTTAAAATTAGAAGGTAAACAGTTAAGGGGGGGAGGAATATCATTGCACCAAGCTTCCTCCATAAAAGCCTGATATTCAAAATATGGAGTGAATCAATTCTCCAAAAGATAAGTGATCAAAAGATATGAATAGAAGATTGTAAAGGGAAAAAAAATACAAGCTAAGAACAACCATATGAAAAAGTGTTCCACATCATTAAAAGAGAAATTCAAATCAAAACAACTGAGGCTCTTCCTCACATTTATCTGATTAAAGATGACAAAAAGGGAAATTAAATCCTTGAAGGGTAGGTGGGAGGAAGGCACTGTTGGTGGAGTAATAAAATGCTTCTGCCCATTATGAAAAGGAATTTGAAACTACACAGCAAAAGTGATTAAATTATGCCCAAACTCTGACCCAAAGATACCATTAACCAGGCCCAAACTCCAAAAAGATCAAAGAAGGAAAGAACAAAATATATGCATAGCAACTTTTTGTCATATCAAAGAAACGTAAACCAAGAAGCTGCCCCATCAAATGTGAGAAGGATAAACAAATTATGGTATGACAAAACGTACAGTTTCAGAAAAATATAGGAAGATTCATGTGAACAGATGCAGACCGAAGCTGAACCAGAAGAACTATACAACCAATGACTTCAACACTGTAAAGAAAAAATTTCGAAATAACTCTTACCAAGAAATTACTGACTGCATACCTCTTAGGAGAGAGGCGAAGCACCAGAAGTACAGAATAAGCCATACAGGCATCTTCAGACACGGCCAATGTATGAACTGTTTTATTTGGCTATGCTTTGTTCCAAGGTAAGTGTCTTGGTTTTTGTTGGAGTGGTGGGGTAGAGAGGAATGCCAAAGACCCGTTTAATATACAAAGAAAACAAAAATTTTTAGAGGGAAACAAAAATAGGACAGCCTTAAAACTGTGTTATAATTATTAAGTCATAATAGGAAATTATAGGGTGTTTTTTTTTTATGCAAGCTGCATGTACATAATAGATCCATGGTTTTTATATTACAAAAAAAAAGTATAAAATGGTAGATAACCAAAGAAGTTAATTTAATCTTAGACGGCACTGAGAAGCATAGTTTTGAGGACTAGAAAAGTGACAATCCCACTGTAATTTACCCTCATCAGACAACATCTCAAATATTATGTGTAGCTCTGGGCATCACATTTTAGGAACTACATTTGTAAGCAGAAGAATGTGCAGAGGACCATTACCAAAATGGTAAAGGGATGACACCTGGAGAAAGTGTAGATATTTTTTTTTGTCTGCAAAAGAGAAGATTTTAGAGAGTGGGGAAGAAGACAACAGATGATGGGTATATTCAAGTATTTTCAAGATAGGAGGAAAAAGGATTAGATTTATTCTTCTCAGCCCCAAAAAGCAGAATTTAAAATAACTCTTCAATTTCAGGAGAGTTAGTCTTAGTGTAAGGAGAGTTCCTTAACCTTCAGAACTATCCTAAAGCGGAAAGGGCTATTTCAGGAGGCAGTGGGCACCTTTTCACTAGAGGTCTTGCATCAAAGGCCATCTGTTTAGTATGTGTTAGAGGGAATTCTTGCTCAGGAACAAGTTAAACTAGATGGCCTCTGAGGTCTCTTCCAACTGAGATTCTGTGAACTAGATAGATAAGAGATTAAACAAAGTTCATGATATATCAAAGTATAAAAATACCGGAAGTGTTTTTATTTTTCCAAATGAGCAAATTTTCAAAATTTCAGTGCTATTCAATTTTAGTTATATTTTACCCTTTGAATAGATGACACTGGAAAGCCTCAAGTCAGAGAATATCAGATGATTTAGCTTTTTTCTTCCCTTTCTGTAACAGTAAAGCGAAACAACCTTCATTTCAGCCAGTGGCCTTGCACCAGTTCAACAATCAAGACAAAGGTTCTTCTATAACCCTATGAATAAACAATGCATTAAAAAAAAGAAAGAAGATGACATCTTAAACAAATATATTGAGAACTGGAACAGCACATACCTAAGAACTATCCATTTTAAAAATTAATCTTCAGACTTAATTAAATTCTCATTGGCAGCTTTTTATAGTTTTGTCTAAAAGCTTGAGAGGTTGTTTTTTGTGAGTTCCATGTGGCTTTCTTTCCCCCTTTATAAAAAGGTAGACGTAAAGATAATGCATAGTCTGTACGTCAAGTATACACACACAGAAAAACATGTCCAAATCAGGGAAGTGTCATTTGAGGAAAATCATCTATTTGGCTCATACTACCTGCTGGGTAGAAGTTTTATTTGTAATTTACAGAAGAATACAAACAACAACTGAGATGTGAATGTATTAATGGCATTAGATCTCCACCACTGGAAGGGACACCAATACATCAGTGAGATGAACATCTGGAAGTATATATTCAGGATCCCCTTATGACCTCAATAGAATATAGGGAATCAGTGATGTTCATTTCAACCTATTTCACATAACAAATATTAAGAGCTGAGAAAATATGGAATAGATTACACAAATTACATATATATGCAAAATATACACAGGATCTGTGAACAAGGATGTGCCACCCCTATTTTCTTCAAAAAACCTAAATCAAAAATTTTGAATGATGATGAAATAAGAAAAATCTATATTAGACAGAAAAGCCACCATGGAGGACAAGATTAGAATTTTAACCTTTCATAAAATGGCCAAACTGAAGTAGACATTGAGGCATTTGAATTTTTTAAAAATTCATTTCAAAAAAGTTATTATTTTAGTCTTCTTAAAGAACGATACACATGCTGACCAGGCTTCATTACATTTCCAGAGGATTTAAATGTGTTCCTAACCAATTTCAATCTTGCCACAAAATAAAGTAAGCTCTTGATCAAGATGCATTTGTGCCTTTTAATATGATTAAGGTTCAAGAAAAATAAAATTACAAATCATTTTATATATATATATATATATATATATATATATATATAATATATATGCAAAATACAAGTCAATTTCCAGATGATCCCACAGTTCCATATGCTTCCAAATATGGAGGGGGAGGGGATTGGTTAGAGGATAATACAATAAAACAATAACAATGGTGTAATAACGATTAGAATGCTGAGAGAGGAGAGAAATAAATGCAGAGCAACCACCTAAGAAACTCCTTTTGCCTTCCTAATGGCTAAACCTATATACTGTTCTTTAAAATTTGCAAAGTGATACATATGTATAGTTATATGTATCTATACATACTTATTCAATATCAATATCTACACAATATTCATTCTCACTGCCTCCCTACCTACCCCTCCCTCAAAAAAAAAAACCTTCCTTCTCACTTTTCCTCCCTATCCTCACTATAATGCTACTGCACCCATTCTGTTTTTTCTTTTTTTCTTTTTGTTTTGCGAGCCAGTCAGGGTTAAGTGACTTGCCCAGGGTCACACAGCTAGTGAGTATCATGTGTCTGAGACCACATTTGAACTCAAGTCCTCCTAACTCCAGGGCCAGTGCTTTATCCACTGCACCATCTAGCTGCCCCATCTTTCTTTTTTCTTTTCTTTTTTTTTTTGGTTTCTTTTTTCCTAGACTCTTTAAATTCCAAAGGTAGTACTCTCCTTTTAAAAGAACAAAATCAGAACCTTTCCACAATCACTTAAGACATTCTGATTCGAACAAGCAATTTCAAATAGTAAATGTACAACTGGCAGATCTGACGCTTGATAAGTTAAACAGCCAACTTACCCAACAACCCCAGGGAACAAAGAGAAGTGAGACATCACCACCTCCCAGGACAACCCCTTTTCTTAGGGCTCCATTACACATAAAGAGCCATGTGTCCTACTAGCTCTAGATCTCATGACTCAGTTCCTGAAGTTTAAAACAACCACCACAACAAAAAAAAAAACCAGGTTATTGTTTCAACTAGCCAGCAGAGTGAACTGACGTTACAAATAGGAACCCAATATAATGAAAAAGTCCTAGATTTGAAGTCAGAGAAGCTGGGTTTCAACTCTGATTTTCGTTGTTTAGTTGCACTCCTTTCTCTCCTCTGGCAGTGCCACCACAGTACAGGACCTCCTTACCTCATATCTGGACTATTACTATCGTATTAGCCGGCTGGTTAGTCTCCCTGCCTCAAGTCTCTCCTTACTTCAGTCCATCTTCCACTCAGCTAACAAAATAAGTTTCCAAAAAAGCAAATAACTATATCTCTTGTCTCTCCATCACACACACACACACACACACACACACACACACACACACACACACACACACACACACCCTCTCTTATTCAATCAACTCCAGTGTCTCCCTATCACCTCAAATACTAAACTTGCTGTTTGGCATTCAAAATCCTTCACAACCTGGCCCCCTCCTACCTTTCCAATCTTCATGCACCTTACTCCCCTCACCTATTTCACTCCCCATATATAATGCAGAGCCAGTGACACTGGCCTCCTTGTTGTTCTTTACACAAGCCACTTTATCTCCAGATTTCAGGCATTTTCACTGGCTTTCCTCCATGCCTTTACCTACTCCTGGCTTGTCTTAAGTCTCAACTAAAATCCCATCTTCTATGAGAAGCTTTTCCCCATTCCTCTTAATACTAGTGACTTTCCTCTATCGATTAGCTCCCATTTATCCAGTCTATAGTATGTTTGTACAGTTATTAACACGTCATCTTCCTCCATTAAACTGTGAGCTCCAGGGCAGAGGCTCTTGCTTTTCTTTGTACGCCTAGTGCTTAGCATGGTGCCTGGCACAGAGCAGGTGCTTAATACTTATTTATTGAAAGACTGACTTTACTATTAGCATGACTTTAGGCACTTAACTAGCTGAGGCACTGGTTTCCTCAACCATAAAAACAAAAGTGCTTCCTCACTGGAATATCCATCCCCTCCAGGCTCTGCTTCGGACTTTCCCCAGTTCATTTACACCCTTAGTCTCAAACTCAAATAGAAATGGATCCTGTGCTTGAATAGTAACTTAGAAAATCACAAATAACATTATATTGTATTATATTTTTATTTATTTTGTTAAACAGTTCCCCAAAGACATTTTAATCTGGTTCAGAGATCTAGGCTGTGCCTCAGACAGTCTCCACCTGGACCTTCCTTCAGTGCCTGGGCCCTCCTTACTCTGGAACATCCCCCTGACAGACTGGGGGTGTCAGGCCTAGGCATTCCCCGACTGAAGGAAGTTCCAGGTTGAGAATGTTCTTCGTTTATATTCAGTGCTCTGCACGTAGCAAGTGCTTAATAAATGCTTTATTACATTTATTGCTCATAGACACAATTAACTAAATGGAATCTGCCAATTTTTAAAGCTTGAAAATATATATGCATACATATGTATATATGTATAGGTGTGTATCTGCTCTAACTATAAAACTAAGATAATTAAAATCACCTGATGAGATTATGGGCATAGAAACTTGAGAAAAGTGAAATAAATCAAAAGATCATCCTAACTAAAGAATTTGTGCAATATAAGTTTAACTGCTTTTACTCAATGCGGCTCAAAAAAAAAAAGAATGGAATTCTCTGTGTCACAGAAAATGACTGTTAACATCTAATTTTCCAACAGCTATTATATTAATCAGTATTTATTAAACATCTACTATATGCCAGGGCAGGTGTTAGGTAGCCACTGGGATACAAAGACAAAAGTCAACCAGTCCCAGTCTTGTAGGATGAGGCAATAAGTACATGATCAGTATATACAGGTGATTTGAGTCACTAGCAACTGAAAGGAAACAATAAAAGGCTTCGAGTAGGTGACCTTAAAAAGGGCTTGAGGGAAACTATGGATTCTAAGAGGAGGCCTTAAGAAGGAAATGAGTTACAGGAATGGGGGTCACAGCCAATGCAAAGGCACAGAGGTGGAGTGTGTCGTATGAACAACGGTAAGGCCAGTTTGGTTACCGGGGGTGGGGAACCTTCGGCCTCGAGGCCACAAATGGCCCTCTAGGTCTTCCAGTGCGGCCCTCTGACTGAATCCAAACTTCACAGAACAAATCCCCTTAATAAAAGCATTTGTTCTGCAAAACTTGGACTAAGTCAAAAGGCTGCACCCAAGGACCTAGACAGAACAATCGAGAGTACTGGTGAAAAACACTACTGCTTTTTTCATGCACCTTCACACTTTCTTTCCAGGTTCCATAACTGATTTGGTTTTTAGGCTACCTCCAACTAATGTTATTACTCTGCAGCTAACCTGGTGACAAGCAACTTTAAACTTAAATCGGCTGTTCTTCAGATAACATACACTCTTCCAGGATGCTTCTGTGGAATTCTGAGCTTTGAAAACCCTCAAGGCTCTAAGAGCAAATCAGCTGTTATAAGATGAATCCCTAAGAGGACCAAAGTTCATCTTCACACAACAAGAAGAATAAGACTTATGGAAGTTTTAAGCACAAGCAAGTAAAAACTGAAGACACTGGGATCTCCATCTAGAGCTTGGGAGTATAAACTGCAGTGTCAGTGACCTGAATCCAGATTTTTTTACTAAATCAGGTGTGAATGCCTCTACACTGTGGCTCCTCCACTCTATAACCAACAAAAGGGATTTTATATATGACAGCTTAGTCGAACATTTTGAGAAGTCAGGATTACATATGAAAACCTTCCATAACTGTCTATATTACACGCAAAACAGCATTTGAATTTGCTTCTGCTTTAAAAGCTTTTAAAAAGTAATTATACAAAACCAAACTTAAAAGGTTTCAATTTTCTCTAAGGCCACATTTTCATTAGTTTACATGCCAAGAATCATTTCCTGTAATTGTCTCCCTAGAAATAGTTTTACTACAAGTGGAAATTTTATTTTTGAATCAGAGAAACATGGAATCAACAGAAAGAGTAATTGACAAGCAAGATAAGACACAAGTTCTCTAGAATCCAGTGGTATCAGGCTCAAAACAGAAACAGATCCCCAGAAATTAACATTATCTAAGTTGTACTGCATATTCATATTGTTACACATTTCCCCATTAGGTTTTAATGCTGGTGTGTTTTAGTGGCAAGGAAAGGCAGCCGGTAAGCATGACACCTCTGGGAGATACCCTCTCTACCACTACCTAGTTCTGTGGCCTTGGCCACCAGTAAACCCTTTGGTTATTAGTTTTCTCACCTTTAAAATGTGGAGGTGAGACTACAATTATCTAGTTTTAAAAGCCTTTACTTCTTCGATTCCTTTTTGGTGACTGAATGCCAAAGTATCTCCTACTCAGTAATCTCGACAAAATTTCTAGGCTGGGGGTGGGGAAAGGGAGAGAAGAATAAGATAATAAAATTTATCAGAATGGAAGGAGAGATACTGGGGCAATTTTAACATTTTCCACTTAACAATCTTTAAAGTAAGGGTTGTTGTTTTATCTTTTCCTTCTTCACCATAAGTCTTCTCTATCAAGTGGAGAACTTTGCCATGATTATACAAATCTATTAGTGGCTTCTCTATATGCATGTTTACTATGTTTTAGATGACATTAGGAAACAGTCGGGTGTAAGGTACTACTGCCGGACCCTTTAAATTTAAACCTCGTCTAACAACTAGAAAACATACCTCGTAAAAGCAACGGGGAGGGACTCTTGCCAGTAACCAAGAAATCCTTTTTACCAACTCTCCGACACAAAATGCGGTCGGCCTCCGGCCAGCTCGTCGCCGCGCTGCGGCCCTCCCGAGGAGCACCCCGGCGGTGGAGAGCTCCGTCTTGCCCCCGCCTTTCCCTAACTACTCTGGGGCAGGACGGACCCGCTGCTTCCCCGCTCCCGACCGCCCCGGCCCAGTCGGATCCGGGCGCTGCCGCCGCTGCCCCGGGGCTGGTCCCCGCGCGCGACGCGCTCACTCAGCGGCATCCAGGCGAGCATCAGCCGGCCCCCTCTCCGTGACCCCCCACGAAGGGGCGTCCCCTCCGGGAGAAGTTTCCAAAACTCCCCCCCGGGGCGCGGAGCAAACTTTCCCATCAAAGTTACAGGAATCCGCGTCCGGCGGAGCCTCGAAAGCCCCGCGACGCTCCGGCTCCGCTCGGGGGCTTCCGACGACAGAGAGCTTGGGGGGAAGGGCCCCGCGGCTCCCTCGGGTGCCCCAGGCGCAGAGGCCGGGCGCCGGCCCGAGGAGCCCCCCGGGTTCGGCAGGGAAGGGGGAGCGGGCCCGGGAGGGGGCCGCCGCCGCCCCGTTACTCGGCGCTCGGCAATGGCGCCCGCCGGGCCTCGGCCCCTTCCTGCCCTTCCGCGCCGCTCACTGGCTGTGCCGCTTCATGTAACCAAACACCCCCTCCCAGGTCCGGCCCGGTCCCTTTGTGTGAGTCCGTCCGCGGGTTCGTTCGCAGCGAACGCCGCCGAGCCCCCAACGCTACCGCGGCCCGCCCCGCCCGACCCCGCCCCGCCGCCGCCACCGCCGCCGCCGCCGCCGCGGCCCCGGGCTCACCTCAGGCTCCGCCGCCCCCCGCGCCCGCGCCCGCGCCCGCGCCCGCGGCCTCCGCCTCCTCCGCTGCCACCGCCGCCGCGACCCCGGCCCCGAACCCCGGCCCCGGGCTCCTTGTGCCGCACCAGCTCCGCCTCCTCGGCCGCCGCCGCCGCCATCTTAGCCTGTGCGGCAAAACGCGTCCTTTGGGATGGAAGGGACCCAGCCTGGGGCGCCGCGGTCGGGGCCCCGGCTCCGGGGACGGCCCCGCCCGAGTCCTTCCGCCCCCCTCAGGCCCGCCGCCGCCTCAGCCCCAGGGCCCGAAACCCGCTCGAGGGCCGGCGAATCCGACCAAATCCCCCCCCAAAAAAACTCACAGTTTGGTGCCGTGTGCGTCAAACCGAGGCGACGTTGCGAGCGCGCAGCGTCCCCGCGTCACACGCCGCCCTGTACGCGCCGCGCCGCTCCTCGGCTCGGGGAGTGGGGGGGGGACCTCCCTCCGCGAGCGCACCGATGTGCGCCTCTGGCCCCGGGAGCGCTAGCGCGCAGGCGCGCCGCTTTCCCGCTTCAGCCCTGCCGGCCGGCCCCTCTGCCGAGCGCGAACTCCTCGGCCGCCGCCTCGTGCTAGACGAGCTGCCGCCCGGGCTGCTCACCTCTGGCTGCCCACCCCCGGCTGCCCTCGGTGGCCTGTTGAGGACCGAGGTGGAGCGGAGCCACCTTCCGTTAGGAGGGCTGCCCCGCCAACCACGGCCCGGCACGAGGCCCAAAGTTCCTTGGCTGCCAAAGGCGAAGCCCAGCCGGGAGCCCAAGCCTCGACCTTGGGATGTGGCCAAGAAGAGTCACTTAAAAAAAAACCTTCGAGTTATCTAGTGGTCAAGAGCCTGCCCCATAATGAACACCCCGACACACTGCTGGGGACATCTTAAAGGGAATACTCCAGTCAGCATTTATTAATTAGGCTTCCCTCCGAGGCCACCTTAACCTTAGACAGTGCTTTATCCGGAGTCTTCCCCTCCGGGAGAGAAGGGGCTGTTTTTGCCCTTCCTTGTACCCCAGTGCAATGCAGAACACGCTGGATGTTAGGATGATTAAAAGCTGCTAGACATGGAAATACAAAGAAGAGCAAAAGACAAAAACCAAAAAAACCGCCATACCTGCCCTTGAGGAGCTTACATTTTACTCTAGAAGACAGCTCAGAAATAGCTAGGCACATAAAGAATATATAAGCAGAGCAAATGGAAGAGAATCTGAGACAAGGCACCAGCAGCTGGAAAAACTTGGAATGGTTTCATTCATTTCATTCAGTAAACATTTGTTAAGGGCATATTAGGTGCAGGGCACTGCGCTAAGTGCTGGGAATATTTAAAAAAAAAAAAAGGAAAAGACAGTCCCTTCCCTCAAGGAGATTACAATTTAATGGATTTTGTGTCCTGTAGAAGGTGGGATCTGAGCTGAGTCTAGAAGTCAGAAAACAGAAGTGAGGAGGAAGCAGATTCCAGACAGGGAGGGCTGCAATGAATTGAAAGATGGAATGTCTTCCTCTTACCAAGTTGCCGAGGAACTGCCAGATATTCATTAAGCTATGAAGGTCAGGGCACTAGGCTGAGTGTTGGGAATTCAGAGATGAGAAATAACAGGGCCTGCCCTCAAGGAGCTTTGCAGCCTGGATAAGAACTACCAAAAATAGCCCTGATAAATGCAATAGGGTCAAAGGGAAAGTAGCTCATTCTTTGACAGAGACTCTTCAGGAAAGGTCCTGAGGGTTCTGGGTCAGTTTCCTCATCTGTAAAATGAGAAGGTTGGATTAGATTACCTCTAAGGAAAGAATGTATTTTGCACGAAGAAAAACTCTGACCCTAATATGTGAAGCAACTTGTCCAAGGTCAAAGGGGTAGGTAGTAAACACAAGAGTCAGGATTCAAACTCTGGTCTTTTGACCCCGAAGTCATGCCTTTCTCATTGTGCAGTGCAATAATCTCAGATGTTCCTTCTTCCTGTATGACTCAATTCCCTCTTTAATTGAACTCAATTCAATTCAGTGGAGCATGTAATATATACAAAGTATTTTGCTAGGGGCTGGGGATTCCAAGATTAAAACAAAACAATTCCCACCCTCCAGGATCTTACATTTGACAGGAGGTGGGGAAACTAAATAACCTATAAGGTCCACCACCACTGCACCCCTGTCCAACCCCAGGCCTAAACCTGTGATTCAGTAAAACGTAAATCCCTTGAGAGCAGAGAGTTTAACATTTGTCTTTGTATGTTCAGAACATAGTGCCCTACACTTAACAAATGTACTTGTTGAATTGAATCTTATGATTCTGTTATGGTAGTAGTTATGTGATTTTGGTCAACTCATTAAACTTCCTTGAGCCTCAGGATTTTTTTTTGGGGGGAGGATTTAAGTTAATTAGACGAAACAATACATAACTCCCTTGGAACTCCAATATTCTATGAACACCTGATGTTTAGGTCCATGAACCTGCTGAAGGGAAGGGGTCTCCATAGGTAAATTTTGCCCAGAATGAAACTACCACATCACATCCCAGCTATCTCCAAATCATGCCACCACCCAGTGAGTATCCTCAGCCAACCTCTCTCCTACCTTACACAAAGCCTCCATTATTTGTGTGGTCTTCCTCCATTAAGATATAAGTTCTTTGAGGGCAAAGATATATTTGTTTGCTTCTGTTTGTATTACTAGCACTTAGCCCAAAGCTCAATACTATGTACTCAGCACTTAAAACAGGTAATACTTTTCTTTCGTTGAAAGAGCCATTACAGACTGTTATATACTGTAAATCACATTTTGCTTATTCTTAATATTTAATTCATCCATTATGAGGCAGCTAAGTAGTACATAGATAGAGCACTGGACCTGGACTCAGGAAAACCTGAGGTCAAATTTAATCTCAGTTATTAGCTGTGTGACCCTAGGCAAGTCATTTAACTTTTCTCCACCTCAGTTTTTTCATCTGTAAAATGGAGATAATAAGGAATCAATCAGATAATGTATACAGAGTACCTTCTTAATCATAAAGCTGTATAAACGTGAGCTACATAAGCTCACAATCCCAGGCACACAATAGGAACTTGAAATGTTCAATGCTGGATTGATTGAGTAAGACCCTAGAATCTAAACAACCTATGTCTTTGTATCCCTACCACTTTCATCAAATAAACAAGCCCAGTGAGATATTGATAACCTATGGGTTAAGTGTGACATTTGTTTTGCACTGACCTTTGGTCTCCTCTTTGTGTATTTGTTGACTATACTATTACATTAGAACAATTTGAAATTGTTTTTCACCCTTCACTCTTGCTTTGAGGGCCTCAATTAAAACTTCAAAGAATCCCATACAAGCCCTTTTGTTGGGTACACATCAGAAGTCACAGAATCACAGAATCTGAGAACTGGCAGGGACCTCGAGAGGGCTGTCTAAACCAACTCCATACACAAAAGGAATACCACCTTGACATTCCCTGTGAGGGATTTTCCATTCTATTAACCTCTCTACAAAAACCTCTCCTCTGCAGACCCTTTCTGATAATCCTGCATCATGTAAGAAACAAGGAAATGAAATAGTAGCTTCATGGTAAAGACCCAGGTTAGGTCATCAGGAAAACTTTCTCTACTATTAAGTAGCTGAATGACTTTGGACATGCCATTTATCTATTTCTTTTGGGGGTTAAGCAGGGTAAGCACAGTGGTTCAATGTCTTAAAAGGGAGATGAGGCATAATCAGGGAGGTAGCCTCTCATGGTGGAGGGTATGGACATGGACACCCTGGTTGATAGGATTAGGAATATTTACTGAGCTGGCCAGTTTATGCCTTATGCAGATGATGGATTAAATTTCATTGATTTGGGGTTTGAGGGGGAGGGCATTGCCACTGATGATGCTTAAGGTTAATTCCTATTCTAAAATTATCTATTTCAATAGCCACAAATAAGTAAAGAAATCTACATTGGTGATATATAACAGCAACAAGGTAGGACACCCCTCCAGACTTTCTCCCCTCCAATTAACACCTCATCGATAGCTAATTAAGCCTGTCTTAGAGAAATTAATCATTCAGCCTGCACTGAATTCTCATCCTGGCATCAATCAAGTCTGTGAAAGGGTGAAAGGATATTAGAAGACTGTCCTAGAGAAATTAGTAAATGTCTGCTATGTGCCAGGCAGCATACTAAGCCTGGAGGTACAGAGAAAAGGCAAAAACAGTTCCTGCCCTCAAGAAGCTTCCAATGGGGTAGACAACACATATGAATCCTAACTTACAAGATAAATACAGAGTAGATGAAAGGTAATTGCAGAAAAAATGAAACAAGCAGCATTATAAACTTTAAAGTTTACCATATTTTCTTCACAGCTACCATGTGTCCTGCAAGTAGGCAAGAGATGTATTATTACCCCCATCTTATAGAGGAAGAGACTGAAGTTCAGAGAGGACAAGTGAATTGCTTAGGGTCACACAGTAAAGAAGGATCAGGGTGGGGACTCACAGTCCAGTCTTGGATTGCAAAAACCAGTGAGCTTTGCAGTACAAAGAGTTTTACTACAAGGGTGCCTTTGTGAAGAGTTTTAATATAAGGCTAGAGGAGACAGATATATCTAGGACAAACAGAGCTTTCTATAACTCTTAGTTTCTCATTATATATAATGAGGTAATGTATGTAAAGCACTTTGTAAACCTTAAAGTGCTATATAAATGTCAGCTATTATCATTATTATAAGTATTAGTGCTAAAATTACTTGCCGACAGCTGCATTTTCCTTTTTAACAAGCACTTAATAACA
This sequence comes from Phascolarctos cinereus, assembly GCF_003287225.1. NCBI lineage: Eukaryota > Metazoa > Chordata > Mammalia > Diprotodontia > Phascolarctidae > Phascolarctos > Phascolarctos cinereus. Next base: position 443,086,133 of record NW_027555958.1, read on the forward strand.
ATACCAGACATTTATGCAGCTTAAATGGTCAATTATCTTATTTGATTCTTACAACTACCTCAGTCAAGAGCTATTATTAGCCCCATTTTACAGATGAGGAAACTGAATCTGAGGGAGAAAAAATGGTTAAATGACTTGCTCAGAATAACACATTTAATAAGGGTCTGAGGCAGATTTCAAACCCAAGTCTTCCTGACTCCTCCTGGTCCTGCATTCTATGCTGTGCCCCCTCTAAATGAGGGCCCATTCACAGTATTCTGGCTCTGGAGATAAAAACAAGAGATTACAGAAATATGAAGCAGGAACTTTTATTAGAGTTCCTTAGGGTTCTATCATAGTTCCTTGACACTAAGGAGTTATAATCTACAGTCATGGAATCTTAGATTTTTAAGGAATCTTAGTGGTTTTCTAGTCAACCTAAGGCAAGAAGCCCCTCAGTCGGCAATATCCCTGACAAGGGAACATGGTATCTGCTCAATGGACACACTGGACATGGCGGCCTCTTCTGTTTTTGAACAGCTGAAATCAAACTCTTCCTAATAATAAGCTGCAATGTACTTCTATGTAACTTCCACACACATGTTGTCAACAAGTCATTAAAAAAAAATTATTAAGCACTTACTAAGTGCCAGGCATTGTGCTAAGCCCAGAAAAAAAAAAACTACAAGCAGAAAGAAAGGCAGGCCCTGCCCTCAAGGAGCTTACATTGTAATCAAGGATGGCTTGTACATAGAAATTGAAAAACTAGGGAAGGTAAGGAAGGTGATGGGGAGAGAGGAAGGACAGATTGAAAAAGTTTGGAGAGTCCAGTATGCCTGGAAGAGAAAGGAAGACAGGGCTGACCTAAGCATCTTCCTTAAAATGGAAGTCTTGGAAGGAATTAGTCAATCAGTCCTTGTAATTCCTTCCATGGAAACACAAGACATGTTTCTACCTGCTAGAATATTAGAAGAGGTCTGTCATACTGCACCCTTCCCTCAATTTTTGCCTTTATAATTCAACAATTCAATTTTTTTTTAAATATGCAAGACACTGTACTGGCACCAGAAATACAAAATCCTCCCTCACTATAATGCACCCACTTCAAGAAGTTTCCATTGTCCACGCTAAACATACCTAGTTCTTTCAAACGCTCATCACAGGACATGACTTTGAGACACTGTCCTCACCACCACCATCCTTTCTGGACACAATACTTAATACAGCTTTCCAATGTCCCTCCTAAAATGTCATGGCTAGAACAGAACACAATACTCCAGATGTGACCTGACCAACAGAAAGTAAAGTGGAACCACTGTAGTGGGGATCCCAGAATAACCCAGGGAAATAAGTGCGCATATACAGTAAAATCAGGCAATCCATCAACATATAATTAAGTGATAAGCTGCATAATAAGGATTGTTGGAATTTCACCCAAGAGAGAACCAATGAGAACAAGAACTATTCTTCCTGGTACTCACCAACCATTCCCTCGACATTCCTCGACACCCCTTACATTATTGCCTTCTATTGTTATTTAATTGATGTATTATCAGTCAATTAACATTAATTAAGCACTTAGTGTGTGCCAGGCACCATCCTAAACTCTTGGGGATACAAAGAAAAGCAAAAGGTAATCCCTGTTCTCCATGGTCAAACATAGAAGACAATATACACACAGCTTTGTACAAACAAGACATATTGCTGGATAGATTAGGAATTATTGATAGAGGAAAGGCACTAAAATGAAGGAAGACCTGGAAAGGCATCTCGCAGAAGATGGGACTTCAGCTGAGATTGGAAAGAAGCCAGGAGGTGGAGATGAGGAGGGAAAGAGTGTCAGGCATTGGGGAGAGCCGGTGAAAACACCTGGTCTGAAGATTAGAACGTCCTGGCTTGTTAAGGAAACAGGGAGCGTCACTGGCTCACAGAATATGTTGTTTCCTCAACTGGAGTCTAATTTAATAGTAGAATGTAAGCTCCTTGAGGTTGGGTACTATTTATTTGGTTTTGCTCCACACGGAGTTTTAGTCAATGTTGGTTTAATCGAATTATAAGCTCCCAGTATATAAGGAACAATTTTCATACTGGTGGTGTTTTGTGGTTTTATTTTTAATACATTTGATTGGTGCCTTTTGTCTTCACATTGAAGTCATTTCAACTCTTCTACTCTCTGGATTAAACCCTCCATTTTGACAAATAAAAACAAACGAGCAAACCCCCTAATTTAGCATTCTCTTCTGCTCTTAATTTTTGAGTGTGTCACAGACACCTTTGGGAGTCTGGTGAAGCCTACAGAACTCTTTTCAAAATAACGTTTTTTAAATACATAAGAAAAAATGCAGAGGTTTACAAAGGAAATGGATGCTATTGAAATAAAGATGTATTTTTTCCCACGTGCCTTCTGAAATCTATCCAGACCCCTTGGGTTTCTGTGGACCCAGGTTCTGAACCCCCAATCTATATAATCCAAACAGATAGGTAGTAGTGGACAGGACATCTGACCTTGAGTGAAGAAGGCCTGAGTTCTGAATCCTGTGTCAGATATTAACTGGCTGTGAGACTCTGATCAAAGGATTTATCCTCTCTTTGCCTCAACTGTTGCTTCTGTAAAATAGGGTTTATAGCACTTTCCTCATAGGGTCATTGTGAAGTCTCAAATCAAATTAGATGATAAAGGTAAAGCAGTTGATAAAACACAAAGAAATCACTGTATAAATGTTAGCTATTATTCTGCTTTGTGTCTCCCTCCCATATCCAGCCTCATCTAACATAGAATAAACACTCAACAAATATTTGCTGAGTTGAGATAAACTTTGAAGAACAGGTAGGATTTGGAGTGCTAGAGAGACTTGTTATACATTACTCTCCTTCAGCATCTGTACAATCCAGCCAATGAATAATAAATGCTTGTTGAATGATTGAGAGGTGGGTGGTAAAGATAACACCATCAGCAAAGACACAGATTGGGAATCTGCACAATGTTCTTGTGGTGTTTAGCTGTACTAGAAAAAATGTTTATTAAAGAGTGGTGAGAAAGAAAGGTGGTTGTCACAGTGGCACCAAATAAAAAGGACCTTAAACACTAAGCAAAAGAGATCAGAATTTAACACAATCAAGAATAGGAAATAGTTTGTGAGCAGAAAAATGACAGGATACAATCTGATAAACATTTATTAAGCCCCTATTATATACAAGTTATTGGGCTAAGTGAGACAGACACAAAAACGGATAGAACACAAATCCTTCCTTTGAGGATTTTCTAATCTGGAGGATAGGTCAAGGGAAAAATACACAGACGAGTACAATACAGAGTGATAGGTGCAATAGAGAGGTACAGGCAAGGGCACTGAAAACTGGAAACCAGAAGAGGTCACATGAAGTACCTACTCTTTGAGGAAAATTAATATGCTAGTTGGTGGGGGGTAACCTGGGAAAACAAGGAGCTCCCAAAGCTTCCAGCAGTCATCCAGCAGTGAAGAAGTGGGTTAAAGTGATGGCAATAGAGAGGGAGAGGAAGAGACAGCTGCAATAGGTATTTTGAAGGAAAAATCAATCAACCTTAGGGACTGATTTGATTGGTGGGATGAAGGAGGGAGACAACTCTAAAATTTCAAATGAAAGAGAATAAAAGAATGATGATGCCAGGGAAGTTGGCACAAGGGTAAATGAATAGGGTGAAGGAGGGGGAGGTTTTTAAAATTTGTTTAATTTGAGGTGGCCATAAGACACCAGTGAGGAAAAGAGCACCCTTCTTATTGTAGATGGAAATTGTCTAGGCACTTTCTCCCTGTGTAAAGTACTAGAATGTTATGAAGTCGTAAAATGAGATTCTAAAGACGGACCACTCTCCTATGGAGAGGGTTAGGAATCAATAGAAAGATAAATCTCATCTGAAAATTCATTGAGAGAATTAGAGCCAGCCAATGGGTCTGGATGGATATGAAAATGTTAATTGTATAACTCATCAAATGGGACCACAGCTGCCATATGCTGGGATCATTCTGAAGCTAAAATTTGGCAGAAGATGGCTAGAGGAGGCACCTGTATTGATTCTGAGTGAAGACAGTCTGTAGGCTTTAAAAGAGCACATTTATAAGCATGAAGATTGAATTTATAGCAGCATCAGATGGCATTAAAGCAAAACCAAAGTTCAGTTTAAAGAGAGAAAGAAGTTTTACACCTAGAACAGGGGTTCTTAACTGGGGACCATGGACAAGGCATCCAAGAAAAGATTTCAGGGGGCATGCACTTGGATGGGAAAAAAATTACATCTTTATTTTTACTAACATCTAACTGAAATTTGGCATTTTCTTCAATTATGAATGTGAATAACAAACCATTATTCTGAGAAGGAATCTGTGTCACCTGATTGCCAAAGGGGTCTATGACACAAAAAAAAAGGTTAAGAACCTTTGATCTACAAGACAATTCCACAGGACCCTTGATGGAAAATGCTCTCCACCTCCAGAGAGAAAGCTAATCAACTCTGAGTGTAGATTGAAGCATAGTTTTTTCAGTTTCTTTATTTTTCTTGGGTTTTTTTTTTGCATGTGTATTCTTTTTCAATGTGGTTATTATGGAAGTATGTTTTGCATGACTTCGTATTTATAATCGATGTCATATTGCTTGCCTTCTCAACGGGTGGTAGAGAAGGAATTTGGAATTCAAATTTTTAAAAAATGAATGGTAAAAACTTTTTTAATGTGATTGTGAAAATTTCAATGAAATATATAGAATATATAATAATGTTATATATTATTACTATATTATGTAATTTCAATGATATATAATCATAACATTATGTTATGTAATATATTATAATAATCATATAACATGATTTAATTATAATATATAATAGTTAATTATAATGATATAAATATACAAATAAAATTATGCACATTGTATAAATGGAATTATAATATATAATTATATGATAATTATATAACTATACTATGTATTATAGAATAACATATTATAATATATAATTAAAATAATACAATATGATAACATATAATATATAATTATATATAATATACAATCACACACACACATATATAAAACCTTTGATCAAGGCAAGGTGTGGTGAAAAGGGTGCTGGAGTTGGAGTCACCAGATTCCAAGATTCACATCCCAGGCTTTATCAATTAGGTGGCACAGTGAATAGCATACTGGAGCTGGAATCAGGAAGACCTGAGTTCAGATCCAGCCTAAGATACTAGCTAGCTGTGAGACCCTGGACAAATCACTTCACCTCTGTCTGCCTCAGTTTCCTCAACTGAAAACAGGGATAATAATAACACCTACCTCTCAGTGTTGTTGTGAGGACCAAATGAGATATTCGTAAAGCTCTTAGCATAGAACTTGAACCTTAATGAAATACTGTTCCTTTCCCCTTTCTCCTGGTGAGCTGTGTGACCCTGGGCAAGTCACTTAATGTCTTTGAGCTTTAGTTCCCTCACATGAAAGGTGGAGTCTTTTATTAAAAATACTTCCCCATCATTTCCCCTCTAATGCTTTCCTCTCCCTTTCCACCCTCCAACCCTGTCTCCCAACCTTACAAGAGGCAGAAGAGGGCCAACTGCCATCATGTCATACAATGGTAGTGTTGAACTCAAATAGAAATGGAGGCCACAGAACCGTACATGAGGATCCCTGAAGGTGATGTACATATTGCTTTAGTTTTAAAATGTAATACTATCTGCTTTATTTTTATTTATTTATTTTTAAATGTTTTAAAAATATTTCCCAATTACATTTTAATCTGATTTGGACCCTATTTGGGAGTGTTGTGGGGTATGAGGGGTCTAGGGAGTGTTCATGAAGCACTAGCACCTCTGGTGTCAGGGCTGCCCATCTACCTTTGGTGTCCACCTTCCCCCAACTCTCACCTGTGGCTCTAAGAAGCTATAGCATGCACAGTGGCCACGCTCCATAAACCATCTCAGTACACAGGTTAAACCAGGCCGAGAGTAACCAACAGGCCTCCGACCCATCAGTGAATTAGGGGAATGTCTACCCCAAGCATGTGAAGACTTTTCCTGGCAGAATGGGAGGATGAGAACACTGTGTTCCCAAGACCACAAAGGTGGTGGAAGAAAGTACTGTGAAGCACTTAGAACTCAGTTACGCAGCAAAGACGCCAAGGTCATCCAACACATCCCGGGCCATCGCCAGGCATCCTGACTGTGGTCCTGCCTCTAGACTTCTATGACTCTGGAAGAGAGAGTGAGGCTGATGACTTTATCCAACTCTACCTCACTTAAATCCAGTTCATGGGTGATGTCACTGGTCTTCTTCAAAATGAACCAAAAGGAAAGATAAACAACAGGTGCAAGGCCCACCGGCTGAATGTTTAACACCTTCGTTACAGAAGATGCTAAAAGTGGATTAAGGCTCAGAAGTCAGAAGCCAAGAACTAAAAACAAAACAGTTTTTCCTGTGTCACTGTGTTGTCTTAGGTTGGCTCCACACTCAATTTCTCCCACGTCAAGATTCTGTGGCTAGTGCGGTAAGTTCCTTGAGAGCAATGAGTGGTTCTTTCATTTTACCAGTGCCTAGCATGGTAGGCCCTTTATAAATACTTGATATGAATGTAGACAATCAGGCCAACTCTGGGTCAGTGATTCTCTAACAGGATCCCCTGGCACCTTTTAGTGATATAGTTGTCTCTAAGGGTCTTCCTCCTACAATCTGAGTTTCCCACTGTAAAATACCCTGGGAGCTATATGCAGTAATACTTTGCGCAGAAGCCAGAGAAAGTTCAGGCAGCTTCATCAAAGCTCCTGTTTAGAAATTTGTATATTAAATTCTTTCATATAAACAACACCAAAAGTAAGAACGAATTGCATGATTTCATGTGTATAATTGACATCACATTGCTTGCCTTCTCAACGGCTGAGGCACAGAATTTAGAACTAATTTTTAAAAAATCAATGTTTAAAATAAATATATAATAACTGTATTTTTTAAAAGTAAGAGTGATAAAAAGACTGGGGGATGTGTTTTTAATATCCATCTGAAGACAAAGAATATTGGTAAATATCATGAATCTCTCGTGTATCACTAAGTAAGATGAATTTCCTTTTTTTTTTTAGCCAAGGCACTTTTATTTATTTCAATATATTGACTGCCTTTATAGCTAGTGAGTTAGAGATACAATTTTTCTAATTTGTTTTTTTAATTTTAGTGATAATCATTAATTTTGCATTTCTATGCTTCAGCAGAATGAAACTGATTAAATCAACTCTTGAAATCTAGCACATATTCAGTTTAGTCAAACTATCCATCTGTATTGTAAGAGTAAAGAAAAGATTTCCTTGGGAAAGTGTCTTCTCATGAATTTAGAGTTCTTTTAGTCCCAACAGAAAAAACACCAGTCTAAGAAAATAAAGAGATCAATTTATTTATTTTACAGTTTTTTTTGTGTATTCATTGATTTTTAGAGTAGGAGAGAAACTTAGATAGTATCTAGTCTATTGTGCACATTTTATGGATAAGAAAACTGAGCCCAGAGTGTTGAAGTATAATCTTGTATGCATTGCTTAACCTTTCTGGGCCTCAGTTTCCTGAATTGTAAAATGAAGAGATTTGTCCAGATGGCCTCTTAAGGCCCCTTCGCTGTCTGGATCTATGATCCTAAATGGTTTGTCTAAGATTATATTGTTAGAAGTAGAGCAAGGAATCCATCTAGTATCTCCTGTCTTCTAATATGGTACTCTTTCTACTTTATCTGCTAATTATAGAGCAACTAGGTGGGCAGTAGATAGAGCACCCAGCCTGGAGTCAGAAGACCTGACTTCAAATGTGGCCTCAGACACTTACTAGCTCTGTGGGACCCTGGCCAACTCACTTCACCCCATTTGCCTCAGTTTCCTCATCTGTAAAATGAGCTGGAGGAGGAAATGGCAAACCCCTCCAGTATCTCTGCCAAGAAAATCCCAAGTGGGGTCACCAACAGTCTAACACGACTGAAATGACTGAACAACAACGGTGAACATCAGTCTCTGTATTAGACTTCCTATCAGATTTGCTCCTGATTCTGATTCTATATTTGATCCCTGAAGAATAGTTGACCCCCCAGCCCATAGCCTGCATGAAGATGATGAATTCCTTTTTGCACACATATATAAAAGGTTTACCAGAAACTGATAATCAATCACTCCTTTTAACAGCTTTCCGTGCCTACCGTGTTCAACGCTTTGTGATCAAAGATGATGAGGATGGCAGGCGGTATGGAATAGTGGAGAGAATGCATGTTTGGAGTCTGAAGACATGGGCTCCCGTCTTAATTTTGCTTATACTATCTGTTAATCTCTTTGGATTTCAGTGTCTTCGTCTCTAAAATTGGGGGATTAGTCTAAAAAGACATTTAAAGTCCCTCATGGCTCTGTTGCCTGTGAATAAGACACAGTTCTTCCAGAGGTTTATAGGCTTACCATCAAAAGCGATAGGCACAGAGTGGCCTGAAGTCATTTTCAAAGATAGTTATTGTTATCACCTAAAGCAACAGTCACATACCACAGCCCATTAAATCAGTCACCAGAAACTGGGACAGACTGATCCTAGGTGTCATAATGACTGTTATCAATCAATAATAAATATTTATCAGGTTTTAAAGTGCTAGATTCTATTCAAAGGAGAAAAGACCAGGAGCATATCTTCAAAAGTAAAAAGCCTTTCCTCACCAAATAGATCTAATTCACTCCTATCCAAAGAAAACATTTTGAAAAATATAATCCATCTGATAGCATCCATACCAGGAAGAATTGATCATGATCTTTTTTTTTTTAAATGTATAGCACAGCTGTGTATTTTCTCCATCACAGAAACTATATGAGATGAAAAAGACTCAAAGACATGAATTTAAAAACACAGAAATCATAAAATAATCAAATAGCCCATTATACTCATTTTTATTTTACTCTGTCCACCTATCCCCCACCCTCCAAATGGTAGACATCTTTGTGGGACCATTGGACAGATATCTTGAATTCACTTCAGACTTACACCATCTGAATAATTCACAAGGTCCAGTTCTCCTGGCCAGCCCAGTGGCATGGCTTGCTTTAGTCCAGGGGTAGGGAACCTGCAGCCTTGAGGCTACATGTGGCCTTCTAGGGCCTTGGGTGTGGCCTTTTGACTGAGTCCAAGTTTTACAGGACAAATCCTTTTATTAAGGGGATTTGTTCCGTGAAGTTTGGATTCAGTCAAAGTGCCACACTCGAGGACCTAGAAGGACACACGTGGCCTCGAGGTCACAGATTCCTCACCCCTGGTTTAGTCCATCGGCTAGAGGATGCTCTTAGCAGACATCATCTTCTCCTCAGAAACAGATCATGAACTTTTGATCAGAATCTCTTCTTCCTCAAATGCAAATATCCCTAATTTTCCTCAAAGAAATTGAAGGAAATTACAGATATTAGCAACGGCTAAGGCAGGTTAAGGGGATACCAACACTAGGTTTAAACTTTAGTGAAGGGGCAGCTAGGTGGACCAGTGGGTAGAGCACTGGCCCTGAAGTCAGGAGGACCTGAGTTCAAATCCGGCCTCAGATCAAATATGTGACACTTACTAGCTGTGTGACCTTGGGCAAATCACTTAACCCCAATTGCCTAAAAAAAAGAAACCATTAATGAAAGAACAAACGAGGTTAACCAGATAGCAGGATTCCATAATTAAATAGTCAGTGCCCATATCTGAAGAAAGGAATAATCCAATGTCTTTTCTGTGTGCTGCATCTAGCCTTTATTTCATTAAACAACATTCCTGACGCCTTTATTAACTGGAATGGTCAGGGAATTTGGAATAAATGAAGCTTCTATTTAATTGTCCAGCCTTCAGCAAGTTATTAACGAATGCTTTCTGTGTGCCAAGCACTTTGCTAAGTGCTGCAGATGCAAAGAAAGAGGCAGCTAGGTGGCCCAGTGGTTAGAGCACAGGGTCTGGAGTGCTATTGCTGATTTTTTTTCAGTTGCGTCTGACTCTTCATGACCCCATTTGGGATTTTCTTGGCAAAGATACTGGAGTAGTTTGCCATTTCCTTCTCAAGCTCATTTTGCAGATGAGGAAACTGAGGTAAACAGGGTTAAGTGACTTGCCCAGGGTCACACAGATAATAAGTGTTTGAGTCTGAATTTGAATTCAGGAAGATGAGTCTTCCTGAGTCCAGGTCCAGAGCTCTATCTACTGTGCCACCTAGGTAGCCCTAGAAAGACCTGAGTTGATCCAGCTTCAGACACGTACTAGATATGTGATTCTGGGAAATGGCAAACCACTCCAGTATCTCTGCCAAGAAACACCCACAAGCAGCGTGGCCCATGGGGTTAGGAAGAGTCCGACACCACTAAATGACTGATCAATAGCTTTAGAGGATACAAAGAAAGGTCAAAGCAGTCCCTGCCTTCAAGGAGCTTACCTTCTAATGGGGGAGACAATAGGTAAATAAGTCAGGGCCTACAGAGTGTCCCGGAAGTCTTAGTGCATTTTTGATCTATCAAAACATCTAATATCATTCTAGCAATGAAATGCATATTTATGCATTTAAGCTAATAATGCTTAAAGCCGCACCAAGACTTTTGGGACACTGTGTAACACAGACACAGAACAGAAGGAAAGCAATCTGAGAAAGGAAAGCACCAACCGCTAGGGAGACCTGGAAAGGCCTGCTGCCCAAAGATGACACTTAGGCTGAGCCTTAAGGGAAGCCAGAGACACCAGAAGAGGCAGAGACAAGGGGACAGACCATTCTGAGCAATGCGGGATAGCTGGTATAAAGGCAAAGAGATACGAGACGGCGCTATTCTCGAGGGTCACTGGAGCATAGAATGAGTGGAGGGGAGTCAAGACTAAGAAGACTGCGCTGGTTGGAAAGGGACTGGGTGGTGAAGGGCTTTCAACGCCAAATAGAAGATGTTATGTTTGGTCCTCGAGGTCATAAATGGAGCCCTCAGAGTTGGGGGTTGGGGGTGGAGAGGATCAGACTAAGCTTTAGAAAAATCACCTTATACTAGCTGTGTGACTCTGGGTAAGTCACTTAACCCCAACTGGAAAAAAAAAATCACCTTAGCCGTTGAGTGGAGGAGAGTTGGAAGGCTATTTCAGTAAATCATCCCGGCTTGTCATTTCCTCTCATTACTTGTCTGCTTTCTGGGTATTCCTCATCTTGCCCTTTTCCCATTCTTTTCTCTCCTTCTCAACCCTGATCCCTGCTCTTACTCCTAACTGATCACAGTGTGCCATTAACTTTAGGTCCTTCTTTCTGTCCACCCTACCAGTCACAGCCCTTTTTTCCCCTTCGCGTTTCTTTCTCACCTTGGTTCAGTTTAATTCAACAAGTATGGGATGGTAGATGGACCACTAAATTAGCAGTGAGAGAACCTGGCTCTGCCATTTACCATCTGGGTGACCTGGGGCAAGTCACACTCTCAGGGTCTCATTATCCTCAACTATAAAATGATGAGGTTGGAATTGGTGACCTCTGAGGTCCTTCACCTCTCAAATCGATGATCTTTCCATTATAGGCCCTGAGCGAGTCCTAATAACAAAAAACAAACAAAAACCAAAGACCACCCCTGACCTCAGAGACATTACATTCTTGTGGAGGCACATGGCAAGTGTACAGACAAGTAAGTGTGAGGTCCCTTGGGGAGAGGAAGTGTGTTAACTACTATGGGACGTTAGAGAAGGTTTGCAGAGAAGGTGGCACCTGAACGGAGGCTTAAAGGAAGGACCCTGCAAGGCAAAGGTGAAGAGGGAGTACATCCAAGCATCTCCCCTCCTACAGGAAGCCTTTCCTTTGTTGTTGTTCAGTTATTTCAGTCCTGTCCAACTCTCCGTGACCCCATTTGGGATTTTCTCGGCAAAGATACTGGAGTGGTTTGCCATTTCCTTCTCCAGCTCATTTTACAGATGAGGAAACTGAGGCAAACAGGGTGAAGTGACTTGCCCAGGATCACACAGTTAGTAATTCTAGTGCCTTTTCTCTTTTAATCACTTTCTATTTATCCTACATTTAGCTTGTTTATACAATTTTTTGTTCCTTTTCTTCCTTAGATTTTAAGCTCCTTGATAGCAGTGACTGTTTTTTGCCTCTTTTTATATCCCCAGTTCTTAGCATTGTGCTTGACACAGAGGAGGCACTTGATAAATTTGTTGACTGACTGAATGAGTGACTTGTGAGAAAAGTGCATGGAGTTCCTCAGCCTTCTTCAATTTCTATCAGTAGTATCTAGGTTTACGCTTATTCTAGAAGCTCAGACACGCCATTCAGCTGAGCTTTCAGCTCTCCTATAATCACAGTGCTTTGAGTTTTGCAAAGCTCTTCACAGTCATTATCTCATTCTATTCTTATAACAACCTTCAGGAACGCCAGTCAACTAACATTGATTAAACTCCTGCTATGTGTCAGGCACTATGCTAAGAGCTGAGGAGACAAAGAAAAGCAAAACGACAGGCCCCCCACTCAAGGAAGTGACATTCTCATAGTAAGATGCTCTATAGGTGCTGTTATTATACCTGAGGACTCAAGCTTAGAGAGCTTAAATGACTTATCCAAGGTAATAATAATAATAATATAACATAAGGGATTAAGTAACTTCTTATATTTACATCATAATATGATATAAGAAGTTAAGTGACATATCCAGGGTAATGATAACGTAATAATAAATATTGAATTAAGATCCGAACTCAGGTCTTCCTGATTCCAAGCTCAGCAGTCCCTCTGCTACTGCACCATGCAAACTATTCTTTATCAGGCTTGCATCATGATGAATGCTCATCATTTTGCTGTGACTGTTGGACCACAAGGGCATTCTTAAACTGTCATATATTTTGATAACTGTACTTTAATATAATTGGTTTCCTTTTGTAATCTTATGTATTTCATTTCATGCATTTGAAAACATTATTCAGAGAAGTCACCCAACTGCCCAAGGGGGAAGACAAAGGAAAAGAAAGTTATTCCAGAGATGATAGAGTATGTAATAACTGTCTGATCTGAGAGCAAAACCTCTGACTGCTATTCAGCTGGTTTGCCTAAAGTAAATTGCAGAAACTAGGTAATTGCCTCAAAGTCACTGTCCCTGATAATCTATGTAATACCAAGTTCCTAGTCCCCAGAGTACAAAGAAGGCATGCAGCCTCTACATGCTGCTACATAAGGGGGTTCAGCATTTTGCCTCCCCCAAATGTTCCAGCACTTTACTGCATCTGATACCTCATGGTTATAAGTCTTTCCCACAGTACTGATCAAAACTCATTAAACCTCTTTCTCCTAAGTAGTTCTTCTCATATAACCTAAATAAAAGATCTGTCCATTGACCTGGAAGTTTTCCTCTGGGTTGTCTAAAACATTACACGGGTACCAATAAAACACTCGATGTCTCCATCTGTTAACCCTTACTCTTGGCTATGTGACCCATACTCCTTCTTTTCTGACCATGTGACTGCTGGATGATTCCCCTATTTATTGTGCATAAATGGGAGACACCTCTATAGCACTTTTGCTCATCTTCAATATTGGCTCATGAGAAGATGTAGCATTCTGCGATTTTTTTTTACACCATATGCCAGTAGAATATTGATGTTAAAAGGATAGATTTTTTTTGTGACTAGAGCTGTCCTGGGATTATTGAAATCACCACACAATTTCCCAAATGCAATCCAAGCCACTCTCTTCCTGTTCACTATTTTTATTGCCCATTTGCAGTGCTGGACCAAGCTGGGTAAAGGTTGAAGAATTCCTTTCACCTTTCCCAGCCTTTTAGGGCACAGACCATGCGGTCCTCCAACTGTACCCACCTCCTACAGAGTACCAAAGTTGGGAGTAAACACATGAACATTTATCTGTTTTTTCACCTCCTGGTATGCATTACTAGTGACAGCCACCTTAAAAATCATACAAATTGCCTTGAAGTTTTGATAAGCTTCAGAAAAGCATCTAGTAGGGAGCGAATGAGCTGAAAACTTACCCTGTATTTTTGCTGCTATGGACACTGTTCCTATCTCCTTTCATGTGTACTGCTAGATTGGATGGCTTTTAAAGTATCCTTCAAGCTCTAAATCCATGACCCTACTATCCTAACTCAATGGATTGTCCATTCAACAACAGCCTGTCACAATTTGGACATTCTTCATCCATTTAGTTTTTCCTATGTGGATCATTAAGTCAATCCCTTTTGAATGGTATAACTCTTCTATAGAACTCTGAGACATGATATAACCAGCAACTTGCTATCATCAAACAAAAACATCTAGAAGAATTCGCCATCTTTAAAGAATCCTTCTTTCATTTGGACCCTGTGATGGCCATCCCCTTGACAGTGGCATCTTTGGTGAACAGACAGCTCCCTATTTCATGCCTTGTTTTATGTTCACTTTATAAATGTGAGTTATTATTATGCTGGTAATCAGGTGATTGAACAAAGGTAGTTCTGTGGTTGCATCTGTCATGAAACCTTGGTGATTTTAACATATACAGGAGAGATTCATTTTTGGAAGAGAGCTTTTATGAGGCTGCCTCTTACACTATGCAGCAAAATGCTTTTTCATAATCAACAAACAAAAAGTAGAATATCGTATTTCATAGATCTAGACCTTCCTTTGAGTCATATGTGACTGTGGAGATATGGTCTGCTATAGAATAACTTTCTGCAAATGCCTGCTTATTCCTTTCTAAAATTTTTTCCTGGTTGTTCTTAAAGCAAGGGGAAAGTAGGTATGCGATACTTCCCCTCTTTCACTGGAGAGGTGGGAAACATGGGTATGCATTATTCCATAAGCTTTGGGGCACAGTTGATATGCTATATAGTTTTGTTGACTTTTTTTCCTTTTCTAATTTTTATTATAAAAAGAGGCTTCCTGAGTATGAGAGGGCCTTATTCATAAATGAATTTGATGTAAAAACAAAAAGCATGAAGGAGGAAGGAAGGAAGGAAGGAAGGAAGGAAGGAAGGAAGGAAGGAAGGAAGGAAGGAAGGAAGGAAGGAAGGAAGGAAGGAAGGAAGAAAAGAAGGAAGGAAGGAGAGAGGGAGGATAAAAGGAGAAAAGATGGACATATGGGTTGGTGGTTACAAAAGTTCTCTCAAGAACAAATATGCAATAAAGTTCCTTTACATAAATGAATGTCAGAGAAGTCTATAATCTATAATGTGGAGAGTCTGTCAGACTATTTAGCCACAATCTGCCGGTGCTTTATCAAAGGAAAATATCAAATTTAACTACTTTTTTTCCTTTAAAAAGAGAGAAATCCTTTTTACAATACAATATGTTAGTTATATGTGGACTGAGTAAGGATTCTTACTGGGCTTGCCTGCTTTCTGTTAGGGGACAGGGTGGGGAGGTGGGGCAGGGAAACAAGAATTTCTCACTGCCTCTGGAAGTTTGTTTTCAGAAGGGCAGGAATTCCCACATGAGATCACCCTTCTGGGCCACCGTCCAGTTTACAATGATTGTCTAGCCAGCTGCAGGGAAAGTAATACTTTCCTTGCAAGGGCACTACTAGAGGAAAGTGCTGAATTGGTAAAAGAGAGTAAACAAGGGAGGATGAGTTTACTGGCTTAAACAATTTTTTAAAATTTTTTTTTTTTTTGCTATGCTTCCCCTCCCTGCAACCCCATAACTCCTACACACACACACACACACACACACACACACACCCCCTCCTTACATCAAAGTTCTGAAATGCAGAAGACATTCCTTTAAAAGAAAAGAATGCTAGGATCTCTGGGTTGTGTAGGGATTGCAGTTGATGGAGATGGCAGTCATGTTTTGAAAAACAGTGGATAGCCAACCTGACTAATAAGAAAAAAATTGTTACAAAGAGTCACTAGGGCAGAAAAGCAACCAAAACCAAATTATGCTGAAAAAATGAAGCTGTAACTGTAAGAAAAATGAAGATGTAACTGCCGTCTATGAAGATTTTATTTGTGAGGACCAAGGTTTCCAGGAAAGAGTGAAAAGGATGGGAGAGGAAAGTCTTTTTTTTTTCTCTCCAAACTTTCTCCTGGATAGATAGATAGAAAATAGTAAAATTGCTTGGATAAAGTACCATTTTTTTTTCCTGGTAACAGATTAATCTACAAATCCTGCATTCTTAGAGGAGTTAGACATGGGGCCCCCCAGAAGCCAACGTGCTACTGGTATTCAAAGTGTACTTGCTGTCCAGTGGAAATCCTTACAGATTCTAGGCTAGAATCTTTTTATTGAGGGGATTTGTTCTGTGAAGTTTGGATTCAGTCAAAGCTTCACACCTGAAGACCTAGAGAGCTATGTGTGGCCTGGAGGCCTAAGGTTCCCCACTCCTGATCTAGGCTGACTCTTTAGCAGCTGAGATAGCAAACTATTGCAGCTTGGTGTTAAAAAGGAAAAGTGATCTTCATTTTTCTATTTGGTGACAAGGAGAAAGCCATTGCTCAATGCTCGCACTTTCACAACTTAGATTAACTGTTTGGTTGGTTATCTGTGGAGTACCGTGTAACAAAGCCCCTCTTGCCTTGCTCTTCTCCCACCCCCACCTAACTGCAGGTGCTGTCCTCATGCTAATTTACATATGTTAATGACTAAAGTAAAATGCTGGTGTTAACAGTTAATGGGTTAGCCAAAAACTTCCAGAGAGGATTGGCTTGGGAATCCCAGGAAACTGAGTGAAAAGGGCATCCAGCCACATGGATGGGAGACTGAGATGAGGGAGAGAAAGAGGGAATGGAGCTGATGCCTGAGTAGAAACCTGGCACAAGAAAAAGCCTGGTGCTTGGAAAGTGTGGGGAACTCAGTTCCACAAGTCAGCCAGTGCCAGGAGCAGGAAGTGTGCGTAGAGGGAGAGGGACAGAGAGGGGATGAGAGATCTGTTGCCTCATGGTTTGGGGATACAGCAAAACTAAGAGTTTACACAAGATAAGGTCCCTGCCTTCATGGAACTCCCAATCTATTAAGGGGAACACCATATCACAGATAACTCTAATAGCAAATTATATATAGTAAGTGCATTCGAACAATAGAGAGGCGCATATTGGATGTGAAAGGATTGCAGCACATTGCCAAGATGAAATGCACAGGAGAAGTGGCATTAATGGTATCGTTAGAGAGAGATAGGACCAGAAAACAAGGTTGGCTCCTCATGAAAAGACAGCAAAGAAAAGGATAACCAGCCAGCCAATGACTCAGAGGCACCATTGTCCAATTGTCAAGAGATTTAGAGTAAGCCACCATCAGTGGGAACTCCCTGGGCAGGGTTTCCAGGAGAACTAAGATAAAAACAATACAGAATGGATGGAAATGAATGGACGACTATCATTCCAAGTAAGGACGTTTTGTTGTTTAGGTCCTGACTCCATTTGGGGTTTTCTTGGCCAAAATACTGGAGCAGTTTGCCATTTCCTTCTCTAGTTCATTTTACAGATAAGGAAACTGAGGCAAACAGAGTTAAGTGACTTGTCCAGGGTCACACAGCTAGGAAGTGTCTGAGGCCAGATTTGAACTCAGCCGGATGAGTCTTCCTGACTCCAGGACCAGTGCTCTATCCATTGAACCACCAAGCTGGCTCAAAGTAACGAAGTATATTAGTGGGGTGCAAAAACAAGTGTTATGTGAAGGTGGTCACCAAAGAGAAGGGAGGAGGGGAAAAAGCTTATTAGTATCTCTAAGAATTCATTTCAAGAAACGGTAAGCATCTGCAAGAAACAGTAAGATGCAAGGCACTGTGTGGCACTTGCGATATAAAGAGATATGGGGGAAATGGCACCTGGTATGTGTCAGGCCCTGGGCTAAGTGTCATATTTGATCCTCACAACGTTGGAGGTAGGTGCTATTATTATCTTCATCTTATAATTGAAGAAACTGAGGCAAATTGAGATTTAATGACTTGCCCAAGGTCACACAGCTAGTAAGTGTCTAAAGTTGGATTTGAACTCAGGTCTTCCTAACTCCAGTTTCAGTGTTCTACCTACCACTCCACCTACCTGTTACTGTTCAACTGTTTTAGAGGGCAGTTTGAACCTATACTCAGAAAATCTCCGAACTGTGCATCCCCTTTGACACATAGCATAATATTGCTATGCGTGTGCCCCAGAGAAGTCAGGGACAGACAGAAAGGACCCTTATGTGCCAAAAGAGTTGAGGCAGCATTTTTTGCTATGGTAGAGAACCGGAGGCATATGGTGGGTACTTATCAGTTAGGGAATAGCTGAATGAATTTCAGGGTATGAATGTGATGGACTGTGGAAAATGTCAAGTGTCTTACTGTTCACCTCTTTCTGGCCCTCACTGCTGCGTCCCAGAGACCTCAGCTGGTGCCATCATCTTGGCCTTCAGCCAAGAAGGAAAGGACAGCCATCACCATAGGAAACAGCTAGTGAGGAAATAATTTCATATCTTTTTAAAAAAAATACATAGTTTGATTTGTTTAAACATGCTTTTAAATGTGTGTTGAGGATAAAAGGGTGTGGACTCTGCGTTTGTAACCGTAGGGGCATTCTCCTCAATTTGAGAGAATGGGAACCATGCTTCCTTCCTCTCTCAGCTGAGGCCTGGCACACTGAGGTCCTCCCAGGGTCCTAACCAGGGAAGATTGTCTTCTATATCCCCCCAACCGGGTCCCACCCTTCCGCTCCTTCAGGAGGTTGCTTGGTGTTACTGGACTGCTCCAGCTGGGACAGACTGTCCCCTTCAACTCTTTTCCCACCCCCGCAGGTAAAATCCTTCCTAATTGCTGGGAAGGAACCCTTTTAGTGCAGTTTATAATAGAGGCCTGGCTATAAAACCCACAGGATCTTGCAGTGGTTATTAAGGACAATATACGCAGATGCAGGGAGAAAAGGAAGAAAATTAGAACTTTTTGGAAAAGAGGCTTTGGAATTTCCTTCAGATTGGAAGATCACAGAATTTCTATTAAAGACCAAAGGCTTCATACTTCGAAATTATCTTCATTTTCTATTTTTGCCATGTAGCAAGGGAAGAGTCTAAGCTTTATTCAAGAGGAAATCCTTTTAAAAAAATAACTGATTGTGCAAAGAATACAAATTAATTCTTCTCAAATGAAGTTTGTTCTCTGGTGAGAGAAGCTGAATGTTGAAATACAAGCTGCTTACAGGGGTTTTTGACAACGTTTTGCCACACAGCCCCAAAACTCCAGATCAGAGAACATATGTGTTGGGCAAGATCTTAGAGTTCATAGGATTTGGGGCTGGAAGGGACCTTGGAGATTACTTAAAACAATCCTATTCTTTTACAGGAAACAGAATCAAAGAGAGGAAGAGATTGTTCATACACATAGAGTAAGTAACAGATCCTCCGACTCTAAATCCGGTACTCTTTCTACCATGTCACACTGTTTGCCCATGACAATACATACACGAAAAATTATCTTTACCACAGTCAATCAATCAATAAACATTGATTAAGCACCTACTATGTGCCACAGCTGCAAGAAATAATCATCCAGTCTCAGAGTGGAGATCTCCATTGATGAAGAACTCACTGACTTACAAAGTAGCCCCGACCACTTCTGGATAACTACATTTATTAGGAAGTTTTTCCCTATTTCAAGTTAAGATTTGCCACTGCTACTTCCACTCTTTGTTCTGAATTCTGCCTTCCAGTGCCAAAAAAAACAAAGCTAATTCCTTAAAAATGCACTTTATTGATGCCCTTTGTCTTTATATCAAAGTCATTTCAACCCCTCCCCACACAGTAAACCCTCGTGAGACAAAGAAAAACAATTAAGAAAAAGAAAAACATTCTATATAGTGACCACATCTGACAGAGTATTAGAAAAAATTCTGGCCTAGTAATTATATTTACTATAAGGGAGAAATTATCTAGAGGATCGTCAATGGTTTTTCCAGTACTCAGATTTTGACTCACTTTCTGCGATTTTTTTCATTTAGAGTCCCAGGGATGCCTGAAGGTCACATAGGTCCTGGGGTGCGGCTTTTTAACTGAGTCTAAGTTTTACAGAACAAATCGTTTTCTTGAAGGGATCTGTTCTGTGAAGTTTGAATTCAGGCAAAGGGCTGCACTTGAGGACTGGAGGGCTCCCAGTGGCCTTCAGGCTGCAGGCTCCCCACCCCTGATTTAGACTGCAGCGGCTTTTACCTTTTTTCCAGGTGGTAGCCCTTCAGATGCTTGAAGACAATGTTCTTAACCCCCTGAAGTCCCTCTTCTCCAGGCTAGACATCTCCAGTTCTTTCAGCCAATGGTATTTAATTACCCCACCATTCTAGTCCCCTTTCTATGGACACGTTCCAGCTTGTCAATCAATATGGTACTGAGCAAATGAAACATGATGTTCCAGATATGGTCTGACTGGGCTAACAATAAAAATGGACGTTCATGTATTGTCTTCCTCCATTAGACTGTAAGCTCATTGAGGGCAGAGACGTCTTTCTTTTTCTTATTTGCATCTCTAGCTCTTAGCACAATGCCTAGTTCATAGCACGTATTTAATAAATGTTTATTGAATTGAATTGAAATGGCTTTGATGTTTTTAATACATCACAATGACAGATAGTTACTAAACTTATCATTATCTGTATTTCACAAAAGAGGAAAATAAGGCTCAGAGAGGATAAGGGAGTTTTCCAGAGTCATATAATTGCAGAGATGGGAATCTTCCTGATTCCTAGACAGAGGTGAGAAGTTATTGTAGCTTCCTTTTTTCCAGATATTATCCTTCCATTAATGCATCCCAGGATGACATTAAGTTTTTGGGTTGCCATGTCAGTCTATTGACTCATATTAAGTTTTGGGGGTATTTTTCCCTTTTCTTTTTTCAATTCAAAATTCTCTTCTTCCCTGCCTGACTGTCCCAACTCATTGAGAAAGCAAGAAATACAATACTCATTACACATATGAAGTCATTCAAAATATATTTCTACATTATCATATTAAGTTTTCAGTGCACTAAAACCTTCCAGGTTTTCTTATCTGAATTGTTCTCTAGCCATATCTCCTCTATCCTGTACTTATAAAGTTAATTTTTTTTTAATTTAAGAAGAGGCTTTTATATTTTTCAATATTAAATTTCCTCTTCTTAGATTTGGCCCTTTGCCCTAGACAGCTCATGTCCTTTTGGATCTAGATACTGTCATCAAGCTTCATTTAGTCTATATATTTGATTTGTTATATACATCAAATAATTAATAAAAATGTTAAGCAGAAATTGAATTAGAATAAGAGCTCTCTCTTTCTCTTTCTATGTGTGTGTGCGTATGTGCCAAATTGATTTTAAACTCTAAGAAAACATTTGAGGTAAATTAGAAACTTGGGTTTTCCTCAGATCTGAAGGAAAGCCAACATCAGATTAAGTAGGCATAATTGAGAAAAACATATCGCTAGTAAGAAGCAAAGGCAATCTTTGGGCCCAGATCTTCTGAGTTCAAATCCGGTGCCCTTCCTATAGTACCACTGTGGATCACCCAACTTACAGTGGCCCTGCTACCACCTGATTTATTATTGTGTTGATTGTCTAGACTTCAGAAAGCGATGTAGGAAATGTTAATAATTGAGATTACATTTATAAGTGTGGTGTGCCTACTTTCCCTGCCCCCCAGAGAACTGATTGTCAAAAATTTACCAGAACGCTCCTAAAGCTAGAAAGCTAGTAGTTAAGGTGAGATTAAGTAATTGGATTAATTAATTAAGATTAGATTAGTTAAGTTATGATCAGAAAGGGCTTCATATAGTAGATGGTGCTTGAGTGAATCCTAAAGGAAGAGAAGGATTCTACAAGGCGAAGATGAAGAAGTGCATTTCAGACATGGAATGAGAACATAAGTTTGCATACAGCAACTGTTCTTCACCCCTTTGGTAGTCTGGTAAAGCCTACAGATCCCTTCTCAGAATGTTTTTAAATGCATAAAATAAAACACACAGGCTTACAAAGGAAACCAATTATATTGAAATGGAGTTATCAAAACATATTTTTAGAAACAAGTTCATGAACTCCAGGTTAAAAACTCCTGATTTAGATTAAAATGATGAAATTTTTAAGAGGGCTCCAAAATACGTTCAAAACCTAAAATTTCTCTTGAGAAACATTAAGTAAGGAAAATTATTCTAAGCATATCTGTGGGTCTTAAGGTACTTGCTATTTTTTTTTTCTGGTATTATAACTTGGGTCTACCAGACACTGCTGCTTTATTTATACATAAGACAGTAGAAACAGAAACAAAAGCGTTACATTTTAAAAAAAAATTGGCTTCAAGGGACAGCAATGATTCCAGATATGAAAAATGAGGTAAGCCAACTATTGATTAATCTTGAAAAACTTTTTGTACCACTGTTACACATTACATTTGGTTTGATGAGGATTTTTTTTCAAGATAGTAGATCAAAATAAATCAAAATAATAATAATAATAATAAGTAATAAAAATCAAAATAAATCTTTTTATGTGAGAAATAAATTTCCAAGAAGCAATGAAGTTCAAATCAGAAGGCAGAGAGTTGTGGGTCCTAAAATAAGAGAAGTGATAAAATAAGAAAAGCGAAGAAGCTCCATGGAAATCATCTAAAAAAGTGAACAAAATCTATTTTAGGAAACTGCCAAGCAGAAACTTAGCAAGAAATTGTTAGACCCTATAATGTTATAGGATGTTACTCAAGTGTATTTCTTGGATTCACATTCAGGTTTCCTTCTTACATGCCATTGGTGAGGGACACAGGAAATGTTTCTATCAAGTTGTCTGCTCAGTGGAAAGGTGATATTATAGCAAGTGGAGTCCAAGCATGCTTGGTGACTACTCCTGAATGCTGAGGAGGGATATTCCCATTGGCAAAATACAACAGAAAAGTATTATTACTACATTCAGGTTAGTTAAACAAGCAGCACTTCTTTTTAGCAAAAGATTTTTTAAAAATCTGTAATGGTGATTCACATGAAAATGGTAGGAAATCCTGGAGGTACAGTTGAAATCAGCACAAAAAATAGTAAGATTCACTCATTTTTATGGGCGTGATAGAAAAAAGAAAGCTCTTTGTTTGGTTGTTTTTGTCCAATTTTACTATCCCTTTCCCCTCACCTCCCACATCTGCTCAGTAGTCAAGTTGTGTACATTTTAACTCCATTAATTAAACAGTAATAAAACAGTAATTAACTCTGTAGTTAAAACTCTAAAGTATCTCTCATTTCTTTTTCTTCCTTTTTCTTTCTGCTGCCTTTATCCTTATTGCCTACCACCTACCTGTGGCATCTTCCTAATCAGTCTTGCTATGTCCACTCAGTCCAGTCAATAGTTGGCCCCAATGTCAGAGTAATCTTCTAATGCATACATCTGACCATGTTCTATTCTGCTGCTTCACAGGCTCCCTATTGCCCACTGAATGAGATCAGACTGTAGCTTGCCTCCGAAGTCCCTCAGCAGCCTGGCACTGCCTTGCCTATTAAGTCAAATCTTCTATTACTCCCATAGAATCACAGAATTTCAGATTTGGAAGGGATCTCAGCCATCATCCAGTATAACCTGACCATGAAAAAGAATCCTTACTCCAACATACCCCCAAGGAGGTCATATTGTTCAGACCTTTGCTTGGAGAACTCCTCCTCCCCTCAATGATGGGGAAGCGACTACCTTACAAAACAGCCCAATCCAGTATGAACACCTGTAGTTGTTAAGGAGTTTTCCCACACATCCAGCTTCAACTTGTTTCTTTGCAACTCCTAACCCTCACCCTCCCTAGTTTTGCCTTCGGAACCAAGGAGAGCAAGTCTTACCTCTCTTGCACATGAAATTCTTTTAGTACCAAAGACAATTACCATGATCAATGTCCTTCCTAACTGTGGCTACCCAGACTGAACACAATACTTTAGGTATGGTATGACCAAAGCAGAATATGGAACCACGATCACTTATGCCTCTCTTAATTCAGCCCAAGATCCCATTAAACCTTTGTGGTTGCCATATCTAAGTGCTGATTCATATTGAACTCACAGTTCACTAAGACCTCCAGATCTGTTTTTAGATAAGCTGCTGTCTAAACTTGTCTTGAGCTTGTAGAGTTAATTTTTTTTTAGCCCAAGTGTAAGACCTCTAGTTTATCCTGACTGAATTTCACCTTATTAGACTCAACCCTGTCCGTTTCCCCTGTCAAGATCTTTTTTGAGTCCTGACTGTCATCTGGTGTGTAAGCTACCCCTCCCAGTTTTGTACCACATGCAACTTTGATGCATCTGTTGGGAGCCTTCTTCCAAGCCGACATGGGAGCATTATGAATTACTTTTTAAGTCTAGCCATCTAATCAATTCTATCATCTTTCCTTTGTCTCTCCATTTTTCCCCCATAAGACTCTGAGGTTCTTTATCCAACATGGGTAACATTTAGCTAAATTAGCTCTACTGTATTCCCTTCTCCAGGAAGCCTCACCCAGGGCTTCCTAAACCTAGGGTCTTACCTCCACTGGCCACCTCCTATTTATCCCGGTGATAGCTTGTTTGTACATTGATGTTTGTATGGTGTTTCCCTCATTAAGACATGGGGCTCCTTGAGATCAGGGACTGTCTTTTACCTTTCTCTGTGTCCCTGGCAATCAGCACAGTGCCTGCCACGTAGTAGGCACTTAAATGATTATTTACTGACTGACTGATTAGTTCAGTAACCCAGTTAAAAAAAAGAAATGGAGTTAGTCTGGCATGAGCTGTGCTCAGTGAATCCATGCTGGCTTTTCTGATCTCTGCTTTGTTTTCTACAGGTTCATTAGGAATAGGGAATAGATCTACGACTTCACCGGCAGAGGGAACTCCAAGGAGAGCAAACCCAAGCTGAAAGTGCAGGTCAGTGTTTTCTCTGAAACTTGTCATCTGTAAGAGCTGGCCATCCACAGTGATGAGAGGTCCAATGAATTGCTCAGGGTCCCACAGCCAGTCTGGAGCAGAGATATGGCTTGAACCCAGGTCTTTGTGGCTTTGAGGCTAGCACTTATCCACTACATCATGCTCCCCATCCAATAGCCATCTCTTTAATAATCTACTGTAGATATTAGCTAGGAATTGAGGGTAAGGTCACTGGTCTATAGTTTACACATTCTATTCCTTCTCCCTTTCTGAAAATTGGGACAATATTTGCCCTTTCCCAGTTTTTCAGAATCTTTCAACTATCATTGACAGTGACTGGGGGGGTAGGGGTGGAGTTATTCATCTGGATCAGTTGATCTGAATTTATCAAAGGCAGTTAGCTGAGTTCTGCCTTGCTATCTTCTTATTTATGCTACTCACAACCCATAGGAATGTGGAGGCTCTCTCCCACAAGGGCCCTTGTCCGCACAAGCTGACTTGGTTCAGTCCTGAAGAAGCCTGATCCCAAAAAGGAGATCAGATCTTTTTTCATACTCTCTAGCCTTTACTCTCTCACCTCATAGTACCGGGGACAAATCTGACTCACATATGTCTGGGGTCTCCCCGAAAGAGATTAATGAGGTCCCTTACTAGAAAAGTTGCTTGATGTACAAAGTGGTAAATATTTATTTCCTCTACCGGAAAAGAAATGCTTAAAACACAAAAGACTCATAAGCACACATTAATGCATACTTAAACATAAACCCATTTACTTCTATTATGTTCTCCTGAAAGGAGGGAAAGCCTGGGACTAAGGATGCAAAGGATGACAGAAACCCACAACAAATACAGAAAACACATAAAGTACTCAGAGGACTCATAAAAGCCTGCAAACAGACATAGAAATACTCTATGATACTCTCTCTCCTGGGAGATAAAGCTTCCTGGGAGACTCGTGAGTTTGCTGAACAGGTTTCACTTTCCTCTCTCGGTGTTACCTGAGGAGCAAGACAAGGTCCAGATCAGTTGGCCAACGAGATGAATATGGCTCATCCTTCCGGTGACGGTCATGAGATACTACATCTTCCTACATGATCTTCAACCATCGTCATCCTAACACCCAGAGATGAGGACAATGGGGGTCAATCAGGAGCCTCTAGCTGTGTGTGCTTATTAGCAAGGAGTCTGAGGATAGGCCCCAACAGAAAAGGGCAGGACACCAGCCCATTCCCATTTAACCTCAGCTTCCCCTTCTCACCTGGGTATAGCCCCCAGCTGCCTTGAAATGGTGGTGCTAGGAGATGCAGCCAGGTTGCACAGTAGGTAGAGTACTGGGCTTCAGGTCATGAAGATCTAAGTTCTAGAGATGGGACCCTGGGCAAGTCACTTAACCTCTGTCTACCTCTGTTTATACAACTGTAAAATGAGAAAAATAATAGTGCCTGTATCCCAGGATTGTTGTGAAGATCAGATGAGATAATATTTGTAAAGTGCTTAGCACAACTACTATTTGCCTGGCACATAGTAAGCTCTTAATAAATTCTTGTTTCTTTCCTCTTTCCTTCCCTTTTTTCTTTTTCCCTCTCTCTCTCCTCCCCTCCTTTCTTTCCTTCTTTTCCTTCCTTCTCCTCCCCCTTCCTTCCCTCCTTCCCTCTCTTCTCTTCCTTCCTTCCTCCCCGCCTTCTCTCTCTTCCCTTCCTTCCTTCCTTTCTTCCTCCCTCCCTCCTTCCCTTTCTCCTTTCCTCCCTCTCTTTTTCCCTCCTATCCCTTCCTTCCTTCCTTCCTTCCTTCCTTCTTAATGTGGTGTCCCTATATGATCCTAAAGCTTCATCACAGATGTGATTACACTTTGAGCTTCCGAGAGAAGGGACTGCTTTTGTTTTGTTTTACATTCTTCCCAGGGACCACTTGCACCATCCCAGACACATAGTAGATGCTTAATATGCGCTTTTTGACTGACTGATACCTAGCATTTAGCACAGTGCCTTACTTATAGTAGGTACTTAAGCGACATCTTTGAGTGAATGATTTCAGTTATTTCAGTTATCCTTATGATAAGGAAGCATTGGGAAACTGGAGAATGAAGGGCGCGTTTGTACCACTTTCAAATACATGAAGAGCAGTTGGAAGATTCAGCTGGTTTTAGTTATTATGTTTGTCTTAAGAATGTCCTTGCTAAACCTTGACTGAAAAAGTGAATTATCTGGTCTTTTCTAATTAAGACAAATTTTCCCTCCCCTAATTTCAGAAAGTAAAAAATTGCTTTACCTAAATGCCAGGCCTAGCATCCATAAGTTGAAATGTCTGACCGAAAGGACATAAAAATGCTGTTTTCCATTATTCTACTTTACAATTCTTCTATAACGCACATGAAATGTCACAGTTTGCATAAATTTATGAAACTGAGATTTATAAGTCCTTACCGAGAAAAGTGTTAAATAAAAAAAGGTAGCCATAGTAAATCAGATAACAGAAATACCTCCCTGTATATCAATGACTGAAAAAAAATCATTAGAACACCAATATTTCTATTTTCGCTAGTGAAATACATTTTCACTAAGAGGGAAAATGAAAGACAAAAAATAGCAGATACCAGCTTATAGAAAATACCATGTAACACTTTACAAAAGCTATTATGGTATTACAAGGTAAAGAAGAAATAAATAAACACCATGAAAAATATCTTCCAAGGCAGTATCCCCACCATCCCTTTTCCCCTTCCTCCAAAGGCCTCTCATGGTGATATGACAATGAGCTTGGTTTCTTGATGGCTATTAGAGTTGAAGCACAAGGTTCTGGCACATCTTACTACCCTGAAGGAAAGGCTTGAAATTCCTCCTGGTTATAGATTGTATGTTTATCATCTGAGGGCCAGCCTAGTTAAGTTCAGAGACTAGCTACATGGAGGTGATTTTTTTCAGCCAAAGCGATTTTCAAAAACCATCTACTAAGTGAGTGATACAGTGGTTTCAATTTGTATTGGTGGAGGCACTAACCATCCTGACAACAGTAGACGTCCTTGAAGTATCTACAAAGAACAATACATCTACTATGTATCTTTTAGAGATAGTATTTTGCATTCCAGAAGATCCCATACCATCCTGGTAACAATTGTCCAATTCCTACCATGAGTCCATTGGATTGACCCAATGTGCTGACCACCTTCCTGTCATAGTACTGACATTTTTGGAAATTCCAGTGGAATATGTGGGCCATTCATTGGTTGCTCCTTACCCTTACTAAGGGACTGACTCATCTTTTTTTTCCAGTTATGTATTTCTCTGATGACATCTGCTACGGTATTTCTTGATTCGTTATATCTCTCCTATGGGCTCTCTCTTATGGGCTAATATGAAATTTGTGCAATAAAGATGGGCAAAACAAAACAAAAAGGATGTAAGAATTAGCAATAAAATCTGCAGTTACAAAGGTAGCTCAGCTGCGTTTCTAGAAATGTAAAACATTTCAGATATGCACATGCATATATCACATTATTATATGCTATATATAGGATACATATATGTGTACAATGCATACATATATGTTATATGTGTGTATATGGAGAATTTTTTTAATGGGGAAGGGAGTCAAAATATATTGTAATTCAAGTCACATGGGCAAATGCATCTCAATGCTTCACTCAACTTTGGAGACGTATTTTAATGTTACAAAGTTATCCAGAAACTATAATATTCATCGCATTAATTTTAGGTACACTTCAAGGATAAATGGAATGCTCAATATGGATACTTCACACTAGGGGTTCTTAATCTGGAGTCTATGGATAGATTTCAGGAGGTCTATGAACTTGAATGGGGAAAAAATCTGTCTTGTTTTCATGAATTTTTGGTTTCTCTATCTATGTATTGTAGCAGGACCTATCTGAGCTCCTGTTATACTAGCAGAACCTTCTGGACGCAATGAGGCATGCCAGAGGCTACTTGCCATTTCTAGCACACAACACTCCCTCTGTAGCCTATGTGCCTTTGCATGGGCAGTATCAATATTCTTCATTCTCACCTCTTTCTCTTTGTGTAGTGGGGCTTGGTGGATGCTCAGATCACCTAAAAGGGGAGATGCCAGTGACCTACTTTGGGAGGACATCCTGTACTGACATGGAAGGCAATAGCTTCTTTGCATGCTGTGCAGCCAGAACTAGCTACAGTTTTAATTCAACCACATTGGAACAGTCTCTCTCTTTCTTGTATTGTCCAGTGGTAAAGATCCCACCCACCCACAGCATGAACACCATGCAATAAGTTAGGTAGAGAAAGGGACTGATCCCTCTTCCCCTTTGACCCTACGACACTGGACTTTGGGCTTTGGTCAGTTTCATTTGTCCTTTTTGATTCTAGGTACAGAGGGCAGAGACCCTGGACCCAGGAACTCCAGTCTTGGGAAAATTGGAGCCCAAAATCCTAGGCGGGAGATTGGGACCAGCCTATTAGGGAAGCCAAGTGCTAGGAGACTTTGGACTTGAAGCTCCTGGGACTGATGCTATTTAGCAAATGAGTTAAACTGTGATCCTAATCCCCCTCTCCTCCTCAGAGACCAAAAGGAAATAGGACAGATAATCCCTTCCACCCATCAAATCAACTAGGCTCACTAGATAGAGAGCCAGGTCTGGAGTCAGGAAGACCAGAATTCAAATCTTGCTCAGACCTTAAGCAAGTCACTTGACTATATTTGCCTCAGTTTCCTCATCTGTAAAATGGGGATCCTAATAACAGCACCTACCTTCCAGGCTTGTTGTGAGGACCCTGGCACACAGTAAACACTATCTCAATTTGTTAGCTATTATTCATATGTTCATTTTTGCTATACCTTTGAAGTAAATTTTGTAAACATTTTGTAAAAGCTAATCTTATTGGTACGTCATTAAATGGAATGGGGTGCTGGGTAGCTTTAAGATTGGAGTAACATAATCTTCCCGGGCTTGGCCAAATGCAGAGAGGATGGCAGAGGAGTGCCCTTAGGGTACTGTTAAATGTAACAGACTTGTCCTCCAGGCATTTGCTTCCCTGGCTCCCTTCATGACTCAGCCAAATACCACCTTCTAAAGAAGCTTCCACAAAATTGCATTCCATTTACTCTGCATATATCTTGCAGATACATACATACATACATACATACATACATACATACATACATACATACATATATATATATACACACACACACACACACACACACATATATATATATATATAATGTCTCCCCATTTGAATGTAAGCTTCTGAAGGGCAGGGTTTATTTTTGCCTTAATTATCCCCACTTAGTGCAGTGCTTGACACATGTTTATAAGTCAATCAACCAACTTTTATTAAGTGCCCACTATGTACTTACTATTGCCTGACTGACAGAAGAGAACTTTAGTGGAAGTTACACATAAAAAAGAAGTTATATTTATGATGATATTTTTTATCGGGGTTCAGCTAGGTGGCACAGTGGATAGAGTACTGTGCCTGGAGTCAGGAAGACTCATCTTCCTGAGTTCAAATCCAGCCTCAGACATTTACTAGCTGTGTGACCTTGGGCAAATCACTTAACCCTGTTTGCCTCTGTTTCCTCACCTGTAAAATAAGCTGGAGAAGGAAACGGCAAAGTATCCAAATGGGGTCATAAAGAGTTGGATATGACTGAAAAACAATTAAACACAACAGAAATATTTTTATTACATGTACATTTTTGCTTCATTTCTTCTATCCTAATATTTGCATTCCTTGGACTTCATTGGTGTAAGTAGATATTTTATATATTGGAGCTACACTAACATTTCTAATCTAAAATAATATTGCATATTTTTTTTATTATTGCATATTGTTAACTAGCATTTCAAATTATATATACAAACATTAAAGGAGTTAAACATATAACAGTTAATAAGGTGAAAAAGGGAGGGTCCCAAAAGTTTTGATTGCATTAAAAATAGCCGTAATTATTGGAATTGTTAAAGTTAACATCATAATAATTGTGCTAATTTATTACTAATTAACAAATCTAGTTAAGAGACAAACAGCTATGCAGGGCTTGTCATGTGTGAGTTTCTCCCTGGAAGCAAGATGAGCACTTTTGGAAACGTCATTGAATGTTTCAGACCACTAAGGTACCACTAATGAGCTAGTCTTGGAGACAAGGAGACCGAGGCTGAAATCTCACTTCAGACATGACTTTGTCGCCCTGGTCAAGTCTGTTAACCTCTCTGAACCTCCTTTTCTTCAGCTGGAATGTGGGAGATGATAATAGCACCTACCTCACAGGTTGTTGAAGGTCTGATGAGATAGGTGGATCAGGGAGCAGATTGAGACATATTACTTTTTGGACATGGCCGACGCAGGGATTTTTATTTATTTATTTATTTGCCTGACTAGGAGGATTGCTTTTTTGTTTGTTTGTTTGTTTGCTTCTTACAAGTATTTTGTTTTTCTTTTTTTCAACGGGGAAAAGTATGAGAGGAGAGACAATCGATTTTTGCTCGTCAAAAAAAAAGCAAAATTTTTAAAAGTTTCAGTTGATCGAGCATCTCTACTACAGCCGATTTGTCCAAGTGTGTCCCTCATGCCTTGTCTGTTTTAACTGGCACGGTCAGATCCACGAGTAAGGTTGCAACACTTGCTATCTGTTCTTTTAGAAGCATGCAAATGACGTAGGTTTCATCAAGATGGACTCGGTTATCTTTTAAAGATGTCCCTGACCATGACTCTGGACATCATTTTACTGGACTCTAGGTAATTCTCTGACCAACCCAGCTGTTGCATCCCCATGCTAATTTGTACACAAATTTGTACACAAAATGAAAAGGCTATGTTCAAAAAGAATCAAGTGAGATAATGTATGTAAAATGCTTTATGAAGCTTAAAGATATATAAAAATGTTAGCTGTTCATTTAATTCAACAAGAATTTGTTAGGTATCTCTTATAGGGAATCAAGGAGAAAAAGGGAAACATGTTCCATGCTCTCTTAGAACTTCCTGAGGGACACACACACACACGCACACACACACACACACACACACACACACACACACACACACAGAGCTAAGTAAATATAAAGTAATTTGAGGAGGGAGATAGCACTAACCAGGGAAGCCTCTATGGAGGAGGTGGTATCTGAGCTTTCAAGTGAACTGAACTGTGGTGATGAATGCTTATATTTATCTAGTGCTTTACATATGTACAACGGCATTACACCATTATAACATCCTCTCTGGGGCCACTGCCCCAAATCATACTCTCTTTGAGTATACTATTATGCTTTGTTATTGTTGTTCAGTTGTTTTTGACTCTCCATGATCTCATTTGGGATTTTTTTTTTGTCAAAGATAACGGAGTGGTTTGCTATTTCCTTCTCCAGCTCATTTTACAGATGGGAAACTGAGGCAAACAGGCTTAAGTGACTTGTCCAGGGTCACACAGCTAATAAATGTCTAAGGGTGAATTTGAATTCAGGTCTTCCTGACTTCAGGACCAGTGAACCTTCTAGCTGAGGCTAAACGCTAGCTATCATTATATTATAGAAATTGCTGTTTTCATTTGGCGTGACAATTTATGTTTTTAATCTGATCTGAGATATCATAAGTATAAGGAAAGTCAGATGAGAAAACAACTTCTGCCAATACAGATCCTAAACTATGCTGCTACTTACAGTCTAAAGTAGTGGAAAATTGTGACTTATACATTAAAAAGTTGACACCAGGCCTGTGAATTGGCACAAGCATTCTCGAAAACAATTTGGAATTATAAAAGATAAAAAGCAGTAAAAGAGGCCAAAGAAAGAAGGATAGGTCCTTTATGCACAAAAACATTTACAGCAGCTCTTTTTGTGGTGGTGAAAAAAAATAAACTGGAAATAAGCGAAGGTGCCTATCAGGTGATGAATGGCTGAATTAATTGTGGTATAGGAATATGGTGGAGTACTACTGAGCTGTAAGAGTGAAGAAATGGGTGATTTCAAGAAGTGGAAAGACCAATATGAACTGGTACAGAATGAAGTGAATAGGATCGAGAAGAGCAGTTTAATTATAAAAATGAACAGTTCTGAGGGCTTTTATAAACTGATGAAGAATGAAATGAGCAGAACCAGGAGAATGACGTGCTCTACAGCAGCAATGCTGTGAAAACTAACAACCTTGAAAGCTGAAAAACTAAGATCAATGTAACGACCGTTCTTGATTCCAAAGGATGGATGAGGAAATATTCTAACCATATCCATTACAGAGAGTCGCTGGATTTCAAGTACAAAATAAAACAAACGTGTGTATGCGTATGCATATACACACATTGCACATATATGCACATATACACATACGCCTATATGTACATGCATGCATGTATATTTGTATATAGCTATTGAGCGAGGGAATTTGTTTTGCTAGACTTTGCATATTTGTTACAATACCTTTTTCTTTTCTTTTTTTTTCCCCCAATGGGGGAGGTAAGAGGGAGAGAAAATAGATTTCTGTTTGTTTCAAAATAGAGAGGGAACGACTACAGATCGAAAATTTCGCATGCACTTTCAGATGAGGTCACTGTATTATTAGTTTTTCTTAATTATTTGTACTTTATTTCAAGAGACCACTCAAAGTAGGAGTAGTCTGTAAAACCATATAACAAAAACAAAATATATCAATAATTTTTTTTTAAATCTACATCAGCAAAACCACAGCATCAGAGAGGAGCAGGGTTTACCTAATCCAAGTCTGTCAATATTCAGGTGAGGACTCTGATGCCCAAAGGAGAGGGTGCCTTTGCCTGGGTCCCATGGCCAGTTAGTTATGGAAGCAGGACCAGCCCCCAGACCTTCAGACTTTCAGGTCCCTGTTTCTGCTCTGCAACAGATGCTGCCTTGGTGAGGGATAGGGTGTCCAATGAACTTGGGAGGATTTAAGAAGCAGAGACGGTTAACTTACCTTTTAAGACTGGTCCTTCCTTTTGTTTTTTGTTCTGGGCACGGACTATTTATTAAAGATGGTTTTGTTCTTTGTATTCAGAGACAACCCAGGTGTCAATGTAGTTTCTTTGTGTGTTTGGCTAAAAAGATGAAGGTGGGATCAGCTTTCAAACAATTCCTTGGGGGGAAATTTTCTCTTGTTTTTGTCTACGCTATGCCAGTTATCTGATTTGACAGAATTTTCAGGCTTCAGTTGTTTCACATTGAGAAATAAAGTCTAAAAAAGGATGAGTTAAAAAAAATTTAATGGTCAGTTGCCTATTGGGAAGGGTGGGTGGGACTTTAAAGGGAAGGCCAGAAGGTGGAGATAATTTCTGTACTGGGAGGGGGTTCAGGCACTTCGCAGAGTACCAGCAAAAAAAGGTAGGAGTCTCAAGGGCACACAGCCAAATACATATCAAATTCACAGCACTGTTGTAAACTAGCCCAGCACTCAGATTGGAAGCCCTCTCTCCTCTCTTAGATTCCTGCCTTCCTTGCCCCATCATGCAAACATTCATTCACTGCCTTGCCAGTACTAGTCTCTGACATTACAAAGGCCATCACATTAGAATTCGAAGAAGAGCCAAGTGTGACCTGACTGGTTCAGTTCACAAATCAGCCAGGGGTTTGGGCTTACCCCCTCACTCTCTAGGAAATGGTTGCAAATTGGGCAAGGAACGCATGTAAGTGCTCTCCACTCCCATAACCTCTCAGAACTCTTTGGGGAGTCATCTCCCATTAAGCACCACCCTGTCTACTTCCCCAAATATCGAACAGTTCTTCCAGCAAACTTCCAGCAGCATATTTGGTATTCAACTCTTGGTTGTTCTCTTTCTCCAAGCAGAAATTTGATTTAATTTTAGCCGGAGGGCTAGAATGTCACACACAGTTGTAATAGGAAAACGTGTAAGATTATGGATGTATTTAACTACTCATTAATATGAATATGCAGATTGCCTATTATAATTTTAATGTTTCACTTCTTTCCTGAAGCTGAGTTTAGGTTTCAAATATAATCCTCACCTTGGTGGAATTTATTGGTGGAATTATTTTGTTAGCAACCAACAAGCATTAATTAGATAGATAGATAAAGGATTTATTACATCCTTACTATGCACCAGAGACTGTCCTAAGCACTGGGGTACAATACAAATGAGGAAGACAGTCTTTGCCCTTAGGAAGGGAAATGTAAGGGGCTTACATTTGAATGAGAGACAACATCTTCCGAGGAGCTGGACAGCGGGGAGAGGAGGACAGTGTGGCTGCATGGTGCTGCTCAGGATGTGTTCCTTGAGATAATCTAGATCTGGGCGAGATAAAGCCAAAATTGGCTATTAAAACCCAGAGTGATTCCAGAGGTGGAGTCCAATTTTCAGGGAACAAGGAAGTAGAGATGATGGTGCAGGGAGAGATGGCATTGTATGGAGATGGCTGGGAAGTTCTTACTATGAACCAGATGGCAGATTAAATGCTGGGGACAGAAAGCAAGGCAAAAAACAGCCTTGATCATGTGGAGGTTACATTTTAATAGGAGAGATAACACATATGTACACAGATATATGTGTGCAGCTTCCACATCATGACTTTCCCCATCTTGGTTTCAATATATCACAGGTCAGCATAAGAAATTAAATGGGAATTTTGGGGCAGTTTTGAGGAAGCCACAGATGAAGGCCAGAGCCTATGACCAAATATTTAACCCAAACTTTACAAAAAGACACTGTAAATACCCCATAAAAAAAAAAAGAAAAAATTTGGACTTCTCTGGTACAAAGAGAAAGCCAAAAATTTTATGCAGATTTCCAGATTGGGGGGGGGGGTAACACACCCCAAACCCCATCCCCTCTGTGATGTGGAAGGGGTAACTGTAAATGTATACTTTTAAAAACTAGGGGTTCTTATCCCAACTCCCACTTACACTGATTGGTCAGATCCCTCAGAGGGAGAAAAAAAGAGTAGCTGTAATTCCCCTTCAGCATTCTAGTATTACCCCTTGAGGGTTTGGGGGTTCTTCACTAATATTATCAATGTGTTATCTTCTCTAATGCTGGAGCCCAATTCCAGTTTGTTAACCCCAATATCAATCACCAGTTATCTCTTTGATATCAGTGCCAGTTAATATTTCTTCATATCATTGATTACCATAGATTAAAACACTAGTATCATTTAACCAATTAATATCAATTAGCTTTTATAAAAGGGAAAATATTTACTAAAAAGAAATAGCAATAACAGAAGTACAATACATCCTGCTGAACTGGAGGCATGTTCTTTCCCTCTATCACCTTGGTCTTTGGGAGAGGGAGTGGATTGAGACCTGTAGGTTTAATTCCAAAAGTGGGACAGCCAATGAATTGTGTCTCTGAGTTAATTTACTGGTGGGCTAGTTCATGCAGGTTGCCCCTCAAGGTCTTGCTAGTACACTGGGCTCAGCTAGCATCACACTTCGGCAGTGACTCCAGCTCCTAGACTTTTGGTGGTTTGCTCTTCAAGTAAAATGCTTATATCAATTCAATTGCATGTCATGGCAGTGCCTCGCTGATGTCATGGTTCTCTTTGAGAATGAAGGACAAACAGTAATCTCTGTATAAGATCCCAGCCATCTCCATTATTCTTTCAGCTAAGAACAGGAAAGAATACACCCAAACAACAGAAGAGACAGGTGAGAGAGGGCCAGGGCTACTCCACCCTTTAGAGGCCATAACAGTTGTTATCCAGTGTAATCATGCAGGAAAGAGACTGAATGGTCACCGTGGAAGACTTTTGTATGTACCCTAAGTTCTGGCTCAGCAGAAGGAATATAGTAAGTAGATCAGATATAGACATAGATCAGATAGAATACCTGAGCATGCTCTGAAATCCCTGGGGAGAATTGCATCAGGCCAACCATACTGGGCATATTCAGAGGGACTAGATTTTTATCAACCATTCCTCTGTGTATATATATACACACACATATATATATATATATATTATATATATATATATATATATATATATATATATATATATGTATGTGTATATGTATATATGTGTATATATATATGTGTATATATATATGTGTATATATATATGTGTATATATATATGTGTATATATATATACGTATGGAATAGAAAAATAAATATGAGCACCTAATATGTATGCTATGGTCTAGGGATATAAAAAGCATATAAATCTTCCGCAAGGGATCTACCTAATGCAGTGAAAGTCTTCCTTGGCGCCTTTCTTATTCCTTGGATTCCCAGTGCATCACTGGGACTATGCATCTATTGTCTCTCTCTTTCTTACTACATGACTGGTCTTTTCCTTTCCCTCTCAGATAGGTCAGAGATGACATTGATTAAGTCATTTTCAGATATGTGCAAGTCATCATTGGTAATATGCCACAGCCTACTCACATTCACCATGAGTCTTTCCATTGTCCTTTGAGTCACTTTCAGAGTCTTCAGAAACTATGCTGTTCTGGCCATGGAGAATCAATCAACAAGAGACAGGCAGTGACTAAAGATCATTCAAGTGCTGGGCAGTCTCTCAAATGTGACCCAGCCTGTTGTTTTCCTGTTCAGCCTTGGATTCAACTCATTACCCATTGGCACTGACTGTCCAACACATATAAACTGATGGGCTAACTCAATGGACCCTTCATCTAATTACATGTTATTCTCTGGGCAATAGTCATTCTTCATCCACTTGGTTTTTCCTGTGTGGATTATTAAACTGACTTAACTGAGTAAAGTTCTTTCTCTTTGGTAGTACTGGGAGATAAGTAGATATGGACATGTAGAAGACAGAATATGGAGAATTTTGTATGCCAGATAATGAGTTTAGACTTTATTCTAAAGTTGGTCATCATAAGTTTAGAGTTGGAAAGGATCTTAGGGTTCACCTACCACAACCTTCTCATTTTACAGATGATAGGTCACCAGAAGTTAAGTGACTTATTCAAGATCATACAGGTGCTAAGTCACAGAGCCAGGCTTATGGTCACAGTCAACCAGTCAGTCAACATTTATTAAATACCTACTATGTGTCAAGCTCTGTGCTAACTGAGGATACAAAGAAAGACAAAGACAATCCCTCCCCTCAAGGAGCTCACATTCTAATTAGGGAGACAACATACAAGCAACCAAGCACATAAAGGCTAAACTGAAGCTAATCAACAGAGAGAAGTTACTAGAATTAAGTGCCGGGGGAGAGGGGTACTAGAAAAGGCTTCCTGTAGAAGGCGGGATGTTAGCTGGGACTGAAGGAAGCCAGGGAAGCCAGGAAATGGAGATGAGGAGGGAGGGCACTCCAGGCAAGGGGTACAGCCAGAGAAAATGTCTGGAGTTGGGAGATGAAGTTTCTTGTTTGGATTTCCAGTTTTGGAACTGGAAAGGACCTTATAGGTTTTCTGGCACAACCCCTTCATTTAATAGCTGAGGAATCTGAAGACCAGAGTAGTTGAGAGATTTGCTCAAGATGAAAAATAGAAGCAAAATATAGAGTCTCAAATTACAGATAAACAAAATTAGGTTATGTGTAAGGCTTTGCTGAGGTTGATGGTGCCTCTACATTTATAAGCTATGAGATGTCAATCAAAAGACCCTATGTGTAAATTCTAGCACACACTAAAACATATCAGAAGTACTAACACTTTATGTTCATGGTAAGATAGAATTTATCAACACTCATTTAAGTTGTAAATGCAAAGGTGATACCATGAGAACCCATGTCTTGTGATTCTAGCCACTACTGTGGGAGACAGAATGTTGTGTGCCAGAGAACAGTGAAGCAGACCAGTGTGACTGGTACACAAAGGATGGGAAGGTGGGTGTTGTTCCATTAATCTGGAATAGTAGTCTGGAGCCAGATGGTGAAGGGTTTTAAAAGCCAGACAAAGGACTTTGGGCAAGAGGGAGGCAAGGGGGAGGCACTGAAGTGTTGGAGCTGAGAGTTAGATGGTCAGATATGTGGTTCAGGAAATATCTGTTTGGCCACTGAATGGAAAATGATTTGGGAAGGAGTGAGACTGGTGGCAGGGAAACTACTCAGGTTACTATTGCTATGGTCTAGGAGGATCATTTTCCCCTACTGTGAAATGAAATGGAGATGATGATACTTTTATTTCCTATTTCTTTGTGGTGAAACAAATTAGAATGTAAGCACTCTGAAAGCAGAGAGTGTGGTTTTGGGGTTTTTTTGGGGGGGGGTTTGGCCTTTCTTGGTATTTGCAGTGCCTAGTACAGTGCCTGGCACATAATAAAAGCTTAATAAATGTTTGTTGATTCACTGATTGACTAATGAGATAATGTTTGTAAACATTTTGAAACTGTAAAATACACCATATTAACATAAGCTATTACTACTATATAGTATGTGTACTATCCATGTAGGTTTTTACACACACACATAAATATACTATATATATATATACATACACACATATACACACACTATATATTGCACAACCTAACTGAGATATATATAGGTTGCACAATGGTTAGAGCATTAGGCTTGGAACCAGGAAGACTCATCTTCCTGAGTTTAAATCTGGACTCAGACACTTATTAGTTGTGACTCTAGGCAAATCACTTAATCCTGTTTGCCTCAGTTTCTCATCTGTAAAATGAGCTGGAGAAGGAAATGGAAACTCTTCC
Organism: Phascolarctos cinereus; assembly: GCF_003287225.1. Lineage (NCBI taxonomy): Eukaryota > Metazoa > Chordata > Mammalia > Diprotodontia > Phascolarctidae > Phascolarctos > Phascolarctos cinereus. The sequence goes on from NW_027555958.1 coordinate 443,125,453, forward strand.
AGTATCTCTGCCAAGAAAACCCCAAACGGGGTCACAAAGAGTTGGACACAATTGAAACAACTCAACCACATACATACATGTGTATATATGTATAGATACATGCATATGTGTATTATAGACACACAATGCATACATATATATGCATATACACACGTGTGTATATACATGCACATAAATATACATACACACCCAGAATTTGTCCAAATGTGACTTGAGTGGCTCAAAGGAGAATACTGCAAGTTGGTAGAAATCTTAGGAATCTAGGCCACTTCTCTCCAAGGTATTTATTGAATCCTGCCTAGAAAGTAGCAAAAGAAGGGGTCACAAGGCTGGCTTTTCTGCTCTCCTCAGAGAGAGAGAGAGAGAGAGAGAGAGAGAGAGAGAGAGAAAGTAGTGGAATAGAATTACATCTGATTCCCTAAATATTGCTAGTCTAAGGGGAAAATGATTTAGTTGCTTCCCTGATCACCATCTCTTAAAAAGAAGGGATATCCTAAGCTTGTATCCCCAAAGGCTTAATTCTTTCCCACCAAATGCTAGTTACACAACAGGCGATTACTAATAGTAAGTAGGGAGCAAATTTATTTATCCTAGCAGAAAGCAAACAAAAATTAGAAAAGTTATACAGATTAGAATACACCAGACAATATGTAGAATAAATGATTTCTCTTACTGAGAGATAGCTCAGTTCAACCAAGGCAGCTCAACTCAATTTCACCCATGGGGAAATTCCCCAAGTCTCTAGAGAGGAAAGCTGAAAATCAGGAACATGCTGGGGAATCAGTTTTCTCCTACATTTGCCTCCCAATGTCTATTCCCTCTCTTTACATTTCTCCCCAAAGAGTGTCTGGAACCAAGTATTTCCTCTCTTGAACCATGAAGGAGGAAAAAGTCTCTCCCAGAGGTCTGCTGAAGCCAGCTCAAACAGGCTTATGAGAGTAGATTTTAAAATTTTCAAACAAATTAACCAATAGTTTATCTATTTTATTATTTTCCCCCATAAAATCAGCTCCTAGTTTTATTTATTAGTTCAATGGTTTCTTTACTTTCAATTTTATTAATTTCTCCTTTGACTTTCAAGATTTCCAATACGTTGTTTAATTGGGGATTTTTAATTTGTTCTTTTTCTGATTGTTAAATTTTTAGTGAGAACATACTTCAGAAATAGGCAAATGTTGCAAATAAAGACATGATTTATTGTCTTCTTCGTCGTCCAGACTTAAGAAAGTGTTGAAGAAAATGTTAATAATGGAGATTAAACTTAAAAGAGTGTCATTATACATTTTCCCTTCCAAAAGAGAGGCAGTTGTTAAACATCTACCAGCATCCTACTGGTCTCTCCCAAACTCTGCTGCCAACTCTTCCCCAATGCAGACACATAGCCTCAAGTTGGCATTCTTTCCATGAATGAGAAAAGTCTTGTGCAAATGCTTCAGTTCTGAACCCAGGATTACATTAATGTGAATTATCATCATTATAATCATCACCATTATTATTACTTTGCTGTGGACTTATGGCTTCATTGGTTTAGGAAACTTCCATCACAAATGAAGCTCATTAATTATTTTAACTCCTAGCAGAAGCTGAAGCCCTAAGGGAATTTGTAAGAAGATCAGTAGGGGTACAGGAAGGAGATGCTGGCCTGGGGCCTGGAGGCTACTCTCTCCGGGTGGTTGCTGTGGGATAGAAATTTTAGTTGGGATATCTCCTAATTGTTGAGTTGTTGCTGATCAGTCGACGCTTTGTGACCCTGTTTGGGATTTTCTTGGCAAAGATACTGGAGTGGTTTGCCACTTCCTTCTCCAGCTCATTTTACAGATGAAGAAACTGAGGCAAACTGGGTGAAGTGACTTGTCTAGGGTCACACCTCTCTGCTTACTTGCTCCTTGTCCAATGGGAGAAAAATTTTTGCACTTCACCCCACACCACTCCCTGTAAAGCTACAAAAGTTACATTCCACAAAGTTGCTATCGGCCCAGAGGTCATTGCAGAGTCCATAAACTCATCCTTTTAAGGAGCCATCTTCATTTCAACCAAGGAAATAGCTCCCTTAGTAAAAGGATACAGGTCATGCTCTTTGAGGGCTTGTCAGAAAATCATCTCTGCATTGCAGCCAGCTGTAGACCATTTGGATGAAGAACGAGATCTGCTGCTAAATTTAGCTGCTCCTAGGAAAGAGGAAGACAGCAACACTCTGATACCTCAGACAGCTGAGGACGCCCAATTCAAGAAAGAGAGGAGAGTGGCCCAAGAGAATGTTTCTATGAAGCTTTCCATGACCAAAGAGAAGAGTTTGGAAGATGAGCAATTACTGTGCCTATCCACATATGTAACACAGGATGAGATTAAAGACTGGCCAGAAAGCATGACTTTCCTAAAAAAAAGTCTGAAGCATTGTGGTTGCCTTTTTACCTGTGGGGGGAGGGAGGTTTAAAGTAGACAGAATGAGGCAATATACTCCTAGAAGAGCTATTTATAAGCATCTCTCAAATCAGCATTCCAGCACGATTACTGCAGTATGCTTACCTTGATATTTCAGACAACAGTTGGCATAATACATGAAAGAGAGACTCGTGCCAATCATTCATTTTTTCTAGCCCAGAATTCTAATAACCCAACATCCATAAACGAGTGGAATGTTATTCCACACACCCTGCGCTCTCCATCTGTCAAGAGCAATATCCAGATTCCTCCCCAGCCCCCAGTGTTTATTTACAGAAAATCAAGGGTTTCTGATTAAAAGGATGTGACAAGAACAATGTGTGGTTGGTTCCTTGTGCGTTGGAGAAAAAACAAATTATAAATGCTGTTTTAAAAAAATACCTTTAAAAATAGTTTAGAAATTAAGCTTTAGTTATAGTTATTTATTACTTGGATGGACATTGTTTCACCTACTTGGTCTGTATCAGGCAGTTACATGTGATGTAAGATATGTGAGATATCCTGAGGGAAGAATGAGAGTCAACAGGCTAAGAGGTTGACTAAGGGGTCTTCGCTCATTCATTGCTTTTTAGCATATTTCAAGCTATTGAAGCATCACAGTGTTAAGCCAAGATTTCTTTTTTCTTTTTTAGAATGAGTCTCTTTATCTTAGCCAAGCCGAAAGTACAGCACCTTCTCATAGACCAATTCTAATACTCTTTGCCATGGATGCTTTAACCTGCTACATTTTCCCTACATGGCCTGGCTCACTCCTCCTTAGGCTGCCTGGTGGTCCTTGGCTCTGGGTCTCACTATATCTGTGCTATTCTTAGTGCAGACATCTGCTTGGCTTTGGATCCACTGTACCTCCAAACTCCAGAATTCAAGGGATTCACTAGACTCAGCCGCCCCAGAAACAGGGACTGAAGTTACCATGCCTGGTCTAAATCAAGATTTTAAAAACTAATGAAGCATATTCCATCACATTGCTGTCACTAAGAGTAGTATTTTAAATAACAGGAATCGGGACTGGACCTGTGATTTTTATCGGTAGCTAGATGGTACCATGGATAGAGCCCTGGGCCTCTAGTCAGAAAGATCTGTGTTAAAATCCAGCTTCAGATACTAGCTGTGTAACCCCGGGAAAGCCATTTAAATTCTGCCTCAGTTTCCACAGTTGTAAAATGTGGATAAGAAGATCATCTGCCTCTCGGGGTTGTCATGAGGATCAAATGAGATAATATTTGTAAAGTCTTTAGCACATACAAGGTGCTTAATAAATCCTTCCTTCTTTCCTTCCTTCCTTCCCTTCTACCCTTTCTTTCTTTCTTTCTTTCTTTCTTTCTTTCTTTCTTTCTTTCTTTCTTTCTTTCTTTCTTTCTTTCTTTCTTTTTTCTTTCTTTCTTCCTTCCTTCCTTCCTTCTTTCCTTCCTTTCCAATGCAGGTTGGCACCTCTTTGGCAACTTACAGTTACAAAACTGCCTCAAGAACTGAGATTTGTCCAGGGTTCCACAGCCAGTATCTGTCAAAGGTGTGACTTGAACCCAAGTTTTCCTGGCTTTGGGGGGCAGCTTTCTAGCTATTATGTCATGCTGCTACTTATTATAAATAGTATTATCAATAATATTTTAATAAGAGCTAAAGGGGTTTTGAATGATAAAACTATGTTTAAATAGTTTATTTCATCTTTTTAAATATCTACTTTTGCACACCATTTAGCTTACATAATAATAAATTAAAACTGTAGTATGTGTATATAATTTATAGATAAATACACATATATTGGAGATGTATACTCAAAATTGTGCCAACCTTTGTGCCAGTCACTCATTCTTCCTAAGCTAGAATTCTAATAACCTGATATCCATAAGAGAATGCATGGTCATCTGGTCAACAAGCTTTTATTGAGTAAGCATTTACTATGTGTCAGACATTATGCTAAGCACTCGGATTACAAATAAAAGCAGAAATGGGAATATAAATAAAAGCAGGAAGAAAGACAATCTCAGCCCTTAGGAAGTGTATATTCTAATGAGGGAAGACAACACATAAAAACCCATTTTAAAAAGCTAAAGGGGTGGAGGAGGATGAGGTACCTTGGGCAGGGCAGGGCAGAGCAGAGCGAGTTGAAAGTACATCCTGGAGAGGAATAAAGACATAGATGGCCTGGGTCTCCTCCTTGAAATGGAGGTTCTGGGAGGAGCCACCCAATTAGGGAGAGATATTACAAGGCAAAGGATGCTTCCAGTGTACCATTATAACAATGAAAAATAATTCCAGGGCCGGAGTGAACTTTGGAAATGAAGTTTCTGGGTCATGGTAGAGAAAGATGGCAGTGCAGCCTATGAAGGGATGACAATATGTGCAATCAAATAAGCTTGGAGACCACTGGCCTATAGTCTTTGGGAGTTCTCCCGGGGGGGATTCTGAAGTTTATTGCCTTGAGGAGAATAGAAGTCAGTATCTGTCAGACTGAGGACATAGCCCAGGTCCTTCTGATTCCCAAATCTACTCTCAGCAGCTCTGCCCTTGAGACTCAGTGCTTGTCTCTCAGTCTCTGGCGAGAATCATTCGGAGTCCTAAGATGTGAAGTCTGTGGCCATGGAACAAAACTTTATGAAAAATAGTAATCCTTCAGTGCATTTGGGGACACACTGATGTGGGTATTTCTGACAACGTCTCAGATCACAAACCATTCTTGTCTTTTCATTCTGGCCAGATCTAGTTGGCAACCCAAGGCATGGAGCAAAGGGGGAAAAAAAAACAAACAACCTGATATTTATGTAGTGATTTGGTTTGCATGACATTGTTCTATATTATTATATTATATTCTCACTTCCAGTTTTCCTTTCACTAAGCCAAGTGCCCCATGAGACCTTTGGCATCAGGTTCCTTTAGCTTAATGAAACAATTAGAATGAAGTAGATCTTTCATTCATTCCTCTCTGGGCTGCACTCTTGACTCTTCACAGGACTTTGTCCACTAAACCATAGAAACCTCTTCCCTTTGGAAGCTCAGTCTACCTTGGACTTTTCTTCTTCCATTGAAAGTTCTTTCCATCCAAGCAATCTCTCCTTACAATTCGCTAGTTCCACCCAGTACCTCCATTTTGAGGAGAGTTAGCCCCAAGCCAACCATGCCTTCATTCCTCTTGGAACTGTATGCTTGACTGATTTCCTCTACCTCATCTCTCCTCCCTACTCTCACCCTCCCACTCCTTCTGCCTCCTTTAATTTCATTTTCCCTCATTGAGGGCAAAAACTATCTTTCTTGCTGCTGTTATCTGCATTCCCAACAGTTAGCATACTTCCTGGCACACAGTAAGCAGTTCCTAATTTGACTTGACCTTTCAATTCACCCTGTGTTTAAGCTTATCATTCATCCAAACCAACAAATGAAGCCAGGGCAGTGGACAGCCCAGAGAATCCTTGAGTAGGTGGCTCTGTGATTTCCTACTATACTATTCCTGCATTTTCACGCAACATTTTATTGTTCAAAAAGAGTGGCAATATTTTTTAAAGGGATATTTTTTCACTCATCCCAAGAGCTCCTCATGTATTTCTTTCCTTTTTTAAAACATTTTTATATTTAGTATATTTTATTTTTGAAATAACTTTCTATTAATATTTTTATACATCTCCAAAAATTTCCCTAACATCCTTCTCCCTCCCAGAAAACCCATATTATATGAAAAAAAATATTTTTAAATTTAAAAAAAAGAAAAGGAAGAGAAAAATCAGCAAAATTCATCAATATATCAAAGAAGTTTAAAAGTATATTCAATGTACTACACCTGTGCACATCCTACCTCTACAAAGTCATCCTCACATGTTTCTTAATGAGGTGGAGAGAATCCTGTGGAACTGAGAGTGAGGGGAGAATGTGCTGATCGTCAAGTTATATTTGTTCATCAGTTCCCATGGCAAACTGGTCCACAAAGATGTATTAACAATTGCCCTTCCATCAGAACTTTTCCCAGACTTCAAACCAGTGGATCATTCCTCCTCCTACCCTCCCCCTTTCTTTTCCCTTTTAAATGTAAATGTATTTAAAAGAGATAGACTGGAAGGTGAAGCTTCTATTTGGCTAAACTGGGAGCTCTAGTTCCAAATTAGCTCCTCAGAACTGAGGCAAATGGAACTGGGAGCAGCATTTATATCGTAAACTCTGGTCCTATGAGCAGCCAGTACAGCTAAGCTGTCCAAAAGTTAATTGTCTTCTATGCTATTTCAGCCACAATGCTAATTGCTTATGAAAGGATTTGAAAACAAACTTATTTTACTTCTCTGTGACCTGAGGGATGGGTCTAAATTTCAAAAATGTCTTTATTAGTTCCAAGGCTTAGCGTCGTGTCTGGCAAATAGTCGGTGCTTAATAAATCCTTGTTGACTGACTTTCATACTGAGAACCCTGAACCCCGTGAACCCCACAAGCCCCAGTTTGAAACAGAGTCTGCTCAAAGAAAGAGACAAACAAAATTGAGGTACATGTGTCCATGGTTTAATTTCTCTCAAGATGGTTTGACATGAATTGCATAGGAGTTCAGTCCAAAACTGGGCCCCCTCTAAGGGGGCCAGTTCAGAACTGGCTTGGTTTGAGATTTTGGGGTATAGCCTTATATGCCCTTCGAAGAGTAGGTGTTCCCAAGGGGTGCCATTCAACCATGATTGGTCAACATACTAGGAGGCAGGTCATATTAAAATCAGGTCTTGAGTGCATGCTTTAGATCACAGTCCACAGGAGCCAATATCACCCACCATTAAAGAAAATACCACCCCCAGTCTTGGAAGTCTCTCTCCACCCAAACCTGAGTAGGATAAAATCAGTTTGGGCCTGGGTTGGAGCTTGACCAAGATAAAAAGATTCAATGCAATCTCACTATCAGACATGTCCTTCTGAACATCTTCGAACAGAAGGCTGACAGGGTGGAACTCTGAGACTCCAAGACACATTACCAAGGGAAATCATTTTTAACAATACAGAATGCTTCTTTAGCTTTTTGCTTCTTTTTTATATTTTTATTTCATTTGAATATGTTAGTTTTATTATGTTATTATCAACCATTATCTTTAAATATTTTTCTTACACTGGTTATTTACCAATACCCACCTCCAAAGAACCCTCTTTTATAACAATGAAATGAAATTCAGCTAAAACTATCAACACAGTCCTCATGTCTGACAACCTATGAAACATTCTACACCAGTCCTCCACCACCTGCTTGTTGGAAGGAGGAAACTGAGTTTCCTCATCAATCGTCCATAACAAAAATAATAGCTGGTGCATACAGTATCCTAAGGTTTGCAAAGCTCTTATATAAATTATCTGGAGCAGTTGGAACAGTAAAAACAAACAAAAAAATTGCACTGGTTTTGGAGTCAGAAGACCTGAGTTCATCCCTGACATTTACAACTTGTGTGATCTTGTGTAAGTCATTCTATTGATCAACAAACATTTATTAAGCATGTATTATATTCCAGGCACAGGTCCAGTTTAAGATGCCTACTGGGTATGGGTGAAGGAGGGGAGGAGGGAGGTAATTTGGAACTCAAAATTAAAAAAAAAGAAGAATGATACAAATAAAATAATTTTTTAAAAAAGATGCTTACTAGTGACTCTGTTTCCTCATCTCCAAAATGAAAAGATTGCCCACTGAGCTCTTATGATCCTAAGACATTGCATACTCTTGGGGATCTCTGAGACATGATCATTTGACCCTGACAACACTCCTTTGAGGGAAGTGTTACTACTATCTTCATTTTACAAAGAATGAAACTGATATTGAGGAAAGTTGAGTCATTTCATCAGGTTCACACAGCTTGGTTTTCATCCACGATGGGATTGGGACCCAGATTTTCCCGACTTTAAATCTGGCATCCTAACCATTACCCCTCATTGCCTCTCCAACCAAGACTGGTCATTGCATTTCATCTGAGTTTGGACTCATTTTCATTTACATTGTTGAAACCATTGTGCATATTTTCCTCCTGGCTCTGCTTTATTCAATCCTCACAAGTTCATACAAGTCTTCTTGTTTCTCTGAATTCCTCTTGCTCTTTGGTAGAGCAGTTCTTAAAAGAAAGTGTTATGATGGATTCCATTCTAAACCTCACCCAGCACTATTATCTATTTCAAACCTTTCCCCTCATTGTGTCATTGACTTTTGTCAAGTTGCTAAGTGCCACTTTTCAGACCAAGAAAACCAAAAAAATTCCTGATATTCCAAAGAATGTATATTCAATTACACAAACATTTCTTTAATTGGAAATGTGTATTTGTGTGAATCAATCAGTCAATAAGCATTTATTAAGTGTTTACAATGTGCCAGGCACTGTGCTAGGCATTGAGGATACAAAAAAGAGGCAAAAGATAGTCCTTGCCCTCAAGGAACTTACAATCTTTTTTTAAAAATTTTCTTTTATTCTGAACTTAAGAGATAAAACAAACATTTCCATGACATAGAATAGAAAAAAAGATGAACATGAAACTACAAATCTGTTATGTACAATTTTCTATTCCTTTTAAATATATATTAAAATTATCTTGTAACTTTTTTCATTTTTTTTTCTTCCTTTCTCCCTAACCCCAAGTCCTAGAGATTTACTACAGGCTTAATTTTATTTATATCCCTTTTCGCTCAATTAGCCCCACTCCTACAGATAAGCTCAGATGATTGATAAACTCAAGCTTGTCACAATAGCTTCAAGGTATCAATAGAATTGTAATTCTGAAAGGAACTTTGGAGATCATCTTATTCAAATCCTTCATTTTACAGATGACATAACTGAAGATCACAAAGGTGAAGTGACTAGTTGAAGGGTTATATGCCACGTTAGCTGCAGAGTTGACTTCATAATTCCCTATTCGTCACCTTATACCATGAGACAAGAAGGGAATTGTTGGAGCTAAGGGCTCTGTGGTTCAAATTATTTTTTCTGCTCTAGTATTCTGTAGTAGGGAACTTACAATCTTAAAGAATAAAAAATAACTTTTTGGACTTGATCAGTCTTCAAAATTTGGCTTGTTGAGGTTTCATAGTGCTACTTAAAATATGAAGAAGCCTACTTAGAGGTTAAATAACTGCTCTAAAAATTCTCTAGTTATATAATGCAATAAGTAATGACAGTGTTTTAAAATAAGACATTCCATTTACAAAAATAAACCTTGAAAAATGATATGTCAGTGACATTTTTGGTTTTGGTCCAAAAATATTTCCATTGTCATGTTTTCAATTTAAACATTGCAATCTCTGCAAGAACCAATCAAAATTTTTCATTTTGAGGAGTAGGGGAGAATTCTGCATATAGTCTCCAGTCAACTGCTATGGAAGTGAGCCATATTCCTCCCCTCTTCTTCTTCTTTTTTTTTTTCCTCCCCTCTTCTTCTTAGAAGACTCTCTTGGAATCAAACAATATGTATTTATTGATGGGAGAATCTATGACCAGCAAGGGCCATTTTGGACACAAAATGGAGTCCTGCCCTCAAAGATATTGCCATTTACTTTGGAAGGGAAAATTAACTCCAAGGATACTCTTAGACAATTATTAAAGTGCCAAGTTTTATGAAATTGATTATAAATGCAATAGAAGTTGAGAGAGGTGAGAAATGAAGACCTTGTATGTATGAATTAGATTTGAATTGAGATCTTAGTTACCTTGGGGCAGGTAGTTGGCAGAGTGGATAGAATGCTGGGCCTGGAGTCAGGAAGATCTGAGTTCAAATCCAACCTCAGACACTAACTGTGTGACCCTGAACAAGTCTCTTGACTCTGTTTGCCTCAATTTCCTCATCTGTAAAGTGAGCTGGAGAAGGAAATGACAAACCACTCCAGTATCTTTGCCAAGAAAACGACAAACCACTCCAGTATCTTCGCCAAGAAAACCCCAACTGGGGTCAAGAAGAATAGGACACAACTGAACTTATTCACCTAGTTGCCAACTTCACAGAGTTGTTGAGTGGATCATTTATTGCTAGAGGTGACATTATTACTCACAGTATTCATTATAGACAATCAGCTTAAATAATTTGGTCCAATGAGACACCCCCACTCATAGTAAGCATTTATGAAATTATATTTTGTTGAATTCACAATAATTTCACTTAAGATGGAAAAGGCAATTTCTATTTTAGGGCAAATCATCTGGAGGCAATAACTTTCCAGTCAACATTTCTCTTTGTCTCTTCAGACTCAGCCCTTTTCAAATAAGTTTAAGTGAAATTTTCTGCAAATATTAAAAAAGTTGTATTTTATTAAGGTTAATAAGGTTATTTTATTAAGGTAATATGGTGATCTGTGTGAACGCTTTCTAATTCATCTTCTAGATATGAAAACTACACAAGGATTCAAACGTATTTATGTTTCTTAAGTGGTTTCCCTCTTTTGAAACTCAAGTCAACAAGTATTTTTTTAAATTAAATTTTGTCTTATTTTCAGATCTGCATTCTTTTCCTTTGTCCAACCTCCCCTTCTCCTCAATTGCCAAAGCAAAAAAAGCAAATTCCTGCAATAAAATTTTATTAAGTACTGTAGTTACTATACTTGGCACTAAGGATACAAAGGCAAATACATGGTCCTTGCCCTCAAACAGCTTACATTCTAATGGAAGAAACAACTTGCAAAGGCTTATGTGCATACAAGATGTATACAAGATAAATGGAAGGCTATGGTTTGACACTTCTATACTTCAGTGCATCTGAGATCTCACTGACGTGAGTACTTTTTCAATGGTGCAGATAGCAACTCATCCATGGCTGCTTATCCTGTCTGACTCTCACCCAGATCCTCCCATGTAGCTCCCATGAAGGTTCTGCTGTAGACACAAAGAATGAAACAATTCCTCCAATCAAGAGGCTTTTGATGCAGGTTATATATATGCCAGCACATGCATTTCAATCCAGTAACACTGGCCTTCTGGCCATTCCACAAACAAGACCCTCCATGTCTTGGCTTTGGGCATTCTCTTGGGACTGTCCCCCATGCCTAGAATATTCTCCCTCTTCTGTTCCAACTACTGGCCTCCCTTGCTTCCTTTAAGTCCCAACTAAAATCTCACCTTCTACAGGAAGCTTTCCCCAATCCCCTTAATTTCCTCTGTTGATTATTTGTCTTATATATAGCTTGTTGTGTATATATTTGTTGGCATGCTGTCTCCTTCATTACATTGTAAGCTCCTTGAAGGTAGGGACTGTCCTTTGCCTCTTTTTGTATACCCAGTACTTATCACAGTGCTTGGCACCTAGTAGGTACTTTATAAATATTGATTGATTGATTTAGGAGATGTAGAGATCACATACTCTACATCTCTCATTTTCCTGAAGAAACTGGAGCTTAGAGAGGTTTAGACATACTCAAAGTCACACAGGTAGTGCATCACACAGACGCAGATCAGGGACTTGTATCTAGGCATCCTTCTAGCCCGGTACTTTTCTGTCTATGCCACAACTGCATTTGGCTGGTCCTTTAAAAAATATGCTTTCATATTCTTTCATTCCAGTGCAGGGGTTGTGGTTGTTGTTTTTAATCTCGTCTTAGACTGTGCTAAGACGATGCTAAATGATAGGAAGGTGTTGATTGAATCAGCTTGGAAGTCATTTACCCTAGTCCTGATGTTTGAAAAGTTTTATTTCCATTTTTCAAAGACGTAGCATTTTTGCATATTTTAGCCAAGAGAAATGGAGTTAGATTACATTTGCTGGGAAGAGAAGATTTGAGTAAGAGCAGATCCCTTAGCGTATATTATTAACCACCTTCTTCTTATAATTGATGCTTCTTCTCAGACAACCCTTCCCATCTAATCTCTGAGCTCTCACCAATAACCCTGCCCTCTTTTTGATCAAGTGTTTAATTTCCTTGAAAGATTTTCTCAGACTTCAACTATTGCTAAGGGGATTTTAATTTTACCCTAACCCTTTAATGGCTAAGTCTTGCATATCCACTGTTTCAAATAGGGGTATTTCTATTCATCTAAGTAAATAGTTCAAGGATTTGGATTCAATAGATAGCTAGAAAATGTTAGATCCGGATCAAAACAAAGGAAATGGAGGTTTCTAATCTCTCAAAGGGATTCTTCAGGATGTTGAAATAAGCAATTGATATCATTACAGAGCCTATCCCTGGGCCATTAAATGATGATCAGCTTGAATTAGAAGGCAGGAGATTTCAGCTGACAATTTTTATCGCTGTCATGGATTAATGGATCTTCTATAGGAAGAACAAAAGAAAGGCACTGTTCATTTCAGGTAAATGTTTTTCTTCTTTGGCCTATACTTTAAAGTGTACTTTAAAGAGCCATTCATGGGCATCTCAATTATCCAGTGGACTCCACTTCCATTTTCATCATTACTTTGTATTTTTCTCCTAGTTTGGGTCCTCCAGTAGGGAAACTTAACCATCTGAATTTCAATTGCTCTCTACCCTTCTACTTTTCTCTACTGAAGGTTCTACAAAGTAGAATATAGACTGTAAGAAGTAGAATACAGACTGTAATCTCCATAAGGGCAGGAACAGCTTTGTTTGTTTTGTAGAGCCAGAGCCTAACATGACCCAGCACTTATTTGTTGCAGGCATTTACTGTTTGTTGACATAAGAACACCAACAACAATAAGCACTCATTAAGGTTTGAAAACTCCTTTACTCCCGGGTTATCTCATTTGATCTGGTCTCCTGAATAATCCACAAATTAGATAACAGGCTTAGGAACAGCTAGCTGTTGTCCCCCTTTCAATGTCTAAGCAGACAGAATTATACTTTCAATTTCTCAATTTTCATCACCTTTACTCCCAGACTATTGCAATAGCCTGCTGGTGAGTCTGCCTGCCCCAAGTCTCTCCCCACTCCAATATGTCCTCCATTCAGTCACCAGAATGATTTCATAAAGCACAGGTCCGACCACGTCACCCCTCTACTCAATAAACTCCAGTGGCTTCCTATATCACCTTCAGGATCAAATACAAAATCATCTCTGGTAGCTCAAAACTCTTCCTAACCTAGCCCTCTCCTACCTTTCCCATCTTCTTTTACGTTATTCCCTACCACATACTTTTCAGTTCAGTTGCACTGGACTGCATCTCTATACTCAGAGCATATTCACTGGCTGTGCCCCATGCCTGGAATGTCCTCCCTCCTCTCCCAGAATCTCTTAATTTTACTGCCTTCCCTCTCTATGAATGATTTCCTAGTTATCCTGTATGTAGTAGTTAGTTTGCTTGCTTTCTCTCCGATTAGATTGTGAGCTCCTTGAAAGCAGAGATTATATTTTGCCTCAGTGCATGGTACATAGTATATCGAGCAACTATTTATATACTAAATGTCTCTGTGATCTGTATTTCCTGTAATGATGCAGTCCTGTGTGACTCTGGTCTATATCTTCCATTAGACAGAATTATGCATACATTTAAAAAAAACCACACACATTTCCAGCATCTACCCTTTATTTTTGACTTTTAAACTATCCAAATCCTAGGTAAAAATCCCAATGGGTTAATAATAAGCACAGCAGGAAAGAACAATTAGCATTAATTATACTTCTACTTAGGAATTAAGTAAGAGGTTATCGCAGATCTTTAGTAAATTAAAACCATTTACGTTTCACAAGTATGTTTGAATCTCACAAGTTTCCTATTTCACACTAAGAAGAAAGGCTCATTGACTAATAAAGCCTCACTAGAAGGTGAAAGGCCTTAGTTAAACAAATATTTAGCCTTCATAATAGAATTGTATCCACAAGCACAATTATTTTGTTGATTGTCCTTCTCTACTCCTGGGCCTGGGCAGCAGTATACAAAAAAAGTTCTCTCTTTTTTTAACACCACATGATTGCTGTTGTTTTGGAGGCAATTGGCATTAAGTGACTTGCTCAGAGTCACAGAGCTAGTTACACGCCCGAGGCTGGATTTGAACTCAGGTCCTTTTGACTTCAGGGTTACTGCTCCATACATTGTACCACCTAACTGCCCCAACCCATATATTTTTGAATGAATGTTCTTAATACAACTGAAGTGGTTTATAAAATTGTTCCATGGAAGGAGTGCTAAATTTGTAGTCAGGGTACATGAGTTCAAATCCTGTATTTGCAATTTGGATGTCATTCAATCCCCCTAAGCCTGAGGATTGGACTAGATGGCCTTCCAGTCTATGATCCTATGATCCTTGCGTTCTAAGATATCCTTTCTGTGTTCAAGTTTCCAGGAGTTAGCAAGTAATGGAAAAACAAATTAATAAAAGATTGATAAGGGGCTTCCCAAGCTAGTTGCAAACTTACCAAACAAATAAAGAAGAAATGTCTTTCAAAAGAGAGGACCTGGGACAACCCATCTATCCTCAGTGGCACCACTGGGGTAGTAAAACATAGAACTGGGTATACAGTATGTTTCCTTTTCCCTCACTCATTGTGGTTTCACAAAAGGACGTGGTGGGCTGGAGAAGGTTTGAGCATGAAGATGCTCAGCCACTAATAGTCTAATAAAACATCTTATTACCCATACCCTCTCCAATCCACTGTGCCATTTTTAAAAAATTAGCCTCATGTAGTAGCAGTGTGGTACAATGGAAAGAGCATTGAATTTGAAGCCAGACAACCTGAGTTTGATTTCTAGTTCTCGCCTTACTACCTCTGTGACGTTTTGAGGCAAGTCATTTGACATCCCTCTATAAACTTGATCTTCCTGTCCTCTAGTTTCCTCCTCTGAAAAAAAAGGGGGGATGGGGTGCCTGGCAAGAGGGAATTAAGGAAAGTAATAAAATACTGGAGGGGCTGTGGAAAAACAGGTACACTGATACACTGTTGGTGGAATTGTGAGCTTGACCAACCATTCTGGAAAGCAGTTTGGAACTAAGTCCAAAAAACTATTATACTGTGCATGCTCTTTGACCAAGTGATACTGCTACTACCTCGATACCCCAAAGAGATCAATGAAATAAGTATTTATAATAGCTCTTTCCATGTTGTCAAAGAATTGGATGCTGGGAGGATGCCTATGAATTGGGAAATGGCTGAACAAAGTATGGTATGTGTGATGGAATACTATTGTGCTGTAAGAAATGATGAAGGTGATGGTTTCAGGGAAACCTCGGAAGACTTGTATGAACTAATGTAAAGTGAACAGAACCAGGAGAACGATTTATATAATAAGAACAACATTGTAAAGACAAACAACTTTGAAAGACTTTAGGAACTTTGATCAGCACAATGACCAACTACAACTCCAGAGGAGTCATGAAACAAGCTGCCCACCTCCACATAAGAATGTGATAGACTCAGAGTGCTGATTGAGAGGGTTTTTTTGTTTTTGTTTTTTGGTTTTTTTTGAAATATGAACAATGCAGGAATTTGTTTGGCTTGGTGATACGTATTTGTAGTGGGTTTTGATTTTTTTGCTTTTATAAGGTGAGGGAGGTAGAGGAAGAAGGGAGATATACCTGAATATAAACTAAACTAAAATGAAATAAAATAAAATAAAATAAAATAAAATAAAATAAAATAAAATAGGAGTTGCACCAAGTGGGCTCTAAGATCTCTTCTGTTCCCAGATCTGTGTTCCCTTTTTGCTCTAAATTTATGATCCTATAAAGACCACACTACACTTCATAATGTGATATATTGATCTATATTGCAGGGTTTGAAAGTATTTTAAGTACTTTAGAAGGAAGCTGTATGATGTTCAGATGTGAGAAGCTCCCAGGGGAGAAAATTGAGAATACTATTTTTTTTTCCTTTAAGAATAATTGATATAAGGGCAGCTAGGTGGCCCAATGGATAGAGCATCAGCCCCGGATTCAGGACGACCTGAGTTCAAAACTGGCCTCAGACACATGACACTTACTAGCTGTGTGACCCTGGGCATGTCACTTAACCCCATTGCCTAGCCCCGCCCCCCAAAAGAATTATTGATATAACAATACATGAGAATCCGAAAGCTTGTAAAGGATTCTTCGCTTGTACAGATTCAGCCTTTGAATATTCTTCCCCTCCTCCTCCACTAAATTCTGAAATCAGGTCACTGGGGTTCTCTGCACTAGGTTTTTCATTCTGGAAAAAATAGCTAAGCATCATTTCTATTTTCTTATTATCAAATATAATTCTTTAAATGATGGGTTAGACTAGGTTATATGAGTACAGTCCTAAAGAGGGAAGTCTTTTGAAGGTTTATATGGTTTGGAAGAGAATTCTACTGATCAGCACAACACAGGAGCAAAAGTCCCAGGCATGGCCAAGTCGTCAACATGATTGGAGGGATATGGTGGTGGAGACATGGATGGTGGAGGGGAATATGGGAGAAGAGCAGCTCCCACTTCTGACTTGAGTATTTCTGTCTGATGACAGGATCCACTTAGTTGCCAACATTTATAAACTTGCAGTTATTTTTTCCTCCCCTCTCTCTCCTTTACTTTTTCTTCTTATTGAATAACAGATATGATGACCTCTTTTGACAATGCATACAACATTGTCCCCAAGCTGGTCCCCATCTCTCAGCTGAGAGGAGATGGATACATTTTCAGACTTAATTCACATTATGCCCTTGCACAAACTCTACAATTCAGCAAATATAGGTGACTAGTTATTCCCAGAATCTGACATTTTATCTCCCACTGGCTCTTTGGAGCAGTCTAATCCTGGGCAAAGGGATGACAACAACCCAACAGGTATCCTAAAGCCTTGTGTTGTTCTTTGGCCGGGCTTGGCTACCTCCAAAGAGCCAGCAGGTTTTATGCATAGAATATTAGAAAGAAAGACTCAAAACACAGAGTCATAGAATTTTGCATTTAAAAAACACTGTATAGGACCCAACCTTAAAGACCTATGTCTTGGTTGGTGGGTGGAGATACATCAACATGTTGCCTACTTCCTGGCAGATAGATAGGCGATAGACTCAAGTTGTACAATTTATATATATATATATATATATATATATATAAATTTTTATCAAGGTCAATATATATCTGTTTTGCGTGACTCTGCAAATCTGTTTGTTACAAGATTTTTTCTTCTTCTTTCTTTTCTCCCCTAATTGAAGGGAAGCAGGAAGGAAAAAAAAATAACTTCTTGTATATACATATGCGCATGTATATGTATGTATGTACTTAAACTTCATTAAATAACAAGCATTTATTAAGTTAATGAGGTGACTTTTCTAGATGACTTTTTAAATATATTGGAGTTAGAAGTTCAATATCAATAACAGGATTGACAAGAGTCCCTTAAAAGAAATTATGAAGGAGGTCATCTAGTTGAAGCCTTCTATGCTGCTCTAAATAAGTGCTCAGCCAGCCTTGAAGGAAGAATCCTGAGGGGAGACCCATAACCTTCTGAGACAGCTCATCCCACTTTTGGACAACTCTAAATGTTAGGAAGTTTTTTCTCACATCAAGCCTGAATCTGCTCCTGAAATTTCAATCTATTTTTCCTAGTTTGGTCCTTGGGGGCCAAGCAAAACAAGGTGAATTATTTTTTCTACGTATCATCTCCCTTAAAAGAATGTGAGCTTCTAGAGAGCTGGGGTTCTTACATAGCTGTTTGTATTTTTATTGTACTTGGTTGAGTTCTTTGCACATAAATGCTTCATTCATTCATTCATTCATTCATTCATTTGTATTTGATGACAGCTGCTATTTTTCCCCATTCCATCAAAATCTTTTCTTCTGTAGGCTAAAAATCCCCAGTTCATAGTAAAAAATGCTTCAGAAGTACTTCAGAAATACTTAACTTGCTGCATATATGCAGACTTACTCTGGCAACATGTGGGAGGCAGAATTCCCTTCTTTGTACCACCTCTATTTCTGGAGAGGGGAGAAGCATTAGGTTCATGGTTTGGCTCATTTTCTATAGGGCACTGTTCCAGTTGCAAGTCACAAAACCCCACTTCAGCCTTAAGTCCTAGACACTCTGTTTTCTTAGGGCTTCCATGCAGGGCTAACTGGTCCACCATCCTGCCTGGAATACTGGCTCCAAGGTCATCATGGTTCAAACTTCTAGGTCCCGTGAGAATCGCCTCCAGCACCTGAAACCAAATTATTGAGGACCCCAGAGAACTTTCGTTAGTGTAAGTTATAGCTACTAATATTTAGCATATTAGAAACTAAAGCTGACAAAATTTTAAGTATATATTTAATTTAAAATACCAACAATAAATCCATAACATATTAACATAACATATTTTTATTAAAATAGCTATATTTTCCAAAACCAGAAATTCAAAGAGACAAATCTCATTGTTTTACACATTTTTTTTCAAATCTCTTTGATCCTTGGCTTCATACAAGGCATTTGGGTTCTCCTGTCTACTGTGATATATGGCTTTGGTTGAAATACACAAAGAAAATCTGGCATCACATACATATGTAGTTGGAAAAGGGAAGAATATTTTAAGAGGCCAACAGTATCTTAATATTACTATGAATATAATTTTGCCTTTGAAGACACTGTGAAAGGGTCTTTGGGACCAAGTCCTTAGAGCACACTTTGTGGACTTTGAGGCTAATCTCCCCTGATTTTTTGCCCTCTATCTCTCCAGGCCTCTTCATCATCCAAGTTCCTTTCCTGTGGATGAGCTCCAGGTTGTTAATATCTTCCCTGCATGGTGGGTCCTAGAATTCAATGCCATACCAAAGATGTGACCAAGGACAGTAGAAGTATCCTTTCCAATGCTCTAGGTACAATTCCTCTCTCAATGCAGCCCAAGATTGCTATAAAATTCAGGAACTGGCCTAGATGATCTCTAAGTTCCTGATATATTTTAAGTCCTAGGATGCTACGATCAGAGGGATAGGATAGCTCTGTGTATAGCAACTGTGTCTTCCAGAATTTAATCACTATCCCTCTATATCCCTGAGTTTGTTTGTTTTCTGCTTCATCGGGTTCTTAAGGAGCTGTATTTATGTCTTCAGGTCATTAAGAGAGCACTAGAGAGAGGCAGGGCATGGAAGGAGCCCCAGTCTCCTAGTCAAAAGGCTTAGATGGGAGCCATGTGACTCTAGCAAGTGGTTTCACCTCTGGGAACCTCAGTTTCCTTGTATATAAAATGGGGATAACAGGACATGTGGTACCAACAGGGCTGTTGTAAGTAAAGCACACTTTGAAGGCTGAGAAATATCATGGCCTTTGTACCATACAAGAGAAACTAAAGCCGACCTGGAGAACACCACCTTTTGTCTACTGATGCTAGGTAGTGCCATAGTGCACAGAGCACCAGGCCCGGAGGCAGGAAAACTCATCTTCCTAAGTTCAAATCTGGCCTCAGACACTTACTAACTGTGTGACCCTGGGCAAGTCACTGATCTCTGTTTGCCTCAGTTTCCTCATCTGTAAAATGAGCTGGGGAAGGAAATAACAAACCACTCCAATATCTCTGCCAAGAAAACTACAAGTGTACCATGGCAGTAGCCTTCTGATTGGTCTTCCTTTTTCAAATCTCTCTCCCCTCTAATCTAGTCTCCTTAGTAGCTACCACATTATTCTAAAACACAGATTTGACCATGTTATTCCATGACCCAATAAAGTCTACTGCCTCAAACACAGATATCTGTTTGGCCTTTAAAGATGTTCACAACCTGACTCCAACTTATCTTTCTAACTTTATTATACATTTGGTACATTCATGAGCTATGATGTTCCAATCAAACTGGCCTTTTCCTCTCCATTGTACAGATTTCATCATCCACCTCCCCTCCACTGCACAGGCTGTACCCCCTTGTCTGGAGTGCACTTTCTTTCCACCTGTGTTCCTTAGAATCCTCTTCCTGTTAGAATTCTATTAGATCCTGTTAGAATACTCTTAGAATTCTTTCTGTAGAATGAGTGTTTGGACTAAGGAAGGGCTTCTAAGGCCCCTCTGCTTCTAAAACTAAACAAATCACCCAACACGTAGCACAGTGCTTGGACAGGTGCTGCTAAAAAAAAAGGTGCTTGTGGATTGACTGAGCAAATAACTTTGTTAAGCCTCAGTTCTCTTATCTATAAAATAGGGGCAATAATGGTTTTTGCCCCCTT
Organism: Phascolarctos cinereus; assembly: GCF_003287225.1. Taxonomy (NCBI): domain Eukaryota; kingdom Metazoa; phylum Chordata; class Mammalia; order Diprotodontia; family Phascolarctidae; genus Phascolarctos; species Phascolarctos cinereus. The sequence continues at coordinate 443,145,858 of NW_027555958.1, forward strand.
CCTCTCAATGTAGAGGACCTGAGAAGCAAATAATGAGAAAACAGATGCATATACTTTGTAAATATACTATATAAATGCCAACTATTATTATTATTCTGACCTTTGATTCCATTGGTATATATATATATATATATATATATATATATATATATATATATATATGTCTAAATGAGGAAACTCCTTTTACCAGGATAGAAAAGCACCTACTCAGTAGTGGCCCAAAGTCACACAGTACCTGAGGGAGGACTTGAAGCCAGATCTTCCTGTCTCCAAGGCCAAGGCTTTATCCAATATACTGCCTCTCATTAATCATTCTTACCTTCTAATTTATTGCTTTTGTAAGTTCAGGCTTTTCTACATAGGCTTTTTAAAAAGAGACAGAGATGCACTTTCTGGAGAACAGGATGCTGAGTATTTTACATGTAAATAACCCTGAGTGTTGGACCTAGGGGCATCCTGGAGAGAGAGCCCTTATATAACTCTGTTCCTGATTTCCTCAAGGAAAATGATGGGCTCCAGAGCAAAACAATACGACCAGCCTCCAGGCAGATGTTCCAAGCTTCTTCAAGTGCCAGCAATGGACTTTGTCCTGGGAAGCTGGACCATGAAACCTTCTGAAAGGGAAAAACCATTAAAAATTGAAAAAGAAAAGCTTTATGACAAAGTCCCCACTCCCTCTAAGTAACTTAAATAAACATTAAGTATTGTGTTCTGCTCAAATATTTTAAAAGCTGAGGACAAACAGTTTGTTACATTTGTAGGATACTTTAAAAAGCAAGTGTACATACTCTTTATTGAATTGGATCCCCAGAAAGGAGACAGAGTCTCACTCTCCTGTTTGACAGATAATTGCTTCTTACCAACTGTATTCAGCTAAGTGGAGCAGCCTGTAACCAGGAAGATATGAGTTCAAATCCATCCTTAGACTAGCTGTGTGATCCTAGGTAAGTCACTTCACTTCTGTCTGCCTAACAATGAAGGTGTTAGATTTAATCTCTAAGGTTCCTCCTAGCTCTAAGTTGATTATCTCTTGGAACCTTGAACTACCAGCATCCTCTCTGTGACTTCCCTGACCCCAATTTGAAGACCTCCAATGAGGATGAAGGAGGGTCACTCAACAGTTAAGAGGCAAGACAGAGCTACAGCAGGGATTTCCAAGTCCTAGTTCAAATGTCCCAAGTGTGGTGGGTATTTGAAACAGGGTTTCCATAAACACCAAAACAAGTTAGCTCAGCCAAACAGAAGGGAAACAACTTTTGACATACATGTGGGCAAAACTAGACTGAGTCTTTGTGTCTTACCCGAAGATGTCAAACTCAGTTTGGCCAAAGGAAAACTAATCATCTTTCCCCCAAAAGACCCTTCTTTCCAACTCACCTCTTTCTGTTCAGGGCACCACCCTCCCTCCAGTCACTTAGGTTCTAACCTTGAAGCCATCCCCCACCTTTCCCTCTCCCCTTGTCTTTATACTGGATCAGCTGCTGAGCCTCACAGAGTTGCCTTTTCAACACCTCTCTCATCAGCCCATTTTTCCTTACTTACATGGTGACTTGTGAGAGAGAGTGCAGGCATTCATCTCCTGTGGCCTGGACTATTGCAATAGCATCCTGATTGGCTTCCCTGCCTTGTCTCTCCCCACTTAAATCTGTTCTCCACACAGCTGCCAGATGGATATTCCTAAAGTGCAATCCTGACCAGGTCTCTCTTCTCCTCGATAAATTCTAGCAGCTCATCTCTAGGATAAAATACAAACTCTTCTGTTTCACCTGCAAAGCCCTTCGGAATCTGGCCCCAGTTTATCTTTTCAGACTAATTACACATTACCCTATGCTTCAGCCAAACCGTTCTGGTCGCTGTTCGTGGTGCTTAATGCCTGGAAGGCTTTCCTTTCTATCTCTCAGGAAGAACTACCTCCATTCAAGGCTCTCAGCTCAAGTGCCATCCCCTTCTAGAGGCTTTTCTGTACTGATTTCCCCAAGTATTGACACCTTTTACATGACTGAGAGGTTTTAAATTTGTTCTATATTTACTAATCTGCGAACATGTAGTTTTCCCCTAGAAGAATGAAGCCCCTTGAGGGCAGGGAATATCTCACTTTTGTTTTTGTAACCCCAGCAACCAGCACATAGTAGATTAATAAACTTAAGAGTTGGAAGAGACCTCAGAGGTCATTTAATTGGACTCATGACTTGACAATAATCTCCTCTACCACTTTTTGGAAAAGGAGTCTTCTAGCCCTCCATTGAAAATCTTTAGTGCTAGAGAAGTCATCTTCTGAGACAGACCCTTTCTTCTTTGGGTAGTCTAATTATTAGGAGGTTTCTGCCTTTTCTTCCTTAGAGCAGAAATCAGTCTCTGCAACTCAAACCCCTTGCACCTCCCAGTCTTTCCCCCTGGGGCCAGCCAGAACAAATCTGATTCCTCTTCCACAAAAGATCCTTTCAATACTTGCAGATAGTAGATCATTTCCCCTCTGAGCCTGCACCCACTTGAAGGCAGATCAGAACAAGCATAGACATAGCTGAAAAACAAAGAGAAGAAAGAAAAGCATCGCTGTCCACCTTGTCAATTCTGACGGTGTCACCACCAGGGGCTACCAAGAGCATGAATGATTTATTTGAATGACGACAGCTGAGCTGATACTGACAGTGTGGTGAAATAGAGATAGCTGGGAGATTCTCTACAGCTAAGGACAAAAATGAAGCCAATGCCCCGTGGCATCTGAGAGGCATGAAGGACCTTATCTAGAGATAAGAGCAAGGGAGAAAAGCCTCTGTCTGAATCCTCTGGGATTCTGTGTAGTGGCCAAGGCTTCTGCCTGTTCTTCCCTTTAAATACTAATGATGAAATCCCTCTCAGCCAACAGCTTTATCCCAATCAGATCTGCTAAATGGAAGGGGTGCAGAATGGTCAACCAAATGTGGGGGAAATGGAATTTTGGCTCCAAATTCTCTAGTGATGCCAGGAAAGCATGCCATTTGGCAGTCTGGGATGGCCTCCCTCCCTTTGCACAAGATGCATCTTGGAGAAGACTTAAAAGCATGGATTGGATAATATTCAAAGGTATCATCAACACACACACACACACACACACACACACACACACAATTAAATTCTCCAAGAGGATGCCATAGTGTCAGGGAGCACTAAGTGCTGGCTGTTGATTCAGAGGTCCTGACTTTGAATCCGGCCTCTCTCTGCTACTTACTATTTGTATGATCCTGGGCAAGTCATTAAAGTACTCTGGGCCTCAATTTCCTTAACTGTAAAATAGAGGAATTGGACTCTAATGGCCTCTAAGGTCCTTTCTAACTTGAAATCTATGATGTTATAGCCGAGGCCCCTTCCATCTGTAAAGCTATGTTCCTCCTTTCAAGGGTGGTATAGAATAGCAGGGGCTGTGGAGTCAGAGGACTTGGGTTCAAATCTTAACTCTGGCACTTGCCACCAAGCAACCTCAATTTCCTTATCTGTAAAATAAGAAGTTTGAATTAGATGATCTCACCGGTACCTTCTGGCTCTACATGGATGGCAAATGGGCCTTTGTCAAGAGGAAGGCTAGGTTACAGCAAAGTTCTGACCATCTTGAAAACCCAGCCTGATGGTTTGTTATGTTGGGACATCTGCACACAAGTGGTCTGCTCAGCAAAACCCTGGCTGCAGTTAGTTAACCTCTTGGAAACTTAATTTTCTCATTTGTAAAATGGTTTTAACAATACCTGCCTTCCTATCCTCTGCACTGTGAAGTTCAAATGATCTGATGTGTGCATGAAGAGATGCGTCTTTGGAAACTTTAAAGCACATGGGACTTAGTAAGTGCTTTTTGATTCATTTTTTCAAATTTTGAGGTGATTTTGTTGGGCGTTGGAACTCTAGAATGTGTGTCATGTGGGCCTGTGCTGTGATGACTCCTGGTTGATGGATGAATGAATGAATAAAAAAGAATGCATTAAGTGATTATGTGTCAGGCACTGTGCTAAACACGGGGATACAAATACATGCAAGAAAGAGGGTCCTTTTCCTCAAGGAGCTTACACTCTAAAGGGAGAAATTAACAAATAAAGGGGACTTAGGAGGGGGCCTGAGTGTGAAGAGAACAAGCATTTATTAAGCACCTACTGCATGCCAGGCATCATGCTAAGTGCTTTACAAATATTGTCTCATTTGATCTTCACAAAACCCTGTGAGGTAGGTGCTCTTATTATCCCCATTTTACATTTGTGGAAACTAAGGGAGATAAAGATGAAATGACTTGCCCAGGCTCACAGAATCAGTAAATGTCCAAGGCTGGATTTGAACTCAGGACTTCCAGAGTCCAGGTGTAGCATTCTATCCACTGTGTCACCTAACTTTCGTGTGTAGAACCTTGGGTGGTAGCGCAGTTTGGAAATAGCTGAGAAGTGGCCAGTGGTGGCCTCAGTCTCAGATAAGTCAAGAGCCTGAGTTCTAGTGGGAGGGTGGTGAAGAGGACTGTTAGAGTACAGATGGTTAGTTTAAGATGGCACCCTCTCCCAGCTTTGCTCCTGATTTTCCAGATTTCACTGACATGACTCAGCTGCCTCCTCTCCCTGAAACACCCATCCACCTCCATGATCTGCTTTCCCTATTGGTGAGTTCCACCCAGAATTTCCATTTTGGGGAGCGGTGCAGGCTGGCCATCCTCCATTGTTTTCCTTGCTACGTTTCTGACTCTCTGGACTTTGCCATGATTCTTGACCAGCCCCTCCCCCCCTTCCTTTCCTTCTTTTCTTTTCACATCCCTCTTTGTGTCCTATCTTCTCCTATTAGAATATAACCACCTTGAGGACAAGAAATGCTTCTATTTGTAGGTCCAATGTTTGGCACAAAGTAACTGCTTTAAAAATGCTGGTTGACTGACTGCCTGATTGACTTAGGTTGAGATAGAACTAGGACAAAGCTAGGTAAAACCTACTGATTGCCTGGGGCACAGCAATTATCATAACCCTAGCAATTTACTGGGCTAAGCCCAGGGAGCCAGAAGCTGGATATGTGCCAGGTAGGTCATCCCTATTGTCCTGACAGAAATGGGAGCAAGATTCTGACTGAGGGGCCACCTGGAAGCAGGTATGAGGTAGCCAGATGTTGGATGATTGTAAGGCTATGCTGGGTGGGAAGCCTGAGGTACTAGGTCATTTTAGGACGCTTATGCTCTACCATGTCCTAATTCACAGGACATACTCTCACTCTGACTCTTATCATCTCTTATATAATTTGTGAATTTTCTTTCTAGTGAATACTGTTCCTCATTGACCTGTTCAGAATGGGGGCAGAGACAGGATGTGCCATAAGCTGGACCTGGGGGCCTTCTGAGGTGGCAACATTGGAGACTCCTGACCCAGGAGTCTTCTAGGAAGGAAAAAAAAATGCTTAGTCCAGTGCTTGACACATGGTAGGTATTATAAATGCTTTTCCTCTTCCCCCTGTTGTGGAGTCAGAATTCTTTGCTGGGAGAATGTGAGGACTGAGCTCAAGGTTCAGAGGCATAGGTGTCCAGACCAGAAGCAAGGGTTGGTCAATATCAGGATCGATGTCTAGTCTAAGAGCATTTGATTTCAAGTCACAGGAGGAAGGCATGTCTTTGGGCAAACTGATTAACTTATCTAAAATTGGGAATTGTTCAAAGTGACCTCTGAGGACTCTCCTAGCTCTCATTAAGTCAACTAGAATTTATTAGGTACCTGCTGTGTGCCAGGCACTTTGCTAAACTCTAGGGATTCAAAGAAAGGTCCAAGAGTCCCTGCCCTGAAGGAGCTTCCAATGTAATGCAAGAGACAACATGCAAATGGCTTTGTACAAAGGAGCCACACTTAGGAAAAAATGGAGAAAATCAGTAGGGGGATGGGGCTAACATTAACAGAGGGATCTGGAAAATGTGTGTGTGTGTGTGTGTGTGTGTGTGTGTGTGGTGTGTGTGTGTGTGTGTGTGCTTGTCTGAAGACAAGCTGAAGGGTGGCTACCAGGAAAACACACAGACTTCTGAGCAGTTTCTTCTGAATGCAGAGATCCCACACCATGAAGCATTGAGCTTCTTTGTGGGGGGCACATGTAGGTGTGTACTTAGGAGCAAGGACCGGAGACCAGCCCCACCTTAGAATTTCCTCTAAGTGAGCCATAGCTGGACAGCTCCCTTGTTCTGTGGCTGGTTCAGTTTCTAAGGAAATGTCTGTCTCTAAGTGGTGACTATGGATATCCTTTAAGTCTGTAAGACACCCATGCTTAGGTAGTACTTGAAGTGGTTCAAGTTTGACAAAGGCGAAGAGAAGATGATGAACAGTGATAGAATGTCAGAACTGAAAAAGACCTTAAAAATGACTGTCTCCACTGATCTCCAAAGGGGAAGTTAGCCAAGAAACACTTTGGGGCCTGAAATAGGGCACCCATATGCCATAAAGATGGCTTCAGGACCTCAATATAAAAAGATCGTATCTACTACTTGTGGAGTTTGGGTGGAGTATCAAAGACGAATCTCCACCATGATAGAAAAAGGCTATTAAAATACTTCTCCTTTTTCCAACTGCATATCTGTGTAAGGCCAGATCTCTTCATATATCTCAACCAAAACAACCCATTGCAATAGATTGCAGAAGTAGAATCCATTTTCTATGAAGGCAAACATTAAAGAGATTTGTAAAATCTATGTAAAGCTGTGTAAAACAATGCCATTCTTCTCACTAACTTATTTTGAAGAAATATAGTCATTTTACATAAAAATGTAATTTATATTAATGCATCATGAAAATATAGTCATTATATAACAATGCTATTTGTATTAATGTGTAATAAAAATATAGTCATTTTACATAAAGTGTTATTTATATTAACATGTATTTAACAGGTAACAATATGTTGTTGTTTTCATTTTTTGATGAATTAACAGATCTAAATATTTTTTAAAAGATTATATCCTTAAAAAGGAGAGAATAGAAGGGAGTACCTTTTACAACTAGGATTGCAGGGAAGAATCCTTAATTAAACAAGGGATAGAATTGATCAAAGGAAAAAACATAACCATTTTGAGAACTCAATTGTTCTTAAAGAACTTACACACAAACAAATTCAATGCAGCCAGAATTAGAAGAGAAGTAGTTAATTGGAAAGAATTCTTTGCAGAAAATATCTCTGATAAAGGCATTACACCTAGGATTCATTAGGAATTGACACAAATATATAATTAGATTCATTTCCCAATGGGTAGGTATTAAAGGATATGAACAAGAAGTTTTCAAAAGAGGAAATGTAAGCTATTAATGTTGTATGAAAGCCCTCTAAATGACTATAATAATGAGAGAAATGCACATTAAAAAGAATTCATTTGTATCAGATCAACCCAGATGAATGAATGAAAAAAAAATTTACTAAATGTTTATTCAACACTTACTTTGGGGCAATTTTCCAGTGCCAGAGTTAGCTGGAGCTAAGTCACACTGACTCATGAGAGCTGATAGTTAAAATTTCAATATGAGCGTCTACATCTTGGAGATTGGTATGTGCTCTAAATTAAGGCTTGGTTTATTGGGTTGTTGACTATCTTTTGCCTTTTTTAGTATCCCCAATGCCTGGCACATAGTAATAAATGTTCATTGACTGATTGGTTTAAGAAAGTGATGGAGAATATGTTAATAAAGCAAATTAAGTGTGTCAAGCTTACTTTTTTTTTTCAGAGACCATATTGTTACACATTTATTAGCACATACCCAGTACTTTGTTTCTCTTTAAGGTTCTAGTGTTAACCTTAAGGGGTTGGGACAGGGGGGGAGGGTGTCTTTCTTCTGGTGTTATAATAATTCATGAGTCCCTGCATATGTGTTTCCTTCTATGACTATTGGCTGATATCAGTCAGCCAGATGAATCAGCTTTTAGAAAGCAGTATTTACAAAGGTGGTACAGTAATAATAAAAATAGCTAGTATTGTTGTCATACTTTAAGCTTTGCAAAAACAAATATAAGCAGTTGGCACAAAACATTTCCCTTCAAAAATCTGTGACCTATTCTCTCCCAGGTACATGCTGAGTTCAGAGGAAAAGGCCTCAAGATTAGAGAGCAAATATGGCAAAAGCATAACTCACAGCTCACAGAAATCCTCTTGATGGAGCCCTCAAGATGGGGCAGCTTTTCTGCTGGGCTCCTTGAAGAACCTTAAACCTTCCTTTATTGACTGTGTCCACCCTGTCCTCACTGCCCAAAGCAGACACTTCCACTGGTTACTGTTGTTCCAAGGATATTAATGAAAAAGTCCCAAACCCCTGAAATTCATAAGATCCTCCTCCAGCCAAGGTAGAGGGAAGTCATGGAGAGGCGCATGAGGCTGAGGTCTAGTTGCCCTCCTCTCCAAATGATTCCTTCTCAGTGGATGGAAGGTTTGTCCCCTAAGCTACCAAATGCTCTCATCCAGAACTAGCTTGACATTTGACAGATGATTGGCAGGGCACGACCAGGCTTCCTCAATCTTTCCCCATATAACTACTGTGCACCATCACTCTGATTCATCCAAGGACTTTCAAAGACTTTTCTGCACTTAGTCCAATGTCTTTGATTGATTAGTTGGCTGGTTGAGGGAATAATCAATGTCTAACAAATAATACATGTCTAGGAACCAGCTCTGCGGGGAGGGGGGCAGGCTACTGTGCATACAACACTTGTAAGTTTAACCTCCATTATTAAAATTTTCTCCATTACTCTTTTAAGTCTAGACAATCAATGTCATTGTTCAGTCCTGTCTGACTCTTTGTGAATCCATTATGGGATTCTCTTGGTCAAGACACCGGAGTGGTTTTGCCATTTTCTTTTCTAGTGGATTAAGGTAAACAGAGGTTAAACAATTTACTGAGGGTCACATAGCTAAAAAGTGTCTGAGGCCGAATTTAAAAGAAGGTCTTCCTGACTTCAGATCCAATGCTCTATCCATTGAACCATCTAGCCTCATTTCCTGTACCACAATCATGTACCGTAGCTTATTCAGCCATTCCCCAATGGATGAACATCTCCATTTCCAATTATTTGCCACCACAAAAAGAGCTGTTACAAATATTTTTGCATACATGGGTATTTTCCTTTCCTTTGAACTTTTTGGGATACAGAGCTAGTAGCGGCATAGCTAGGTCAAAGGGTTATGAACAGTTTTATAGCCCTTTGGGCAAATTGTTCTCCAGAATGGTTGGACCAATTGTGAACTGTGTATTAGTGTCCCTATTTTTTCCAGATCCCCTCCAGAATTTGTCATTTTCCTTTTCTGTCATGTTAGCTGATCTGATAGGTGTGAGGTGGTATCTCAGAGTTATTTTCATTTGCATTTCTCTAATCAATAGTGATTTAGAGCTTTTTTTTTGTATGACTATGGATACGTTGATTTTTTCTTCTGAAAACTCCTTGTTCATCTCTCCTGACCACAATGAGAATCTCATTCCACCTTTTCATGTGTCACTAACTAGATAACAAAGCATTTGGTTACCTTAAGACAGTCATAGTTACTCCTACATTTACCTGCACTCTACTGAATTTCTTCACTTTGACATTAAAAGCACTGGCAGAAATCGTATCATGTCAACATCTGCCACAATCAAAGAAAATAATAAATCAAACCCTGATTTGGACTATTTGCTGATTTCCAATGCTCACACTGAAAAAACGAACAATCACAAGCCTCCATGGGGCTGGAGGAGAAGTTTTCACCTTTCTAAGATATCAGGCCATAGCATTTTATCGCTTCTTTAAGAGGAATGTGGTAATTGATCAGCCAACCTGCAAAGCCAGACAGTCTCTGCTCTTAATGAGCTCCCATTCTAACGGGGGATACAATACAGATAGGAGTATTTGGCTGCAAATCAGATGGAAAGACTCAGTGGTCCTCAGAGCCTAGCATTAAAGCAGATGATCATGTGTTTTCCTTTGTGTCATTTCAATGGATAAAACCATATCTATCTCTAATACTGGAACATCTGACAGTGTCAAGACTTTTGGTGATGAGAACTTTCTCTCTGGGCTCTCTAGTACCTGTGGCACCTGGAGAAGTAATTACTGGGCTGTGTCTCCATAGGGTTTCCTCTCCTGGACCTCAACTTTAGGATCAGACTAGGAGCTGGGATGATGGCCTGTCGGACCTGGTGATTTCTGGAGCTTTAGAGCCTGGATTGCCTCTACCTGCTTAGGAGGGGTTAGTCAAGCTGCCTCTTGTTTCTTCCTTGGGGTACCTGGCTGCCATGGCTTGGCTGGGTTGCCTGGGCTATGCAAATACAATGGAATACTACTGTACCATAAAAATGAATCAGTATGAAGAATTCAGAGAAACATGAGAAGAAGAAGATATGTACAAACTGATACAGAATGAAGTAAGCAGAACTAGGAGAATAATTTACATGATGACCAAAATAATGATAATGGAAGCAACTTTGAAAGACTTGAGGACTCTGGTAAAATAATAAAAAATAATAATTGTTAATATTTATATAGTGCTTACTGTATGCTAGGCATTGTTAAGCGCTTTATAATTATTATTTCATTTGATCCTCACAACAACCCTGAGAGGTAAATGCTATGATTATCTCCATTTTACAGATGAAGAAACTAAGGCAGAGGTTAAATGACTTGCTCAGGGTCACATAGCTAGTTAGTGTCTGAGGTTGGATTTGAACTCAGGAAGATAAGTCTTCCTGACTCCATGCCTAGCACTCTGTCCACTGTATCACATAGCTGTAAGGAAAAAAAAATACTGGAAGATCTGTGGGAAAACAGGCATACTAATACACAGTTGGTAGAGGTGTGGATTTGTACAACCATTCTGAAAACCAATTGGAATTATATTTAAAAAGTCACTAAACAGTAAATATACCTTTGATCCAGTGATACTGCTCCTGGGCATCTACCCTGCAAAGGTCCGTAACAGAAGGAAATCTCCCATCTATGCAAAACTATGTCAATATTTTTTGTAATAAAGTACAAGAAGAGAGGTGGGATGCCCATTGATTGGGTAATGGCTGAAGAAATTGGGTTCCATGAGTATACTGGAATATCACTATACCATGAGAAATGATAGATAGGAAGAATTCAGAAGAACTTTGGAAGACCTGTGTAAACAGATGTAGAAGGATGTAAGAAGAACCAAAATAACAATTTACACAATGGACACAATAATGTAATAATAGACAATGTTAATGGATGTTAGATATCTGATCAGTGTAGTGACCAATTATGAGTTCAGAGGTCTTGATGGTGAAGTATATCACCTGCTCATCAGCAAAGAGGTGGTGGACAATAGGTACAAAATGGCACAACATATTGATTTGAAGTAGCTAATGTGTTGTTGTCTACTGCTTGACTGTATTTTTTATAAAAGGAGTTTCTATGGAGGTGAGTAGAATGATGAGGAATTAACAATGAGGCTAAAAAAAAAGAGAAAATTACATTAGTAAAACATTTGGGGGAAAAGTATATTGATTGAATCCCTCCCCATCAATTATACAATAAGCATTTATTAAGCACCTACTATATTCTGGGTCCTATTACTTACCTTAGATTTACAAAAAAGGACAGAAATGCAAGAACCTCTGCCCTCAAGGAGTTTATATTTGAACTGAGAAAATAACATGTATGCATATAATAATAAAATACATGCAAAGTGAATATAAAGTAATTTCCAGGTGGGACCATTAACATTTGGGAGGAATCAGGAACAGGCTCATGTAGAAGACGGTGTATGAGCTGAGCTATGAAAGAAACTAGGGATTGTCAGCGGCAAAAGTAAAGAGGAAGAACATTCCAGGCCTAGGGAGTCACTTGTACGAAGAGATGGAGAAGGGAAACCCTCAGTGAAAAGGTCCATAGTCAAAGCTGTGGGTCTCTGAAGGGGGTGAATGGGAGCTGCAGGTGGAGTGGGGAAAGTAGGGGGAAGAAGGTACATTTATCCAAGTCCAGAGTCCTTGAAAGAAAGGAGGATTCATATTATTGAAAAGAAAGCACAAGGTAGATATCAATCTTCAACTACTCTTATTTTTCCCCCTTCTGAGGTATGGTGGGATCAAGTGTCCAGGGTTCTAGTAGGGAGTCTAGTAAGGGTGTAGAGGGATGTTGTTAGAGTGTGGAGGTCTCCTGATGGGAAGAGAGAGGTATCTCTTCTCTTAGTCTGCTTCTTCCCCTCATGTACTCCATCAAAATCCACCACTTTTCCTAATTTCCCTGTTTCTGTGAAGGTTCCAGGTTCCAGGTTCTAGGTTCACAACTTCAGAATCATCTTCATCTCCTCACTTTCTCTCACCCACAATAACTATGAGTTGCCAAATCCTATGGCCTCTACCTAGCCAAGATTTCCCACCCTCATCTATTTTTCTCCACTCAGCCCCACTGCCCAGGTTCAGGCTCTCCTTGCCTTTTGCCTGGACTATTGCACTAGCCTCCTAATTAGTCCTCTCTACTTCTGGTCCTTTGTCATTCATCCTCCTCAGAGTTGATAAATTGATATCCTCAAAGTGCAGGTCTGACCTTATCTCTTCTCTGCTCAAGAAGCTTCACAGTTGTCTCCTGGATTAAAATGGAAGCTCCTGCAGGGCAAGAGCTGCACATAATAGAAGTTAGTAAATGCTTGTAGATTGGTTGATTGATGGATTCAATAACCCCCCAAATTTCTTTGCCTGCAATTTAAAGTCCTTCAAAAACTGGTGCCAACTTATCTTTCCCGATCAAGGTATATTAGGTCCCCTCACTTCTTGCTGTCACTCCCTTTAATTCCTTGCCAGGTTTTCTGTCCGCCTTCTTACTCACTTTTCATTTCCTATGGTCATAGTTTGGAGGCAAGAATACTCTGCCGTTCTGATTTTGTGCCTCCGCTTTAACTTGTTCAGTTTCATCCTGATCTCTCGGCACTTCTCAAAAGTGTTGGTCTTAGCGACGTTAAAATAACCTGTTACCTTGACAAACCACAATTAAGTCACCAGTCCCCTATCATTGGATTTCTATGTTGCTGCCCATTTTTATTTTATACCTCATTAGGAAAGCAGCATAGGATAGAGGAGAGAAAGATTACTAGCTCTCTGATACTATTTGTGTGACCTTCCTCATCTGCAAAATGAGGGGATTGTCTAAATATCTCTAAGGTCTCCTCCAACCAAGTCTTAGATCCTAGTGCAGGTTTAAAAAAATCTATTATTTCTAGGCTCAGAAGCTGGTTCTGATCATTTTTATTCTGCATTTTTGTAAATTCTTGTTTAATGGAGTTTAGGATTGGTCAGCGCATTTCACCAGGAATGCCGTAGAGTGTCAGGGCCTGGTAGCACTGGGTTGGGAGGTCATAGTCCCCATTGGAAAGTAACAATAACAACTGTTTACATTAAGCCTTAAAATTTGAAAAGTGATTGATTTACTGTCTTCTTTGAGCATCACATCATGAGAACTCTGTTAGGCCTCGAATCTTTTTTTTCTTGGTAAAAGTAGTGGTGCCCAGCATTGTTTGTTCTGAATCCCTTTCAACAACAATGATGAAACAATGTTTTGACCCCCCAGAGGAATTTGATGTATAATTCATAATGTTTACAATTTTGTACTGCTGAAGTCCCGTTAAAGAGGTTTTAGTGTGAACTGCTAGGAACTAGTGGCATGAAGTATTCACAGTGTGGAAATTCCCTCCACAGTGCATCAGCCACTCACCAATAATTTTGTCTAAGAGATTTGCTTGGAGCCCTGAGAAGGAGCTTGCTCATGGTCACATAATAGACGTCAGAGACAGGACTTGATCCCAGGTCTTCCTGACTCCCAGGTCAGCCTGCTATGTATACCATTTGGCCTCCTCAAGGTAGATGCTGCTGCTACTGCTATCTCTCTTTTATTGTTGAGGAGAAAGAGGCTGAGATGAGAAACAGCATGCCCATGGTGAATCCATTGACCCATAAGCAAGCATTTATTTAGGACCTACCATGGGCTGAATGCTAGGCATACAAAGACAAAAACCCAACAGTCTCTGCTTGCGCTCAAGGTGCCTACATTCTAACCTGGAAGGTAATATGCACACATAGAAGGATAACTAAAATACGCATTAGGTAAACACCAGGGAAGGGCAGCTACATGGTAAGGTGGATAGAGTCAGGAGGACCTCAGTTCAAATCTGGCCTCAGATACTTCCTAGTTGTGTGACCCTGGTCAAGTAACTTCACCCTGTTTGCCTCAGTTTGTAAAATGAGCTGGAGAAGGAAATGGCAAACCACTCCAGTATCTTTGCCTAGAAAACCCCAAATGGGGTCACAAAGAGTCGGACACAGCTAATGGATAAAACACACACACACACAAGATAATTTCAAGTGGGAGGTGGTAGCAGTGGGTGGGGAAGGAGGGGGGGTATCAAGACCTCCTAGAAGGTCTGTTTTGAGGTGAGTTTTCTTGGAAATGAGGGATTTTAAGAGGCAGAGGTGAGGAAGATATGCTTTCTAGACATACCTAGGCAAAAGGATGGTGGAGGAGGTCTATTACATACAGAGAACAGGAAGTTTGGCCGGACCATCAATACATGAAAGAAAATAGTATATAATAAGCCTGGAAAGGGAGATTGGAGCCAGATTGTGAAGGGTTTTAAATATAAAAGAAAAGCTTGCATTTCAAACTTGGGTAATAGGGAGCCATTGGAATTTATTGAGGCAGGGAGTGACATGATCGGACCTGTGCTTTATATGTGCCATTTCCTGTGTCACAGGGCTGCTGAGTGTCACAGGCCAGATTTGGGCCCAAGACTTTTTGAATCCCAAACCAGCCCTCTCTCCCCTACTGACGTAACCACCATGCTACAGCCATGATAAAAGATGTCCTGCAGAATCTGTGGCTGTTTCCTTACACGATGCGAAAGTGTTTAGAAAACTGTCAAATGCAAGGTACAATTATTACCAGCTCCACCTTGGCATAAAGAAAGACTAAGTGTGCAGGGCTGCCTTCTCACCTTTTTTTTCAATTTTTTTTTATTAATTTATTTTTAGTTTTCAACAATGGCTTCCATGTGCCTTCTTATTAATATGTAAAACACAGGGGTCTTGTCATGAGACCGACTAAATATTATGTCAAAGTGGATGCTCAGGAGCCAGCATGAACTAAGCATGCCGAGCTTTCTTCCAAACCTCCCAGGGATGTTTGCTGTCTAGAGATGAATGCTCATAATAAATTGCTAAAATTGACATCTCATTCAAGGTTCCAGGAGGACTGGAGAACACTGGGGAATGAGCTGCCCAGGAGAGATTCTGTAAAGGGAACAGTGATCTCAACTGCTGGACTTTTTGCAAATCATTGAGTGTCTAATGCCAGAGAGACTTTGAAAGCAGATTAATCCAGGATCACACATGCTGTTTTGGAAATAAAAACAGACCTTAGGAGGAGACTCCAAGCCAAATAGGTAGCTCTGGGAAAAGAACTGGGGGGTGCTGAGGAGACTGTCAACTTTCAAAGGTCAGTCAGTCAGTCGACAAGCTTTTATTTAAGTGTTAATTATATACCAGGCACTGGGCTAAGCACTGGAGCTGCTGAGAAAAGGCAAAAGTGAAAACAAAGAAACTAGTCTCAGATCTCTAGAAGCTAAGTTTCTAAAAGGGGGAGAGAAATATGTAAAGGGAGTGAAATTCTGGACCCCTTCCAATTCAAAGGCACCAGATAGTAATGGGCCAGTTTAGGGAAGTGTATCAATGACTGCCCTCCCAATAACTCACATTTTATTGTGTTCTAAGGTTTATAAAAAGTCCTCTCAACAACCCTGTAGGGGAGGTAGCTAAAATGCTGCTATCCTGTTTTATAGATGAGGACACTACCACTCATACTGACGTATCTGTCCATCCTGTCCCTCACACAGCCATTTGTTGGAGGCAGGACTCAAACTCGTATCTCTGGACTCTACCTTTCAGGTATATTCTCTCTCTACTCCATTCTACAGGATACCCCTAGAACCTTGAAGAGGAGATGTATCTACGGAGAACATCAAGGCGTTGCTGTGCCTGGAGTCAGGAAGACCTGAGTTCAAATCTGACCTTAGACACTTATCAGCTGTGTGATTCTGGGCAAGTTACTTAACCTCCATTCATCTCATTTTCCTCATCTGTTAAATAGGGATAATAACATCTACCTGTCAGGGTAGTTATGAGAATCCAATAAGATCATATTAGTAAATATGTGCTTAGCACAGTGCCTAGTAAACAGTAGGCACTTCATAAATGCTTATTTCCTTCCTTCTTTTGTAATGTTGCATCCTTATAACATTCTTGTAGATTCATCACAAATGTGTTTAAACTCCAAGCTTCCCAAGAGTGTGTTAGCTATTATTACATAACTAGCCTTGTTATATACAGGACACCTGACTGGTCAATGCACGTGAAATCTGGGATAAGAATCCCTGGAGTTTATAAGGACCTCTACAAACATTTAGCAATCACTTAATTCAACCCCCTCTTTTTACATAATTAAGAAGTTAGGATCCACAGACATTAAAGATGGTAAGAAATGAAGCCAGTATTAGAATTCTGGTCATCTATGTGATCCAGGAAGTGTGAACACTGAATGTGAGCCCACAGTGTGAACACTTGGCCAAAAGACAGAATGGAAACACCACTCAAGACTATACCACTAGGAGACTATCCTCACCTTGTTTAGAAAGCCACCACAAACTTTAGGAGAAATTAAATTGCTGTAAAGTAGGTGGGAGTATACCATCTCTTCCATTAGAGAGACTTCAAGAGGTCTTCTTCCTTTCAAGGATCAGACAATAATCTGGGGAGTATTTTTCTTCATGCTATTGTCTTGCTTCCCCAACTAGGTTGTAAATATTTTAAAGGGAGGAACTAAGCAGAAGGAGGAAGGATCAGAAGACCTAGGGTTTGAATTCTGGCCCTATTGCTTTTACTAGCTGAATTATTACCAACCTCTCTGAGCCTTGGTTTCCTCATATGCAAAATGGGTATAACAGCACTTGTTATCAAGAGTTATCAAGAAAGTGAATTCTAAATCTTAAGGTGCTAAAGGCATGGAAATTATTTTATTTCTTTGGACTGTCTCACAGCAATTAGTACACAGCTAGGCACAGGGTAAGAGGTCCGCAAATACTTGGATTCCGTTGCTTGAGCTAGACTAAGAAACCTTTCTTCCATCTTTTCCTTTAGCTGCCCTTTACCCTCTCCCCCGGGATTAGATTCCAGAACAATGGCAGGCCATCTGGGTCTATCTTTCCTCTTCTCTCTTCCTGCTCCTTTCCCCTAGTTTGTTACTTGGTCCTGTGGCTCAACTCCTCCGTTAGCTGTTTCTCATTCAGACATGGAGAGCCTGCTAAGACTCTCAGCCATTGGATTTGAGTAGTTGAAATTCTCTGCTTCTCTGTTCCGCCCCAGGACTATGTCTTACTGCCACAACTGGCTTAACCAATACATTATACGTTTAAAAAATATGTGTTTCTTGGCATGTGCTTTCTGAATGCTAGTAAATTGTCCCATAGAGAATTTTCTTTGCTTTCCTAAATCTTTCTTTCTTTTCTGTCTGGATTTACTGGGTTACCTAGACATTTTAATTGTTTATTTCATTCACCGTTTTATAACTCATTGTTTGGAATCTTGCTCATTCCTAAGGCTTTCTGGCTTTACTGATAAAGGTCCCCTTAACTTAGCGTCTCTCCCAGTCTGAAGCTGCTGTGCCTTCTGGGCTGGTGTCCCTTCTGCCGCCTCGCTCATTGCATTAACAGGAGAGCCCAATATTCTAACTGCTACGCTATATTACTTTTCATGACAGAAAGTTTCCCTATGTCATTCCACTTGAGTCTCAACTGAGCTGATCAGCAAGTCTCCCTGTGTGCCTGCTCCCTGCTGTCCTAGGCTGAACAAACCGGCTTTGTTCTTGCTGATGCAGCTGGCCTCCTGTCCTCTTTAGTCAAGTGCCTTCCTCCTAGCAAAGGTCAGGGTGCCACCATCCACCGCCACCTGCTCTCCTCCGCTCTGGTGTCCTCCTTGCGGGTTAGGAAACCTAAGGCTTGTAAGAAACATCAGAGAGAACCCGCTTCTGCAGATTTTGTTGGGTATTTCAGCGAGCTGACCACAGGATATTTCACCTAAAATGTGGTTGCTGAACCCCATAGCACAGCCTGCAACATAATAGGTATTTAATATGTGTTGATTAACTGCTATTGATGGCTATACTTCTCTTTCTCCGTGAGGCTGAGGGAGGAAGAAGTTTAATAGGGGATTTTAGAGTTATATTATATATAATTACATAACATGGTGTATAATAGGGAATCCTCACTCTGAAGAGATTTCATTGAGTAATTGTTACCTACAAGATATGTTTACTACCGTGATTTTTTTCATTTCTTTAAAACAATTTAATATTTTATTTTCCCCCAATTACATGTAAAAACAATTTTTAACATTCTTTTTTTTTTAATTTTGAGTTCCAAATTCTTTTCCTCCCTTGCTCCCTCCCCCTGTGGTAAGATACTGCCATAATTTATTCTTTTCCCATTCCCCCTCATCCCATTTGTTTCTCTTTTCTTAGAATTATTTTCCACGGGCATGCTTACTAAAGTTCAAGATGATGTATCAGTCAGTTATTTGTGTAAATACCTATTTCATAACACTTTTTTGTTTTAATTTTTACATAGATGTCAGTTATGCTACCTTTAATAAACTGGCAAATATTGCGTACCTGCCCTTGGAATACTTGCCTCGAGTTTTACATTGACCATGGTTAAAACTTCCTTCATCTCAAAATGTGGATTTAAAATAACCCTCTCCAGACTGAGACCAGAGGAGTCAAACTACAATTGTGTTCTAGAAAAGGGAATGTTTATGCTAATGTTGGCCCTAGTGAATGAGACCTTCAGGTCACCCTTATGGAATGCAGCCATCATACAGATGAGCTAGAGCTCTGGCCGGGGACTCTGGGACAGAGATGAGAAGAACAAATAGAGACTGTTTCAGAAAAGTGGGACATCCAAAAAGAATGAGGAAACTGGAGAGCCAGAGAGGAGAAGTGACTGAATGGTGGAGGGCAGGAAGCTTGTCCTGGAATGTGTGCCAAGAAAGAAAGAGTAATTCAGGGACATTTCTGTGACTGGGGAAGAATCCAAGGGAGAAATTGAGTTGAGGGTTCAGGTGGCTGTGGACAAAACAGTTTTGATCTGGAGCTGCGGGTCTGACCAAAAGTACTTTGCTTTTGGCCATGGGGTAAAAATAAGGGTGAATTTTAATGGTAAAGGAAGGATCCAATGGTTCAAGGATTTAGACTAAAATCTTAGCTTGCTACCACTAGAGATAAGCTAGGCAATGAAGTGAAGATTGTTAAGAAAGGCTTAGTCATTCAAATTTTTCATTCATTTAAAATATCTGAGGTGGGGGTGATGAGGTCTAGAGGTTAGGGGTCCTGGAACCCCAAAATCATGACATACAGATCCTGCCCGAAAGAATTTGTGTGGCACAGTGACCCTAACTCAAATTAAACTCAGAGACTTCTCAAGGTGGAAAGCAAAGGTTACCTTTATTACAATCTCGCCAGACGACTGTCTGCTCCTTCCATACACGTGGAGAGAGAGAGAGAGAGATTCTCCGCCCACCACACAAACAAGTCTCCACCTACCACTATCCCTTACCCCTTTAACTGGGGGGGTGGGCTTACATTCTAAGCTCAAAAGTTTCTTCCTATCCCCTTAACTGGGAGGTGGGGCTTACATTCCAGGCCCAAAATTCAAAGACAAGGAAAGAGACAGGAAGCCAAGGGCAAAGGCTCAGGTTGGGGGTGGGGCAGGGCTTATTCTTTCTGTTAGTGCTTAAAAACAGGGTCTGAGTGGGGGAGGATTTTGAAAATAATAATCAAAAATTATTGACCTTGAGGAGGCTTCACTTCTGAGAGTTCATCTCTCACAAATTCGACCCAAGCCTTCTTTCAGTCAAAAACAAGGTTTATTGAAGATTCACCATGTTAGCCAGACTCTTAAGGAATCTGAGCATCTGTGGGCTATTGGCTAGATTGTGAAAATCTGAGCAGTGGCTAGATTATAAGAACCCCAGCATCTTAATGGAGACAAGATGGACCTTATATACAGAAAGACTGTAAGAGGGCTCTAGGAGTGGCCAAGTAGTTTGGGGTGACTGGAGGAGGGGTCTAAGGAGATATGGATGGGAGTGGCCAGTAAGCTGGGGTAAACAAAACTCCTGGGACCAGGACATTGGAACCTAGCTAGGATGAAGTGTGGGAAATGGCTAGTGGCCATAGGGAGGTAAAACAATGGAGGGGAGATTGGATATAGCCACAATGAAAGGCTAGTTGATGGGATTATGGCCTCAGGCAAAGGCCAGAGATTTGGCCATGTGGGAAAATCCAAGGTTTTTCCTTTCTGGGGTCTAGATCCTAACCCCATAGGTGTGTGTGTGGGGGGGAATCTGTTCACTTGTGGGCTCCTAGAAAGCTGCCCTACTTTGGTATATAGCAGAGAGGGTGCTAGAGTTGGAAACAGAAAAACTTAGGTTCCACTCCCTTCTCAGACTGAGTAGATGAATGACCCTGGGCAAGTCACTTAATCTCTATGTTTCAGTTTATTAATCTGCAAAATAAGGGAACTGGATTCATTGACCTTGAAGAACACTTCCAGCTCTAAATCTACAATTCTGTGAGGGGCTCTGTTGGTTAGCACCCCCTCAAGACCGTGTCTGCTGAGCATTTCTGTTAGTTATGGTCACTGAGCTGGTCTCTGCTACCACTTCCTGGGCCGTATAAGCTGATTGGGAAACCTAAAGCTCTTCTAGTGCCTATCTAAGGGCAATGAGTCATCACACCTAGCCAGGAAGTCAACAAAAGTAGTAGAATGCTTTAGGCTATGATTAAATCTATTTTGGGGACCATTTCTTTGAGGTGTCATTCAGGTTTGGGGACCAGCTAACCATTTAAACGAGGTGAGAAAACTCCTGCTAAATCCCTTATTATCAATTTGTATCCCTCAAATCCATTTCAAGTACTCTCCCAATAAGACTCCATTGGAGTTATGAGGAATGAGGTTCCTTTCTTCCCATGATGCTTCCTACCTGCATTGTAAATGTACCTGGGACAAGAACATCCTTTCCTTTATTATATATTTCTCCCAGCTATAAATTTGCTAACTTTACAAAATCACAGATTTCTTTATAGATTCATTCCTCTATTCAGAAGATGATTACACGTCTTACATGAGTAATTCACTGTGCTAATTGCAAAGATTTGCCCTCTCATAGCTTATTGAGTCATTGCCTTAAGAGAAATCCATGCCAA
Source organism: Phascolarctos cinereus (assembly GCF_003287225.1). NCBI lineage: Eukaryota > Metazoa > Chordata > Mammalia > Diprotodontia > Phascolarctidae > Phascolarctos > Phascolarctos cinereus. Next base: position 443,167,107 of record NW_027555958.1, read on the forward strand.
GCTTGAAATTAATTCATGGGACGCATTCTTCTCTCTGGTGAAGAAGTCTTCTCTGGCCTGATCCTGTGAGTTCAAACTGATGAGGCTGGGATCTAGATCCCCTGGACTTTCCCATATGGTCAAATCTCTGGCCTTTGCCTGAGGCTATAATCCCATCAACTGGCCTTTCTTTGTGGCTACACCCAATCTCCCAATTCTGTTACCCTTAACCTAGACTAGCCCTCCCTATGGCCAGCCCCTGGCCATTTCCCACACTTCATCCTAGCTAGGCTCCATTGTCCACGTACCAGGAGACCTGTTCACTCCAGTTTATTGGCCACACCCGTTCAGATCTTCCTTAGACCCTTCCTCCAGTCGCCCCCCAAACTACTTGGCCACTCCTAGATCCCTCTCACAGTCTTTCTGTATATAAGGTCCATCTTGTCTCCATTAAGATGCTTAAATTCTTATAATCTAGCCACTGCTCAGATTCTTAGAATCTAGCCAATACTTGCAGCCTCCTAGATTCCTCAAGAGTCTGCCTGATATGATGGATGTTCTAATAAACCTTGTTTTTTGGCTGAAAGAAGGCTTGGGTCAAATTCTTTGAGACAGGACCTGCGTGTTGTGATCTTGGGGTCCCAGGACCCCTAACCTCTAGACCTCATCAAAACCAAGGATTATAACCTGTTCCTGACTTTGTGCTCTTATGCTCTTGACTGAGGTTTAACACTGAACTGACATTAAATTTAATCCAGTAAGCATTTTTATTGCTGTTTAGTCATTTTTTTCAGTTGTGTCCAATTCTTTGTGACCCTATTTTGGGGTTTTCTTGACAGGGATACGGGAGATGTTTGCCATTTTCTTCTCCAGCTTATTTTACAGAAGAGGAAACTAAGGTAAAAAGAGTTCCATTGTGAGAAAGATTTTAGGGGGTTAGGCTTCCACAGCAGGATAAGAAATTCCCAGACTCGTGGGAGTCCCTCAACCAATCAGAAAGTGCTCCAAACTTTTCTGTAAACAACTAGCTCCTTAAGAAAGAGCCCTAGAGGCTAAACCAGTTGCAGCCAGCCAGGTTCAAGGATGGGGCTTCCACTGGGCAAAGGCTTTTCTCCACTGAGATTGCTTAATAAGTTTATTGAATATGAACTGACACATCCCAAGGGCGGAAATAGAGGCCATTTTTGAACATGGGACCCACGAAGTGGGCAGAGTTAACAGATCATGGACAAACATGCAATGGGCTGTCCATGAAGGGTGTAACTCAGATGAACCAGACCAATAGTAGCCCCGATGGGTGGAGTATGGATCTTACTAATGGTTTAAAAGTTGTTTCTACCACTGAACCAGTCAGTGCCCACCTGCTATTAAAGTGCATTGTGCTGGCTTCTCTCTTGAGAAGTGTAATAAAGGCTTTCCTTCACTCATTCACTGTAGTATTTTTTTGTTTCAGATTTTTCTAACACTGTGACTTGCCCAGGATCACACAGCTAGTAAGTTTCCGAGGCCAGATTTGAACTCAGGAAGAGTAGTCTTCCTGATTGCAGGCCTGGTGCTCTATCCACTGTGCCTCCTAGCTAATATAATAAATAACAATTTACTAAGAACCAATTATGCTTCAGGTGCTATTAGACTCTGGAGATAGTAAATCAAATGTCATACAGATTTAGAGCTGAGTTCTGGGTCAAAGGTAAGTATCACCACTAAGGATGCTTTGAAATGGTTTATGGATATTCGTACCCAACTATGGCATAGGAAGGTATGGATAGATAGCGATTCGGTCAGGGATAGAGTCACATGAAGCCTTTGCCCACATATAGAGGGGTAGCCTGGCCTTGCAATGGGATATGTGCTCTGGCTGAAGGCCCAGAGCCACTGGGGGCTTAGGCTTCCGTTGGGCTAAAGGGCCTGCTGTGGTACCTGCCATCTCACTGGTAGGCCAGTAGTGAAGGGAGTTTTTTTGAAGACTAACCAGGAAGGCCTTTTCTGACTAGGCCACAGGGTCCAGAGCACAGAAACCCTCAAGATGAGGAAGGAGGAATTACAACCATGCCTCAGCAGATAACTTGTGGGAGAGTTCCAGCAGCTTGTTCTAACTAGTTAAGTTTTAAGTATACTAGCACCTCATAACAAAAGCCAGAGACTGAGACAGTAGACTGTGTGGGCAACAAAAAAAAAGTCAAACAATCCCTTCTCTCAAGGAGTTTGCATTCTAATGTATGGCAGTTAAGTGGGAGGACCAACATGTAACTAACTAACCAGGAGTAGCTGATACTGGTATTGAAGGGAAAATGCTCCAGTGTGTCATTTGGGAAAATGAATTGATAGGCTTGCTCCAAACTATTGGGCTCTATTGCCAATTCGAATATAGGTAAAAACACATCGCCCCTATGACTGGGCGAGAACAGAGGCAGGAATAAAATAGAATTCAACCCAAGCCTTCTTTCAGCCAAGGTTTATTAAAACATCCATCATATAGGGGAGACTCTTAAGGAGTCTGAACATTAGTAAACTATTGGCTTATTGGCTAGATTATAAGAACCTAAGGGGCAGCTAGGTGGCACAGTGGATAGAGCACTAGCCCTGAAATCAGGAGGACCTGAGTTCAAATCCAGCCTCAGACCAAACACTTGACACTTGCTAGCTGTGTGACCCTGGGCAAATCACTTAACCCCAATTGTCTAAAAAAGAAAAGAAAAGAACCTAAGCAGTGGCTAGATTTTAGGAATCTGAGCATCTTAATGGAGACAAGATGGACCTTATATACAGAAAGACTGTGAGAGGGATCTAGGAGCGTCCAGTTTGGGGTGACTAGAGGAGGGGGCTAAGGAAGATCCGAATGGGAGCGGCCAGTAAACTGGGGTGAACAGGACTCCTGGGACCTGGACAATGGAGCTTAGCTAGGATGAAGTGTGGGAAATGGCCAGGGGCTGGCCATAGGGAGGGCTAGTCTAGGTTAAGGGTAGCAGAATTGAGAGTTTGGGTGTAGCCACAAAGAAAGGCCAGTTGATGGGATTACAGCCTCAGGCAAAAGCCAGAGACTTGGCCATGTGGGAAAGTCCAGGGGGTCTAGATCCCATCCTTATCAGGAAGATGATAGCAAAGCATCCCTTGATTCTGGTCCCGAGGAAACCCCAGCTTTTAACCAGAACAAAAGTCTCGGGCTCTCATTTATTACTAGTTCCAAATCTCAGGCATTAGTTTTATCACTTATAAAATGAAAAGGTTCTATCAGATGATGCCCAAGTTCCCTTTCAGCTCTAAATCTACAGTCCTATGATCCAAGTCTTCTCATGTTCCTTTGAATTCCTCACATTTGCCATTCCTTATAAGGCAGTAGCCTTCCATTACATTCCTATGCTACTAATTTGTTTAGCCACTCCCCAACTGATTGGTTAGTACTAACTTTACTTCTGATTTTTTCTACTTCTACTACTTCTACTTTCTACTTCTAATTTTTCTATTAATGCTGTTATTAATATTTTGTGTTGTGGCGGGGTTTTTTTGGCCTCAACTCCCTAGGACTATCTGCTCAGTCAGAGACATTTGTCTCAGTTGGAGGAAGGAGTTTCCACAGGTTTAATGGTCAGGATTCTCTTTTGATGTCTGCCATTCTGTTCTAGGGGTCCTGAAGTCCTATGATCTGGCCTTCTCTTTCAAAAGGCTAAAGGGGCCTTAGTTTGCAGAATTGTCTTCCATACATTCCCGCAAAACCCAGAGCAAAAGTTCCCCTTTTGAAACCTAATACCTGCCTTACATTATATAGTGAGGTCATTTGTTCCTTTATGGATGAGCTATGTAACTAACTGTTTGCTTGGTTTCTGAATCTATGTGGCTGTAATTGGTTGGGATGCTATCATAGAAAGGAAATAGAAATGTTAGGTTCAGTATTGGCTTTCCCGGGGACCAACTGTGTGACCTTGGGTAAATCATTTCATCTCTAAGCCTTGGTTTACTTGTTTATAGAATGAAAAAAAGTTGGACCAGATCCAATAATGTCAGTCCTTCAGTCAAGAAACAGTTATATAGTGCCTATTATATACTAAGCACTGTGCTTGTAAATGTTTAACAACTGACTCCCTGGGAGAAAAAAGAAACAAGGTACACACAAAATAATGCAAAAGAAATCCTGAGAGGGAGAGAAGGTGAACAACGTGGAGACGTTCAGGAGAAGCCCCTTGAAAGCAATGGTACCCGATCTGTTTCCTTCAATCAAGAAACATTTATTTAGCATCTGCTAGTGTGCCACAGCCTGGAGTGAGGAAGACCTGAGTACAAATCCAGCCTCAGACATTTACTAGCTCTGTGACCCTAGGCAAGTCACATAACACTATTTGCCTTAGTTTTCTCATCTGTAAGATGAGCTGGGAAAGGAAATGGCAAACCACTCCAGTATCTCTGCCAAGAAAAACCCCAAATGGGGTCATGAAGAGTCAGACACAACTAAACAAGGCACTGAGGATGCAAAGACAAAAATGAAACAGTCCCTGTCCTCATAGAGCTTACATTCTATTGGAGAAACATACACACAAGTATACAAAAAATAAATAGGACATTTGAGAGTGGGCATTGGTTTGGGGTGGGAGCGTGAATCAGGGCAGACCTCAAGTGCAGTAGATGGCCCTTGCGTTAAACTTTGAAACAAGTGAAGGATTCAGAGAAGGAGAAATGAGGAAGGAGTACATTCCAGGCTTGAGGGAACAGCTCATGCAAAGGCCTGTAGGGGGGAGATGGCATGTCTTCTAAGAGGAACAGCTAATTACATCTAGAAGATTAGTCATATCGAGTCTAAATGTTAGCAAGGACAGTTTCATTGTTCATTTCAGTTTTTCTCGTGATGAAACTTGTGGATGAGAAAAAGTTTGTAAAACAACACAGAAAAATTGTGAGTAGAGAAACAATAAGAGTCGGCTGAAGAAAGGAAAACGGTACAAAGGTATTAAATGTCCTGAAGCCCTCACTGGGAGTTCCATTCTCTTTAAGAGGAACCTACAGCTTGCCTTTAAACATTCTTTTTTCTTCTTCTCTTTTTTCTTTTTTGTTTATTCAGTCTTTCTGGAGCCATTTATTTATTACAATATTTTTCCTTACCCAACAGGGTTGTAGCAAAAAAAACAAAAATAAAAACAAAAAAACACCCTGTGAGCCTCTTTCTAACCCAGTAAAGATACAGTAGAGAACACCCCTCCCCCACACAGGGCATACTACCATTCACCTTTTATTTCGAATTCTTTGCAAAAAAAAAAAAAGGAGGGGGCAGAGAATGCCAGCCAGTCTTGAGTACCAAGCCCATTGGTTTTCCAAACCACTCCTTTGTCCTGGGGCCCCAAGAATTCACCCGCAGGAAAACAAAAGATCTTTGAGGACTTTGGTAGGAGTGGGAGACCCACAAAAGAAAAAAGCATCTTGAGGACTTTGCAAATAGGCCCCATTGAGAGCTTCCCCAGCCTAAAAGGTAACTTTTCAAAAGCCATTATGATTCCATATGGACGGGAAGGGTAATCAGCTGCTTTCCTGGAGCAGCTCCGTTTGAATGAACTCTGATCAGCCAGTCTACCATGAGAATAGGAGGGAATTTGTGAGGAGTTGGAGAATTTTCCATGAATTAAAAGCCCACAATAATGTTAACGGTTGTTTAAGAAAAAATTGAGAGAAAGGACCAATGGAGGCTTTGTGTAAGCTAAAGGTGACGTCAGGGGACTCAAGTGGTTTGGGGAATAACAACAGAAAATCTGGAGGGCTGGTTTCCAGAGATCTTTTCAAGGGCGCTGGCTTCACAAAAGCCATTGCCTCTTCCTTGGAGCCCAAGCCTGAGGAGTTAAATTCTCGGGGCTACAGAATTTTGGGATTTGGAGTCTGGGCCCCAAGGATCCTGCATTGGAATGGCCTAGAAATCAAGTCTACCTTCAACTCACTTAAACACATATACCTGTCCGTACCCAATGCTAAAGAGTTCTTAGCACCGTGCCTGGCACATCGTACCAAAGATGGCTGATGAATGCTTGCTGACTTGACCAGAAAAGAGCAAGAACAGAGGATGAGGGAATCACTTAAGACTCCCAATCACAGTACCTGACAGATTTATAGCAAATGAAATCACCTATGTAAAAAACACTTTGCAGACCTTAAATGGTTATACAAATGTTGTTTTTCAGACTTTCCGTGTGACTCCTTTGGGGGTTTTCTTGGCAAAGATACTGGAGTGGTTTGCCATTTTCTTCTCCAGCTCATTTTACAGGTGAGGAAACTGAGGCAAACAAGGTTAAGCAACTTGCCCAGGTTCACACAGCTGGTAAACATCTGGGCTGGGATTTGAAATCAGGTCCTTCTGACTCTAGGGCTGGGGTTCTATCTACAGTGCCACCTAGCTGCCCAAATGTCAGTTATTTTATTAATATTAGACGCCAAATAATGCTATTACTATCATATGCCAAAGAGATGGTGTTCGGGCCAGAGGCTTGCTCACTTTTATTAAATTCAAAATTTTACAAGAATTTAGTTTCTTTCCTTTTCCCCAAATTAAAAAAAAAAAGTAAAATATTTTAACAAATATTCATAGTCAAGCCAAACAAATTCCCATATTGGTCCTGTTAAAAAAAAAAGTTTCTCATTCTGAATATTAGTCTCTTACCTCTCTCAAGAGATTCGTAAGTGGGTAACCACTTTCAACTTTCTTTTTTAGTAAACATATATTAATATGTAGATATACTAATATATATATACATACATACTACTGATATATATTGATATATACATATATTACTGATATCTCTATCTATCTCTATCTATCTATATATATATATATATATATAGATACACTATTGATATCTATATCTATATGAAACATGATGTTTCCCCAGTAGAATGTAAGCTCCTTGAGGGCAATGAATGTTTCATTTTGTCTGTGTATTTCTAGCATCTAACAGTATGTGGCACATAGTAGAAGTCTGCTGATTGATTTGGCAGACTGCTCCTTCACCATCACCAGTAATTTTGCCTGGTTTCCTTGTGTAGGCTTAAATGCCACCTTTCAATGGACACTTTTCCTGATCCATTTCCTCCCCACTCTCACTCCCTACTCCCCAGGGCTATTATTTTCTCTTTCTCAAAAATACCTCCTACTTCTTATTATCTAATAATAATAATAATAATAGCTAGAGCTTTAAGCTTTTTTTTTTGCCAAGCTCATATCCTGTATGGACTTAGTTGTCTGTCCCATTAAAATATAAACTACTAGAGCACAGGGATTGCTTTTACTTTGACTGGCTGATTTACTCCATCAGCCTTCAACTATTTACTTCTTCTCCAGCTGCCCTTGAGTCCTGGAAAATCAGCCTTATGCCACTTAAAGTATAGCCAAGTTTGAAAGATATTGGGAACTCATAAATCTCGAAGTCATAAAGACAGTCATTCACAACTGCTTTGAGCCCAGGCTGGAAATGACAATTTTCTTTAAAGCCTCTGAGTCAGCAAGACTCAGGTCCAGCTTAAGTGACATCTGCTTGCAGAAGGCTTTATAGGCAGAAAGGAGTCACTGAACGGTTTGGAGCAGGACAATGACGTGACACCTTGGGAGGCTGAGCAGAGGGAATGATGGTCCCATACACGCAAAGATGTTCCCAGCAGCACTCTCAGTGATAACAAAAAAGAAAAAAAAAGAAAAAATGGATGTACAAACTTAGTGAAATAGTATTGTTTCATAAGAAATGATAAATATGCAGAATTCAGGGAACTTCGGGAAGAAAGACTTTCTATTTAGGGTGAAATAAGCAGAACCAAGAGAATGACTTACACAGATGTCAGAATTCTGATCAATGCAGGGACCAATCTTAATTCCAGAGATAAAACAGCTCTATCAGTGGAAAGGTGGTGGACTATATATATATATATATATATATGTGTGTGTGTGTGTGTGTGTGTGTATACTATATATACTATATATAATGTACTATATATAATATATTTTTTATATATATATATATAAAATCAGCTAGCATTTATATAGTGCTTACAAAGCATTTTATAAATATTGTCTCCTTTGATCCTCAACAACCCTTAGAAAGTAGGTGCTATTATTGTTCCCATTTTTCAGTTGAGGAAACTGAGGCAGACAGAGGTTCAATAACTTGCCCAGAGTCACACAGCTAGTAAGTGTCTGAAGCTGGATTTGAACTCAGGTAATCCTGTCTCCAGACTCTAGCACCCTGTCCACTCTGCCATCTAGCTGCAGAAAACACAAAGAAGGGTCTATACTTTTCTATCCCATTGGTTCTTCTTTGTATGGCCCTTAAAACACACACACACACACACACACACACACACACACACACACACATTCGAGGGCATCATGGCAGGTAGGAGACAGCTCCGAGGAGTGGGATTCTGGCGAGTAAGTAGCCATTCCGTGGGAGGAAATGTTCTTCATCTCTTGAAGGAAGGGGATTTTTTCCCCCTCATTTCTCCTACATCAGTATTACAACCTCCCAGCTGAGTTATTTTCTAGGAGGAGACTGCATACCCAGAAGGGAATATGCCAAATCAGTTAAGGCATGAGGCAGGAGGAGCTTCATGAGCTGAGAGAGAGCCAGCCGTGGCTGTCATGAATTGTCACCAGAGAGAACAGGCTTAGGGAACCTGACTGAGCCATCTGCGCAGCAGAGACACGGGGCCCAGGGGTAGTAGCATGAGAACACCACAAAGAGAGAAAGGACATCGGAGGCTTACGTGAGGGATGTGTCAGTTGCTTGGGACACGTGTGGTCGTCATGTGTGCCTCTCACTGCTAGTAAGTGTTCTTTGTTGATGTCCACCCTTCCTACTGATGTTCCATGTACTTGTGGAGGATAGTACCAAGTTTTTGGATGGCGGCAATCTTTGTTACCATTGTTGTTGCCCTGCCAAATTAGCAAATGCCTTTGCTTTGAGCTATTTGTCTATTAGAGGTAAATGCACCAATAGGTAGCCAAAGGACACAGATAGGGAGAGCTAAATGGCACCTTAGTGCATAAAGTTCTGGGCCTGGAGTCAAGAAGACTCATCCTGAGTTCAAATCTGGCCTCAGCTATGTGACCCTGGGCAAGTCACTTAACTTTGCCTCAGTTTCTTTATCTGTAAAATGAACTGGAGAAGAGAATGGCAAACCACTCCAGGAGCTTTGCCAAGAAAATCCCAAATGGGCTCATGAAGAGTTGAACATGACTAAAGGACAAGTATCAGCATGGGCTTGTGAGCTTCATACAGACAGAATTCCTTGAGTCTGGGGTCGCTGTCCCCTGGGGACCCATAGGTTGCCCAGAGCTGGGACGCTGCATCAGCTTTGTTCCAAATGGTTTTACAGAATGTTTGCAACAATTTCCAGCTCCACCAGGAGCATATCAGAGTACGTAACCAGCCCTCTTTTAGGCAAGACTCCAACATTGCCTGTTTCCACAAAAATGACAGAGATTCCATAACGGAGATTTTTTGAGATCTAATTGGTATAAAAACCGCTCGCATGATGTGCTAAGAAACAATGATGGATAGAAAAGATTTTGCTTTTCATAAGACATCCTCTAATCTCTTTCATTCCAAAGTAGGTCAGCCCCACCCCCACTCCCCACAAAAGGTAAGCACAAACCTGGCCTCTTGGTTTTAGAGTAAGGGAAGAATCAGGTGGAAACAAGTAACTACTGTAAGGATACTCAGTTGACTCTTTTTTGCTTCTCTTTAAACGTGTAATATGGGTCTGGTACATGCTATTGAGCAAAATATCTTTTCACCTTTTAAACTTAGTAATCAGCAGATGCAAACACAATGAACAGAAGCATTTCAATTTTCAAAGAACAAAAGAGAAGATTGTATATGAAATCACGAGTTTTCTGTTATATATAGTCTAATATTTTAAGAGGGCATATTAAATTTAATTTGGTAGTAACAAAATTGCCCTGCTTTTATGTGTATTTTTAAAAATCTTTTACTGATGCTCTATTTCTCCCCTCCTGCAATCTCTATCACTGCCTCACAGAGGAGGCACCTTGTAAAGATGGATAGCAAGCTAGTCTAAAAGTCAAGAAGATCCAGGTTCGAGTCCCAACTCTGACACACAGTGGCTGAGGGACTCTAGGCAAGTCACTCTATCTTACAGTGTCCCACACAACTCTCTAAGACTTTTCCAAACCATGGGACCTGAACTCTGACCATCCCCTTCCTCCTCATCCCCTTGTAGCCCAACCTTGAACTCAGCCCCTGGGACCAGGGCTCTGGCACGGAAACCTTTGTCTTTTGTCTTCTTTTGTTTTGTTTTTTGCTTTTTTGGTGAGGAAATGGGGTTAAGTGACTTGCCCAGGGTCACACAGCCAGTAAGTGTCAGGGGGAACCTTTGCCTTATCTTGCTTGAAATCAGACTATCACATCATTTCCTCACTATTTCCAAATCATTCTGCTGACCCCCACCACCCCACCCTTTCTAGTGCATCTTTATACATGGTCTTTCCCTGATTAGAATGTAAGCTTTTTGAAAGGAGAGACCATCTCACTTGCTAATATTTCTGTCTCCAGCCTTAGAACAGGACTTGGCATATAGTAAACACTTAACTGTTGAATGAATACTTTTATTTGTTCAGAAACTGCTAAGAAGTTCTTCTCTGGGAGCTCCTTAGACCACTGAAATCAGAGGTCCAATCCCGTAACTACCCACTAACTTTCCTCTCCCCTCAATGACCTCCCTCCCTTGACTACACATGCATATAGAGTCAAACAAAAAATCTAGCTTAACCATGTCAAAAAAGATTTCTCTCATTCTCTACCTCTATTCTAGCCAAGCGGTCTCAAAGTGTGGTCTAGAGACCATTAAAGGGGTCTAACAGGTCAAAACTATTTTCATAAAAATATAAGATATTTTAGCTTCTAATATGATAAATATGAAGAGACATAAAACATAAGCAAAATGGGGCATTAGACCAAAAGTTGGTGGAAGGTTGGCTTCGTCATCAGTGTTCTGAAGTCATCATTGGTCATTGCTCCGAGGTCTTTCAGAGTCATTGTCCTTTATATTATTGAAATCTAAAAGAATTTTCAAATTGTTTACATTCTGATGGGCCAAATGTTTTAATTCCACATAACTTCCCACGCAGTCAGTTGTTATCATCGTTCAGTTATTTTCAGTAGCGTCTGACTCTTCGTGACCCCTTTTGGGGTTTTCTTGGCAAAGATGCTGGAGTGGTTTGCCATTTTCTTTTCCAGTTCATTTTACAAATGAGGCAAACACGGTGAAGTGACTTGCCCACGGTCACACAACTAGTAAATGTCTGAGGCAAGATTTGAACTCGGGAAGATGAGTCTTCCTAACTCCAGGCCTGGCCCTCCATCCATTGTACCACCCAGTTGTCCAGGGGAAATAAAGTAGGCTGTGGCTAAAAGAGCTAATTCATCTGCCCAGCTGAGCTCTGATATTTTAATACGTTAACCAATCTGTGTTCTCCTCAATGTGTAGATTCCCACCAATGGTGCAGATAGCAACCCATCTGTGCCTTCTCATACTATGCCTCTCTTGTCCATGTCCTCCATAGGGGGAACATCCAATGTGCTGTGAGCCTACCTCTTGTCATCCCCTGGATACTAACGGTGCCCACGAGCTGCCCATTGGTTATTCCTCTCTCTCACATATATGACCCTCCCCTCTTCTTCTCCAATTACCCATCTCTTTGATGACATCCTTTGAGCTCCTTTCCTCACACAGTTTTTTGCTAGTCACAGGCCACCTCCCCTTCCTGCCCCCTCTGAGCCTCTCCACCTCCTTTGAGTGACCTTGTAACTTTAATTCTTTGAAGATAGGTATTAATGAGGGGGTTGATCTAGATAACCCCTAAGGTTCCTTCCAGCTTGGAGTCCATCACCCTATGACCCATGATTCTCAAGCTTATAGCATCACCAGAATCATACCGATGTTTAAAAAGATGGGCCTTTGTTTCTGGGAGAAGCCTGGGGTCATTAAACTCTCCCTGCGATTTCCCAAAGGCAATCCCAGCCCACTTTCCTTGGCTCTGCTCAGCTGTAGCCCACTTGAAATCAAAAGCAGGCAATTCTAAAGGTCAGCCGAAGCAAGTCAGCAGAAGAGGAGGCCGAGGAGGGGGATGAAATGAGAGCAGAATGTATTTTTGCCAGCATCTTTTTTAGAAGAGGGGGAATAAAGAGGCTGCCTGAGGCAGGTGATCCCCTAAATAAAACTCCAATGCTCTTTGGAACAACAGCAGAGATTTAGGAACCTTATTACAAGGCATTCCTGCTGGGTTCAGAGAGCTAAGGCTTAGCATCCAAACCACCATTGCCCGGCACAGGAACACAGGCTGCTCTTCTATTCTGGACTCCACAAAGGTGGGCGAGGAAGGGCTGTGGGCTGTGGCGGAGCTAAGCAGTACAGGAGGCAGGATAGAGAGGGAAAATGTCCACCTGGTAAGTGAAAGATACTGGAGCCTGAACTGGTGTTCTTTAGGGATCCTCTACTTGGCTACTCAGTCAGACACAGGAGTTGTGAACTTAATCAGATAGTCAGCATAACAACTAATAATAGGTTTGCAAAGTGCTTTACATGTGCTATCTCACTTGATTCTCGCAACAACCCTGGGAGGGTAGGTGCTATTATTAACCCTATTTTACAGATGAGGAAACTGAGGCAGATAGAGGCTAAATGACACCCCCAGGGTTACACAGCTAGTACATGTCTGAGGCCAGGTTTGAACTCATGACCCCAAGTCTATGTGCTAGGAAATTCTAAGTACTAGGGATACAAAGAAAGGCAAATATGTGGTCCCTGGGTCTTGAGGATCTTACGTTATAAGCTGGGAGAAAACATGCCCCACCAGATGGTACAAACAAGATATATACAGTATAAATGGAAGGAAATTTCAATTAATGTGAATTTTTTCATTTCTGAAGCTGTCCAGACGACATTGGCGTACATACAAGGTGGGCCGGGTATACCAGCACTCCCTGGGGAAAGCATTCCCATTGGCTCTTCCCCAGAGGGGAATATAATGGGGAAAGGCATGAGTCAGTGGTCATGCTTGCCCCAGGGTAACCTGGAGTACCTGGCCCAGCCTCTATGCACTCCTATGCCAACAAAGCACCTGGTTTTCAACTCCTTCAAGACTCTTGTTTTGTCCAAGCCAAGTCATCTGTACGTGCATCTCTCGGTCTTTTGGCATCTGTGTCTGTGGAATTCATGCTTCCTCTTCAACAATTCAAGATTATATTTAGCAAGTAAATTGATGGGTTTAAGAAGCACGTTGAGACAGAATCATAGAGTGTCAGAGCTGGAAGGGTGCTCAGAGGCCACATAATTCAATCCAGATCTCAACGTGACCCTCTTCTACCACGAGTTCAGCAAGTGGCCTTTACTATAAAGGGGTCACCTACATGGATGGCAGAGAGCTCTGGCTTTGGAGTCAGAGACCTGGACTTCACACCTTGTCTCTGTTATTTATTGCTGGTGTAACTTTGAGCACATCGGTTATCATTTCTGGAGCTTAGTTGCCTCATCTGTAAAATAAGGGGGTGGAACTAGATAGATTGTGAGCTATGAACCTATGATCCCAAGCCCACCCGTTCCATTTTTAGAATGCTCTCATTTCTACCAAGTGTTTTTTTTTTCTTACATCAGGTTGAAATGCATCCCCTTACACCTTCTATCCACTGCTCCCAGAGGACCGAGAAGGGAATAAACATTAATATAGCACCTACTAGGTTCCAGGCACTGTGCTAAGCGTTTTTTGCAAATATGATCTCATTTGATCCTTAATCCTGAAAGGTAGGTGCTATTATTGGGTGTGGCTAGGTGGTGCAGTGGATAGAGCACAGGGGGCCTGGAGTCAGGAAGACCTAAGTTCAAAATCTGGCCTTAGATATTTACTAGTTGTGTGACCATGTGCAAGTCACTTGTTTGCCTCTGTTTTCTCATCTGTAAAATGAGATGGAGAAGGAAATGGCAAACCACTCCAGTATCTTTGCCAAGAAAACTACAAATGGGGTCACAAAGAGTAAGAAATGACTGAGCAATAATGTGCTATTATTATCTCCATTTTACAGTTGAAGAAACTGAGGCAAACAGAGGTTAAGTGACTTACCCAGAGTCACATAGCTAATATGTATCTGTGGGTAGATTTGAACTTAGGTCTTCCTGACTCCAGGCCCAGGGCTCTACCCATTAGCTGCCTCAGTCCTGCCTTCTGGGGCCAATCAGCAGAAGTTAAATCCTTCTTCCAAAGTCAGGCCTTCAAATACTTCAGTATAGCTATCATGGAGCTAAGGATGGGCCTGAAGCCAGTATCCTATGAGTTCAAGTTTTATGTTGGGATCAAATGAGGAATTTGTAGGTCATTAAACAGTTAACAAAATTCAAGTCAAGTCAATAAGAATTTATTAAGCTCTTACTATGTGCCAGGCCCAATGTTAAGTGCTAGGGATACAAATACAGGCAAGAAAAGAGACAATCCCTGCCCTCAAGGAGCTTGCATCCTAATGGGGGAAGACATCATATAAAAGGGAGCTGAAAAATTTTGAGAGAGGGGAGATGCTCCAGATGGTCCATGGTGGCTAAGTCTAATGAAAGATGGCTTTCTTGTTCCCTTCTTCAAAGTAGAGAATCTGGGATGAATCTGTAATGGAAGAAGGGGGCCAAAGGAGCAGAGGGAGAAAGATCTGAGGAAATGTGGTGAAGTCCAGAGGTGCACTTAGCTATAATCTAGGCAGGATATCAGCAAGGGTGAAGAAGCACTTAGCTTGGATAATTATCCCACCCCTACTTGCTTCTCATTTGGTCAGCAGGGCAGTATGGTCTTGAGATCTCCAGGAAGTCTGAAGGGACCAGATCCCACGTTAGTGGTGATTTTTATGCCCTCAGGTGCTCAGAAAGCCTTATCAATATGGCCAGAGGCTACCAAGAAGTTGTGTCAAGGATAGCACAGGGGTCAGTCAGGCTCCAGGGACAGCTTTCAAGACTTTTAGGAAAAACTAGCCTGATCCATATGTGGGGGAAGGGGAAGGGAGAATCCTGATAGATAGTGTTGTTATCACACATACCCTATCTATATCTTTTTTTCTAGCATTTTTTCTACCAGCTGACTAAGAATCAAATAGCAAATATTTTAATTAGCGCAAAATAGCAAATTAAATAACAAGGGAAAATTCCTGATACCCAGAGAGGTATAGTTTCTCATAGATTTCCATGCTGGTTTAGTTCCCCAGATACCTCATGCTTAGGACTGACTTTTGAGATACCTCTCATGGCTTTGTCTTCCAACAATTAGCTGTGCTCCATTCTGCCTCCTTGTTATCCTGAATTTGCTGACTGTTGGGTCTATGGATAGCTGTTTTCTTCATCTGTTGCTCAATTATTTTTTTTAATTTAATTTTTAAAATTTAATTTTATTCTCTCCTTTTCAAACCCCACCCTCATTGGAAAAATAAACAAAACCAAATCTTGACAACAATTATGCACAAAAAATCCCACATTGGTGATGTCCAAAAAATATGTCCCAGTCTGAACTCTAGGTCCATCACCTTCCTGTTAGGAGGTGGTTAACTTGCCTCATTATTGGTCCTCTGAAATCATGATTGGTCATTGCATTCATCAGTATTTTTAAGTTTTTCAAAGTTGTTTTATTTACAATGTTGTTGTTATTTTGTAAATTGTTCTCCTGGTTCTGCTCCCCAACTACTGTATCAATTCATGAAAGTCTTTCCCAGGTTTTTTGAAACTGTCCCTTTCACAATTTCTCATAGCACAATAATGCTACATTACATTCACACACACCATACATACATACATACATACATAGTATAGCATAACATAGCATACTTTGTTCAAGCATACCCCAAGCTTGCCTACTTTTCTTCTATTGAACTGCTGCCCTCTGTTGGAGCTATCTTTAGCTACTGGGTCTTCTGAGAAGAGATTATTTCACTTTCACAAGATTGTCTCAAGTCTAAGGCCAAACAATACATTTTCTGCTCTTTTGTCAGTCAAGCCCACAGCTGTGCTTAGCCAGCACAGGAAAAAGGACTCTCAGGTCAATATTTTTTTTTTTTTGCTTTTTGGTGAGGCATTCAGGGTTAAGTGACTGGCCAGAGTCACACAGCTACTAAGTGTCAAGTGTCTGAGGTCAGATTTGAATTCAGGACCTCCTGACTCCAAGGCTGGAGCTCTATCCACTGCACCACCTAGGTGCCTCAAGATTTTTTTTAAACAATCACACTTCTGATCCCCAGTGGGATCTCTTTTATGGTTTAGGACAAGTACATTTCCTTCAGCTCCCATCACACTCCTGACAGGTATCCATAAGGCCATTTTGACAAGCCTAATGGAGGCATTCAACAAGACTGAAGGGATGGAACAAAGAAGATAATGACATGTCCTGAATCCTTATGACTGTAACAGGGCACTGTCCCCTTTATAATTAAGTCATATAGTGCTTTGCAATTAAAATAATCATAGAATGTTTGCTTTGGAAGGTATATTCTATAGAGGTCATCTTATATAGAAATATAAAACACGTGGCCCGAGGGCTGTCTGCAACCCAAAACATTCCTGAATGTGACCTGAGCGAGGTTAAAATGTAATTGGGAAATATTTAACAAAATAAACAAAAATGCCATAAAATATACACAGTACCATATTTTAAAACTAAGTCGTTATGTGGCCCACAGAGATCCATACCTATGGATTAGTGGCCCCCATTTCTATTTGAATTTGACACCACTGATCTAGTGTACTTCCTCCATTTTGGAGAGGAGGCAAATGATGCCCTGAGGGGGAAAGTGACTTTTTTGAAGGTCATATTGATGCTAAGTATATCAGTGCCAGATATGAAGCTGGCAGATTCGGATTAGAATCCAGATTTTCCAATGTGACCGCAGGCAAGTTACTTACCTTTGCCTGCCTCATTTTCCTCATCTGTGAAATAAGATGATTGAATTAGATAATCTCTAAAGTCCATCTAGCTCCATTTATTATGATCCTAAGTGGCCAAGCAAGAATTTGAGAAGGAAATGGCAAACCACTCCAGTGTCTTTGCCAAAAAAACCCCAAATTGGATCACAAAAGTCAGACATGACTGCAACAACTGAACAACAACAACAAAGAATTTGAACCTAGGTCTTCTGACTTCTATCATTCTTTCAGCTGTTCCGTGTTCAACACTGTTATAAACACTGCACTTGATTTTCACAATCTATACCTGTATTCCAAGTTGTATAGGTATAATTTTCTCTATTTTGCAAACTGAGGAACTGAGATTCAGAAAAGGTCAAGTAGTTTGCCTAAGGACCCATGGCTTTTGCCCCAGTGGTAGAAGGGACTTCAAGTACAATCAAGCCTCTAAAGAAATAGGGAGGTGGATCAGTGGAATAGGTTAAATATGCAAGACACAGTAGTCAGTGACTATCGTAATCTGTTATTTAATAAACCCAAAGACCCCAGCTTCTGAGATAAGAACCCACTTTTTGAAAAAAGTTGCTGGGAAAACTGGAAAAGAGTATGGCAGAAACTAGGCATAGGCCCAAATCTCACACCATATACCAAAATAAAGTCAAAATGGGTTCATGACTTAGATATAAAGGCTGATACCATAAGTAAACTGGGAGAACAAGGAATAGTTTACCTATCAGATCTATGGAGAACAGAAGAATTTACGACCAAACAGGAGATAGAGAACATTATGAAAAGCAAAATGGACAATTTTGATTACATTAAATTGAAAAATTTTTGCACAAACAAAGCCAATGCAACTAAGATTAGAAGGAAGGTAGAAAATTGGGAAAGAATGTTTACAATCAGTCTCTCTGATAAAGGCCTCATTTCTAAAATATATAGAGAATTAAGACAAATTTATAAGAACACAAGCCATTCCCCAATTGATAAATGGTCAAAGGATATGAATAGACAGTTCTCAGATGAAGAAATTAAAGCCATCTATAGTCATATGAAAAAATGCTCTAAATCATTATTGATTAGAGAAATGCAAATCAAAACAACTCTGAGGTACCACATCACACCTATCAGATTGGCCAACATGACAAAACAGGAAAATGATGAATGTTGGAGAAGATGTGGGAAAATTGGAACACTAATACATTGTTGGTGGAGTTGTGAAATGATCCAACCATCTTGGAGAACAATTTGGAACTATGCCCAAAGGGCTACAAAAATGTGCATACCCGTTGATCCAGCAACAGCACTTCTAGGGCTATATCCCAAAGAGATCAAACAAATGGAAAAG
Organism: Phascolarctos cinereus; assembly: GCF_003287225.1. Taxonomy (NCBI): domain Eukaryota; kingdom Metazoa; phylum Chordata; class Mammalia; order Diprotodontia; family Phascolarctidae; genus Phascolarctos; species Phascolarctos cinereus. The sequence continues at coordinate 443,185,336 of NW_027555958.1, forward strand.
TACAATGAAGCCTCCAGAGTTCATGATTTGGGGATGGGGAGACCTGAATTTGAATCCTGCCTCAGACACCTGAGAGTTGTGAGATCCTGGGCAAATTTTTGAGCCTCAGTTTCCTCATCTGCAAAATGAGGGGATTGGACTTGAAGACCTCTGAGTTCCCTTCCAACTCATATAATTATATGAAATGAATTCAAGGTCTTCTGATTTTAGGTTTAGTTCTCCTTCTATACAGCCCTCATCTCACCTTCCCTTTTCTTGTTTCCCTAGAGGACATTGAAAGGGACCAGTCACAGAGCTAAAGGTGGGGAAGAAGGGATTGGGAAGAAGACACATGCTCCAAATCCATGGTCAGGGGAGCGTCTAACCGGGACTTGAAAGCAGCTTCCATGGGCCCAGTGCTCTAAAAGGGCATTTTGTTGTCCCCGGCATGGTCACCTAGCGGGTAGCTGATTGCCACCATTGACCTCTGACTCCTTTCTGCTCTACTCATCCATAAACATATCTGGGGCTATAATAAAAAGAGGCAGGAAAGACAGATAGAGGGGGACTCAGGTGCACATACGGTCCAGTCTGGCTCTGCTGGGATAATTTGCAGAAGAATTAACGAGTCCCTGAATAATTAAAAGCTCACTGTTGGGTATATCCAATGGCTCTCATTGTTAGAGACCAGTATTTGTTTTATCAGATAGATGATTTAGTGAGTCCCAGTCACTGGGGTTGGGAAATATCTGAGTGTTCTTCTTGATGACTTCTTGGGTTTCTTGAGATGCCAGTATCCCAGGGCCAGCTAAAAGCATCATAATATGCATTTCACACATCGACATAATTCTGTTACTTGGAAAATTTGCAACAGACATGACATAATGCATTAGGAAGACAGGTAGGGGATTAAACATAGTGTAAAATGAAACTCCCAGAGGAAATTGAGAGGAGAATCCCAGTAAGGCCTTTGTTTGTAGTTCAAGTGTTCAAGGGCACATGTCTAGACCCCTCAGCAAATGGATTCCTGCTCACAGGAGATTCCTGCCCTCCATGGTCTGCTCAAGAGAGGGAGAACAGGTAAAAATGTCAAGAAAACCCAAGCCCAAGCACTGGACAGCCTGGGCTCTACCACGTAATAGTTGTGCTCCATCGGGTCAACAAACATTGATCAAATGCCTACTGTGTGCTCAACTGAGGAAGTACAAAGGAAGGCTGGGGGAACCTAAAACTCAGTCCTTGGCCTCAAGATGCTCACAGTTTAATGAGGGAGACAACATGTATATCTATACACATATATTACCCCTAAGTATGTACACGAGATATATTTAAGATAAATTGAAGAAAATCGACAAAGGGAAGGCGCTAGCATGTGTGACTTTGAGCAAGTCCTGAAACCTCTTTTGTTTTCTATGAAGGCGAGATCATCAGAGGACCATCGATTGGGAACTAGAAGGGGCTGGAGAGACTGTCCAGGCCAATTTTTCACTTCCTCTGCCCATTCAATAGATGAGGAAAACAAGTTCCGAAAGAGTGAAGAGACATGCCTGAGGTCACACAGACGCGATGAAGATTTTGGTCTGCATGTGAAAGGTAGGTAGGGAGAGAATATATCCTCTCCATTATGTAGAGGAACTCTAAGGAGTGGTCTTGCCCACCAGGTAAGGGTCTGAAGCTCTAGCTTCAGAAAGCTTAGCAAATTTTCCAGACCCTCCTCACTCCCCGACTCCACTCCAACACCCCAACCTCTGTTTTAGGACACAGGGGTTTGTGTGTGTCTTTATCTGCCGCTGACTTAAGCTCCTAGCAGCTACTTTTTACCCATTTTAGGGGGCCGGTGACTAGCCTCCCTCCAGTACCATCTGATCACTTAACATCAATCAGTCTTTACAAAGGGATATTTACTTAAAAGTTACAACAACAAATGCACAAACATTTCTTTCAATATCTTGGGGGCATCAACCACTCTGGGTCTGGTCCCCGGAGGCAGGGGGATTAGGCTAGAAATTCAGCATAGTTCCTTAGCAGCATTGGTCCCACCAATTTCATGTCCAAGGGCACCATCACTGTTGGCTGTCACTGGGCTGGAGTCCCAGACCTGTGTCTATTTCTCCAGGTGTTGATGCTGGGCTGGCTGCAACTTCTGGCTCAGATATCTGGACTCTTGGATCCCCAGGGCTTGAGCTCTAAGCCCAGATTGGAGACTCTGCTCCCTGTACCTAGAAAAGAAAAAAAAATGAATTTAAAGAACAAGAACCCAGGCCCACTTCTTGAGGTTGTCTGGCCTGGGGGTGAGGAGAAGGCCACACTGACTTCTCAAAGGAAGTTGTTCATGAAGGACCCATCTCATTCCTTCTGGCAAAATACAGAAAAAGCCCTGGGCCAATGCTGTTGAAGACATCAACAATTTCAGCTGCACAGCCAGTGGGAAAAGACACTTCCTAGCCATGTGTTAGGCCAACCAGAAACAATTGCAGGATGTCCTAGCCCTCAGCATTATCCCCAAAGCAATTCCCTAATGTCCTCCACATGGATGATGCTGTGTTGCCAAACTGAGAGGGTCAGCATTGCTGCATTACTCCCATTACATTTGACCTAAAAGGAAAACACATTCAAATTTGAGTTTAGAATCCATTTACTGTATGTAGTTGAAGGATCACAAAACATAATATTGATACTCCCAAGGGGCTGCCTCTCTGTTGCTTTTAGTGAGCAATGAATTCCCAACTCTGTTCACAACTTTTTTCTCCCCAAGGGAGTTAAAGCTCCCACAAGCCTTTAGCAGAAAAGAGATATGGGGAAAAATAAAATAAAATACTATTTGTTAACTGTTAAAAAAAAAAAAGAAAGAAAAGAGATACAGTCAGTCCTCAATTTTCATGGGGGTAACGTTCCTAGAAAATGGTGCAAAAGTAAAAACAATGAGACTATTGATACATTGAACCTATGGGAAATGAGAGGTTAGGTTCCCATGACCACCAGAACTGCAATCTTTCACTAGAGATCATTGGAAATACATTTTTTTTGCACACAATTCCTTGTAACAAAACATTAATTCTGATAATAAGCACTTTTCCTAACATAGTAACTACAAAATAACCCATTAAATGCAGTACACGAAATAAAATTGGTAACATGAAAAATATTTTTTCTTGCTAGTACCTTCCTCCTTTTTGTGGACATATGATTAGTTCACATCGAACTCGTGGCCAACAGTGGCTACAGACATTCCGGCGCAAAGTTTATCTAATACCTTTATTTTCACACTAGGCTGTCTCACTGACATTGCAAGCTCTTAGAGCCCAAATGACTTGCACTAGGTTTGGGGGGCATAACTGGGGCACAAAACTTGAGTTTTAAAGGCAAACAGAATGAAAATATGCGGCAAATGCACTGGGAGCTCTTTACTCTAGGATGGTGGGGTGAACAAGACCAGTGAAGCACATAGTAGGACACCAGCTGCGTGCATCAACATCTACTGCACATCGCTGCAGATGTGCGTGGTTGTCAACACAAAAGCGAAAATGAAGTGACTAATAAAATCATGGGAATGCTGGAAGTCACAAAAAAATGTGTGAATGTTGAAGATTAACTGTGTTATTCATGCCTTCCTCTAAACATCACAGTCCTAGATGGGAGCAAAGGGCCATTAGTGGTATGAGTAGTGACCTCATTCTGATTCCTGTAGCTGCAGACCCCTGACTGACCACTAGGGGAGGTCTAGTGGACCAAAGATCACCGAGATCCTCTTGGAGAGCTCTGAGGTTATCTACAGCCACCCTGCAACTCATACTTTTGCAAATTTATACTGAGAGCTCATCATTGGTGCTATGACTTAGATGGGGCATCCCATGTATCCTGGTGCAGCTGACTTTCCCTGGCAGCTTCTATGCTAACAAACACCAGATGCACAAGGGGATGAGAAGGAATTTCTACTCCCATGTCCCAAGCAGAATATTTCCCATCCATCTCCCTATTGACAGCTGCCATGCATTCACTTCCCTGAGACCCCATTGGAGGTTGCAGTGAAGAGCTCTAAGTCTCCATTTCAGGAGGGAGCCCAGATTCACCCAGACCAGAACCTTTCCCCAGCTAAACACTGGAATTCTCCATCATGTTCCCTGACCCCTCGCAGCTGGGTACCTTCCCTCCCCCTTTTTGGCTTCCTTTTGTGCATTATCTTCCCCAATTAGATTGTAAGCTTCTTGAGGGCAGGGACTCTATTTTACATATTTGAATCCCTAGTGCTTAACACAGTGCCTGGCACATAGTAGATACTTAATAACTGTTTCTTGACTGACTGACTGACTGTGTGCTTCCACTTGGCTGGCTGCCATGTTTTTCTCTCTGACCTGGTTGCTGCTCTGTGTGGGTTATTTTTTGTTTGTTTGTTTTTAGGCAATTGGGGTTAAGTGACTTGCCCAGGGTCACACAGCTGGTAAGTGTCAAGTGTTTGGTCTGAGGCCAGATTTGAACTCAGGTCCTCCTGATTTCAAGGCCGGTGCTCTATCCAATGTGCCACCTAGGCCCCTCTGTGTGGGTTATGGTGGTCTAGTTTGGTCCCACCCTAGTGCCGTGCTGAAGCCAGCTCCTAGCCAACTGTTAAATTTTCAGCATGAGCATTCACACCTCTGAAATGGGCAAACACTAAAATCAGGGCTTGTTTTTTATTTATGATTTCTAGACTTAAGAAAGTGACAGAGAAAATGTTAATAATGCAGATTAAACTTAAGTATGCCAAGCATACTTCTCTGCCCCCCTCACAGAGCTGGTTGTTAGACATCCACCAGTGCTCCCCTCTTCTCCTCCCCAACCTTCCCCCAAGTCATTCCATCTGTCTTTGGTAAAGAGTGTCCTGCTCAGCTAATCAATAGATAACATTCCCATCACTTTGGGGGCTGAGCACTTGCCCTCAGTCCTTTGCTTCTACTCTTCAGAGTGCCCCGATCTAGGGGAGGAACCAGAGAATCGTGAACAAAACATCTGCTCACGTGTTCTATTTGTAAGCGGCTGAGCCAGTGATCTATCCAATTATCTCAAATGAGATAATGTGTGCACTATTGCTGCTGTCCGTCAGTCTTGTCTGACTCTTCGTGAGCCCTGTGGGGTTTTCTTGGAGTGTTTTGCCATTTCTTTCTGCAGTGGATTAGGCCAACAGAGGTTAAGTGACTTGCCCAGGGTTGCTTAGTGTCCAAATAATATAACATAATACAATACAATACAATACAATACAATACAATACAATACAATACAATACAATACAACACAATATAACACAACACAGTATTATACTATACTATACTATAATACAATATAATACAATACAGTGTAATACAATGTAGTATAATGTAGTCTAATATAATATAATATAATATAATATAATATAATAATATATAACGTAATGTAACGTAATGTAACGTAATGTAACGTGATGTAATGTAAGGTAATATAACGTAACATAACGTAACATAACATAACATAACATAACATAACATAACATAACATAACATAACATAACATAACATAACACAACACAACACAACATAACACAACATAACATAATATAATATAATATATGATATAATATAATGTGATATAATAGAATATAATGTGATATGATATGACATGACATGATATCACATGATATGACATGATATAATGTGATACAATATAATGTAATATCATACAATATGGCATGATACGATATGATACAATATGATATAAAATGTAATATAATATAACATAATATAAATGATGTGATACAATATAATACAATATGATATGATATGTGATATGATGTGATATGACATGTGACATGACATGACATGATATGTGTTTGAGGCTAGATTTAAACTCTGCTCTGCCTCACTGCAGGCCCAGCACTCCATCCACCAAGCCACCTTACTGCTCCAAGCGTTCAAATAGACCGTTGTAAACTTGAAGGTGATAGATCAATGTTTATCGTAATTGTGTTGTGGTTGTTATGACTATCACTGATTGTCTCTCAACATAACAAGGCTATTAAGAGAATCAAAGGGCCTAATGGAAATGAAAATACAACAGAAATAAGTATAAGCCATTAAAGTCACATCTCTATGCCTTAAGGTTTGCAAAAAGCTTTTCTCACAACAGTCTTATGAAGTGGGAAGTATCATTGCCCTTTCTTTCAAGTGAAGAAACTGAGTCACAGGTAAGTTAGGTCACTTTGGCTCAGTCATGCAATTAAAAAGTGTCCGACCCAAGACTTGAACCTGCCTTTCAGTCCTGGACCCTCTACTCTTGGCCATGCTAAATTAGTGCAGATGTGTTCAAAATAGTTCTCATGTAATCAAAATTGCTCAACCTGCTAGACCATTTCATAGTGAGGGCCAGTATAACATGTGCTCAAGTCTCTGTCAAGCTGACCTTTAGCCAATTTTCCCTCATGAATACATATTTTTTTAACCACTTTGTCATTTTTTTAAAGTTTTGAAACATTTTTCTTGACCTGTGATTTCATCAATAGGAAGAACTCCTGGGGCAGCTAGGTGGCATAGTGGATAGAGCACTGGCTTAAGAGTTAAGAGGACCTGAGTTCAAATGTGACCTCAGACACTTGATACTTACTAGCTGTGTGACCCTGGGCAAGTCACTTAACCTCATTGCTTAGCAAGAAAAACAAAACCAAAAACTCCTAGTATAAAAATTCCCTTCACAGACAGAGATTAGTGCTTCATCTACAATTTATAGCTTTAGAGCAGGGGGTCTTCACCTTTTTTATGTCAGGGACCCTTTAGGCAGTCCAGTGAAGACAAGGGCCCATGCTCAGAATGATGTTTGTCACCTACACTCATTATCAAAGAAAATATTAAATTTCAGCTAGAACCTAGAGAAAAGCAGAGTTAATGTTTTTTTGCTTCCATGTTCACAGGCCACCCTCCCAAGTCTGTCCATAGACTCTGGGGGTCTCTAGACCAGGTCAAGAGCCCCAGTTTTGGAGAGCTACCTGGGGCACTTTGTAACTCTCCTGCTCTCCCACCCCTAGCCTGTATCAGAGGCTGTAGTCAGCCTTATGCCTCCCTGACTCCAAGCCTGGCCCTCTATCAAAGCACACCCCGTAAAAATATACAAAGAATAGGAGCTATGATGGCAATGGATGAAATGCTGTGTTATGCCATTCCTTTTGGAACGTCCCATTTAACCAGCAGAGGGAAGGGCGCTATCACACTGGCCACACATTTGTTGGTTCTGTGTACAAATTTATTCTTAAAATTGCCCATAATAGCACATGAAAGCACTTGTATGAAGGCAACTGGGAACCAATCTTGCCTCAGACATTTACCAACTTTATTAACTCCCAACAAATCACCAAGCATTTGTTAAGAGCATAGCATGTGCCAGGCACTTTGCTAAGCATGAGGGACCCAAGAAGACCATGACGTTAACAAGATGATGCCGTATCTTGCAAGTGAATTGGATTTAAGTGAGGGAAGGCTGTGCGAGATCACTGGCCTCACTTTCTCCTCTGCAGCTGTCTGGGTCCAATGGCCAGATATAGATCAGGACAACTGGATATGGCCCTTACATACAAGGCGCATGCAGAGTACCTGGAAGGCCCTTGAGCTGGGGTGATTGGAAAGGGCCTCCTACAGAAGGTTGGCTTCTAGCTGGCTCCTGAAGAAAGCCAGGAGGCTAAGGGGAGGAGAGAGAGCATTGCAGACATGGGGACAGCACTGTACTAAATTTTGCATTGGGAAACCTGGATTGGAACGCTGTTTCTGAGACTGTGAGACCATGGCCAAGTCCTTTATTGTCTTTGAGCCTCAGTTTCCCCATCTGTAAAATGGGGTGATTGAGCCACTTACCTCACAGGGTGGTTGCACAGAATGTCCTTGGTACGTCTTAACCTTCTACAAATATGTGAGTTAGTATCAATCAATCAACCAACGAGCACTTATTATACAACTACTATGTGCTAGGTGCTTTTACAAATATTATCTCATTTGATCTTACTAGTCCCATTTTACAGTTGAGGAAACTGAGGCAAGCAAAGATTAAATGATTTAACCAGGATCACGCAGGAAGTTTCTGAGGTTGGATTTGAACTCAGATCTTCTCGACTCCAGGCCCAGCGTTCTATGTACTATGGCGCCACCTAGCAGCTCCTATAGTATAAATCCTTTGAAGTAAATAGTCCTTTGTAAAAACTAATCTAGGGATGGCTAGGTGGTGCAATGGATAGAGCACCAGCCGTGGAGTCACGAGGCTCTGAATTCAACATCGAATACATAACACTTACCAGATGTGTGACTCTGGGCAAGTCACTTAACCCTAATTGCCTTGCTCCCCCCCCCAAAAAAAAAACCCTAATCCAATAGTAGTTAAATGGAATTTGGGTACAGGAGAAAGAACCTCTTCCACACTGGAGGGAACATCACTGGTGGGGGCTGAAGCCATTTTCAGAGACCCCCCCAAATACTGGAGAACCCTGGGGGGATGGGGAATATAAAATATAACATACCTAGCTTTGAGAGCCAAGGTAGTCAGTATTACAAATACATAATGTAATAATAAAAACTTAAATGAACATAAACTATAAAATCCCCTACAAGCTACAAATCAGTTTATAGGAATATTATCAATTACTTGATAAATGAGAAAAAATAAAATAGCCTAAAGGAAAGAATCACGTTTTACTAGGTCTGCATTCCTCCCTGAGCTGGTTCGTTGGTAAGCATAACTTCAACAAACTGCAGATGGGCAATGAACAGAGACCAGAAATAAATATGAGAAACAGAGTAGGTTGGATTTCATTTGGAAAACTGTGCAGCAGTCTCGGTGAGCTCAAGCTTTTCCCTGAAACAAAAACCCATCTTTATAGCCACGAAATTTTATCTGGTAATACCAGCTGGCATATGACATCTGGCATATGGCATCTCCGAAGAGTCAGATTTGTGGGTCACCCAAAGGCCGATGGAGAGATGTGTGGTGGGTGTAAATATTACTGAGGACACATAAAAGTTATCATCAAAGAGATGTATGTCCAGAAAGGGAGGTGGGCTGGTTTGGGAGGAAGAAGGAGGGATAACAGATGGGGAAACCACGTGCTGCCCTGGTAACCAGGTAATGTGAACAGCCTTAGGGAAAGACTCCCAGCCTGAGTGGACCCCCTGTGGAGGATTTATGGGGGAAGTGGACAAGAGTCACACAGAAGGAGAAGGCATGGAGAGACTGCTATTTATACCCCTGGAGGGAGTACCCACAAAGATAAGAGGACAAATGCATTGAAGATTAAAGTTCTTGAAATAGTTAGCCAGGATCCTTTACTCAATAACTGATTGATCGATCTATCTATCTATCTATCTATCTATCTATCTATCTATCTATCTATCTATCTATCTATCCATCTGTCTATCATCCATCCATCCATTCACCCACCTATCCATCTATCCATTTATCTATCTATTCCTATCTATCTTTCTATCTATCCATCCATCTATCTACCTGTCTATTCTTATCTGTCTGTCTGTCTACCTGTCTTATCTATCTATCTATTCCTATCTATCTTTCTATCTATCCATCTGTCTATCTAGCCATCCATCCATCTGTCTGTCTGTCTTATCTATATGTCTATTCCTATTTGTCTGTCTACCCGTCTTATCTATCTGTCCATTCCTATCTATCCATCTGTCTATCTATCTATCTATCTATCTATCTATCTATCTATCTATCTATTCCTATCTGTCTGTCTGTCTACCTGCCTTATCTATATATCTATTCCTATCTGTCTGTCTACCTGTCTTATCTATTTATCTATCTGTCTGTCTACTCATCTATCTGTCCATCTATCTATCTATCCATCATCCACTCACCTATCCATTCATCCATCTATCTATCTATCTATCTATCTATCTATCTATCTATCTATCATCCATCCATCTATCAATCTCTCTATCATCTATTCATTTATCTGTTTCATATAGTACACATTTATGTATTTATATATGTATTTAATTATGCATCTTTAGTAACTATCAACAAGTCTAAACATTCAAATATGCAAGAATTTTTTAAAAGGTTGTATATGAAAACATGAACTTTTGTTATTTGTGGCTTGTTTTTAAAAAATGCATACACTGACTTTAACAAAGGATAGGAAAAAGACCTATGTATTCACTTGTACATTCTCTCCATCAGTGAGACGAGTTTTATGCAAATGCACCAGGCTTACACACTTACACACTCTTATAGAGAGAGGTCTTGGTTGAAGAGACCCAACCCCCTCTCTGTTAATGCAGGTCAACATCTTTGTAACTCACAGTCTTAGAAAATTGCTTGGAATGGGGTATCCAACTCAAATAGAAATAGGCTGCATATTGGCTTAGAAAACCACAAATTAACATTATCTATTTTGCATTGCATTTTAATTTATTTTGTTAAACATTTCCCAATGACATTTTCTTCTAGCTCAGGCAGCACTCTAGAGGATCCATGTGGCCAGCTAGAAATTTGACACCTCTGGTCCAGAGAACTGAGAGGGTCACATAACTTATATGATGTTCCAGAGGCAGGATTTGAACCCAGATCTTCCGATTCCTTAACTACTATACCACCCTGCCTCTCAATTTTAACAAGAAAGTAATAAAATCATCATTTATTTCTTTGTCCCTTTCTGAATTTTTTTTTTCACTTATGATTACTTTTCTGAAGTACTTGTAGGAGAAAATGGGTAAGAGTCATAGTGAGGCTGAGTTGTCTGCACAGCTGGAGGACGTTTCTACATCTGATACAGATGTCATTATCATTTATTATTATTATCATCACCATAGTTGTAGTCAGTGGGTCTATTATTCATCATTATCTTCACTATGATTTTGTTACAGGGCAGTAGAACTATGCCAGAGAACAAGTCTCACTTTGAGAGAATTTTGAGAGAAATTACCAAGGGGCAGCTAGGTGGTGCCACAGTGCGTACAGCCCTGAACCTAGCATCAGGAAGATCTGAGTTCAAATCCAGCCTTAGACACTAATTAGCTGTGTGACCCTAAGCAAGTCACTTAACCTCTGTCCACCTCAGTTTCTTCAACTATAAAATGGGGATAATAATAGCACCTCCCTCCCAGGGTTGTTGTAAGGATCAGATGAGATTATATTTATAAAACCCTTGGCACAGTGCCTGGCACATAGAACGTGCTTGATAAATGCACCTTTCTTCTAAGAGGCTGTGTAAATAAAATGTTGGTTTCTCGAGCACAGGTCAGGCCTGAGACTCAGAATAGCAGCACAGGCCCACTGGGAGATGGCTTGAACTTAGCGACCAGACTGATTTAGCAAGACAGGGTAGACAGTTTGAGAAAGGCACAGCAATGGAAAATAATAATAAGAAAATAATAATAGCTAACATTTATATAGGGTTTACTTTGTGCCAGGCACTGTGTTATGCTCTTTAAAAAATAGTATTTTATCTTTTCCAATTACATGTAAAGACAATTTTTAACATTCATTTTTTAATAAAATTTTCAGTTCCAAATGTTCCCTCTTCTCCCCCCTCCCTAAGATGGTAAGCAATTTGATACAGGTTATATACGTGCAATCTGTGCTATGCTCTTTACAATTTTTTTTTAAAATTTGTTTCCATTTCACTTGTGTTTATTCTCTCAATTTCTTTCTCTTGTCTAGCTAACAATTTTATTTTTATTTATTTATTTTTAACTAGGCTATAGAGTTAAGTGACTTGCCCAGAATCACACAGCTAGTTAAATGTCAAGTGTCTGAGGCCGAATTTGAACTCAGGTCCTCCTGACTCCAGGACCGGTGCTCTATCCACTGTGCCACTTCGCTGTCCCATGTGCTCTTTACAATTATTAGAAATAAGTGTGGATGAGTGGGTGGAACATTTACTCAGGAGTAGAGAAACCTTCAGTGGGATATAGCATAGAATCCTGTCATAGAATATTTGAATGATTGTCACGGATGGAGAAGAGCGATTAGCCGTGCTCTGCTGAGCTTCCCAGGAAGAAAGCAAAAGAGCCAGGGGTGTAGATTTGGCCAGCTATCAGGAAGAATTCCCTAAAAATTAACACCATCCCAAAGTGGAATGGCCATCCCTGGAATCCGCCCTTATCTCTGCCTTCTAGAACCCTCTTCCTTCAAGGCTTAGCTCGGGGGACGGGAATGTCATCTTTTTCAAGAAGTCTTTCATGATTTTCCCAGATGAAATTGTTTTGCCCTCTTTCCTCATGTGTTTGTAGAGCACACTGGGGCTCCCTTGTTCCCTAATCATGCCCTTCCTTATATTCTATTTATCAGTGTATGTATTCTAACCATCTCCTGCCCACTGCCACTCTCAAGAAGAAAGGGCTCTTTAAGGACATCCGTTGGGTAAATTTTTATTTTGACATCCCCATCACCAAATACAATTCCTTCTGTATAGTAGAAACATAATACCAGCACTCAGCACAGTGATTTAGGTGCTTAAGCAATGCTTGTTGACTTGATTATATCTTTTGATGTGAGTTTCTTCTCACCCCCAAACCACCAGACCTGCTTCCAGCACAGCTCCCATAACCTTCATCGTGGGGATGGGACACACCAGCGACAGCTGCTGCCAGCTGCCAGCAGATAAAACACCTCCTCCTCCCACCGCCCAGACTAGGGCTCCTGCATCCACCCTCAATCAACATTCAGGGAAGTAGCTCCTGCAGAAGAGATAAGCCATCCCCACCCACTGCCAACCGACTGCCACACACAGGGCAGGTGAGACAGCCTGGCTGAAGCAACACTGAAGCTATGTATCCTGAGGAAGAGACCAAAGGCAGCATGTGCCAGACAAGGGAAAGAGAATAAGCATTTATACAGCACCTACTGTATGCCTGGCACTGTGCTTTGTGATTATTATCTCATTTAATCCTCATAACAGCCCTGGGAGGGAAGTACTATTATTATACCCATTCTATAGTTGAGGAAACTGAGGCAAGCAAAGATTAAGTTGCCTGACCAGGGTCACACAGCTAGTGAGTGTCTGAGGTCAGATTTGAAGGGTTCTTCCTGACTCCAGGCTCAATACTCTATCCACTGCTCCACAAGCTTTCTCCAAGGCAAGTCAAATTACTACCACCACCTTGACTACCATTTCCCCTCAAACTCCAGTTGGGAGAGCCCAGTATCCTGAACCCAAGAGCTTCGGGAGTAACTGTGCCTCCAGCCTGCTGCCCTCAGCCATCATCCAGTGAAGACACAGCCTGGCAAAGTGCTCCTGCAGGGTCCGCAGCCCCTGAAGACCCAGAAAGGAAAGTTCTTGTCACCCAGGTCCTCGACCCTGCCAAAAGGCTCCTCAACAGAAACTGATATCTCATTAATGGAAATGATATTAAAGGAGAGTCATTACCATTTGCGTTGCTGCTGAATCCTTAGAACCATGGGACCTTTTCTCCTGATATGCAGCTGGAACCTTCCACATATAGCCAAGCACTGGAGTGGAGTACAGAGAGTACAGAGAAAAGGGACTAGACCAAGGTCATAGTTACATGGTTGCTTTTTTGTTTTTCAGTCATGTCCAACTCTCTGTGATCCCACTTTAGATTTTCTTGGCAGAGATACTGGAGTGGCTTGCCATTTCCTCCTTCAGCTCTTTTTACAGATGAAGAAACTGAGGCAAACAGGGTGAAGTGACTTGCCCAGGGTCACACTACTCGTAAGTGTCTGAGGGTGGATTTGAACTCACAAAGATGAGTCTTCCTGACTCCAGGCCCAGCACTCTATCCACTGCAGTGCCACCGATCTGCCTTCATAATTATATGATAGCAACTAATATTTTTATATTATATATTCTATATATTCTATATTTATATATATTTATTTTATATATTTAAATATTTAAATATATTTATATATTATGTATTTATATATATTTAAATATAAATTTATATATAATATGTATATTATATATTTATATAATATTTTAGGGTTTACAAGACACTTTCCGTGTATTAGCTCATTTGATCCTCACAATAACCTTGAGGAGTAGGAACTCTTATTATTCCCATTTTATAGATGAGGAAACTTTGGCAGCAGAAGTTAGGTGACTCACCCAGGGTCATGCAGCCAGTAAGTATCTAAAGCAGGATTTGACCTTTGTAAGGTTTAGATCTTTCTTATCCCAAAGTCAGCATTCCGACCTCTATGCCATGTTCCTTTCATATCTACAAAATGCCCTTGGTAGTGTAAATGAAAACAACATATAGAAGCAGTAAGACTTAGATAATTCCAATGAACAATCTCGGTCATAGATAACATGTATCTTCTCATTAGAAAAATGGGCAATTACAAGCCCAGAATATCACACGTGCTACCAGACGTAGTTGATTGGTTGCTTGACTTTGAAGGTTGTTTGTTGGGGGTGGGGGTAGGAACAGGTCAATGATGGGAGTACACAGGAAAATGATTGTGCATAGAAAAAAGTTAAAGGCATCCATTGAAAACATGTTTTAAAAAAATTATGTGTCCCACGGATAGGGACAAGTTGGGCAACAGTGATGTCTCATCATGAGAATAATTTTGTCTATTTCAGCAATTTCCCTTCTTGACAATGGGCACTGTTGGGACAAACTGGGCTTGAATCTCACTTTTGGCCCTTGCTGGTTGTGTGATCATGGGCCAGTCAATTAAGTTCTCTGAATCTCAGTTTAAATCCAAATCCAATATGGCGCTAGGGCCACAGGACCTGAATTGGAATCCCAGCTCTTGCCACCTTGGATAAGTCCCTTAGGAGCTGGGTTTCCTCATCAATAAAAAGAGAACTTGGATGCGATGATCTCTCAGTCTTTGCAAAGTCTATTCACCTATCAATCAATCAATAGGCAATTACTAAACACCAGAAATGTGCCAGGCACTCTTCTAGGCCCTGGGGATTCAAAGATAAAAACAAAACACTTTCTACACTCGGGGAGACTAGATTCTAATGGAGGAGACAACAGATGTAGACAAGATCTAGACGGAGTAGATAGAAGGTGACAGCAGAGGGGAAGGCTCCTGCAGCTGGGGATGTGGGGACCAAGAAAGGCATCCTCAGGGCAGCTAAGTGGTGCAGTGGATAGAGCACCGGCCCTGAAGTCAGGAGGACCTGAGTTCAAATCTAGCCTCAGACCAAACACTTGACACTTACTAGCTGTGTGGCCCTGGGCAAGTCACTTAACCCCAATTGCTTAAACATTAAAAATTGAAACAAAGAAAGGTATCCTGAAAAAGGAGGCACTTGGGCTTAGTCTTCAAAGTCTTACATTTTACACACCTGTTTAAAATATACTTTCTTCCCATCCTGGACCTCTTCCTGGTCCTACCCCCACACCCAACAGCACATCTCTGGACATGGTGTTCTGGAGTTACAGACTAGAAGAAAGCTTCAAACATCATTTTGTCCCTCATCCTGCCCACAAGGGTATTTGTGGACTGAGTGTGGGTGTGAATTTTTAAAAATTTATGATGCTGTCATTTTGATGCTTATAGCACCGGGAGAATAACAGGATTGGCTTTTTCCACCATTGTTTTCTTTCCTCTAATCTCCAGGACTTGGATTCAAGCGGAATCCTTTCCCATTGTCCTTTACTTGAATTAATGAATGAAAGAAAAGGCACTTACTATGTGTAAAACATGTTCTAAGCACTGGCATTACAAATAGTCCTCTTGGGTCTTTGGCAGCTCGGGCAGGGGAACTGCATGAGGAGCTGATACAACAGTATCCTTCAGGCAGCTTAGGCCAGGCCGGGGCAGAAGACAATAGAGGGAGCAGGAGGGATGGTGTTTCTCTCAGTCCATGCAGGCAGCAACAGGCCAGGCCAGTCCTGGAAAGAGTTGAAGGGAGCAAATTGTGACCTATCTGTGTCTTCTCATCTTGTGTGATATTTGTCTGTGACTTTCTTTGAATATAAGGCTGCTGAGCCCAGTGCTTTCCCTCTTTTAAAGCTGTAAAAATCAGCTTGAAATTCATATTCAGATAAACAAGGAAGCCTTCATGGGACTCAGTGGGGAAACTTAATTCTCTCTGGTTTGTCCTTGCCCAAGAGGACGGAGAATATAATAGTAAGATTCATGAGCACTTTCTGAAGCTGCCCCCTGTTTTGACTATATGTCTCTATAAAGTCTACCTGGCTTTTTAAAAGCCACCAGGCAGGGCATTGGCTTACCCTTGGCTAGCCAATAGCTAGCAACTGTTCTCCAAAAGACTCCCTCTTTCTAAAAGGATAATAGAGTGTAGACCAAGTATTTGTACTTCACTTAACATATTTATATCTTGTTGTTTCTATTACTAATACTACTAGCTAACATTTATAGAGTACTTACTATGTGCCAAGCATTGTCCTGAATGCTTTACAGTTATTACCTTATTTGATCCTCACAACAGATTTTTACAGAGGAGAAAATTGAGGCTCTAGAGAAAGGAAGAATTTGACCGAGGTCACAGAAGAAGGGTCACTCAACTGTTATTGGAATGGAGGCTGAGCTGAGACAGAGTCCGATGTATCTCAGATCTCTTAGATTCACTGACTGTCAGAGCTGGAAGGCATAGCAGAGAATACCACCACCGCCACCACCACCACCACCAAAACTATGTCCAGATATTTCATTTTCTCGAGGAGGAAACAGAGGCCCAGCATTGGCATCCAGGCAAGGACTCTCTATCCAGTGTTTTCAGCTAAATTGTTGAACTTTGGTTTCTTCCAGGTGGAATTTGGATCCAGGTTTTCCTAGCTCCAAGTCAAGTCATCTGTCTCGTGCCTTGCAATAAACCAACGGTCATCAGAGAGATGAAGAATTAGAAAAGACAGTGGGGTCATCATAGGATAAGAATGAAGGATAATCAACTGAGAGTCTATGTGTTCCATTGCTAGCCTCTGCGTGCCATGTCAAGAGATCCAGAAAAAAGTCTGATGCAGAAAGGGTGCAGCCCACCTGTTCAGCATTCTTTTTTTTTTTTAGGCAGTTGGGGTTAAATGACTTGCCCAGGGTCACACAGCTAGTAAGTGTCGAGTGTTTGGTCTGAGGCTGGATTTGAACTCAGGTACTCCTGACTACAGGGCCGGTGCTCTGTCCACTGTGCCACCTAGCTGCCTCCTGTTCAGCATTTACAGGAGGATGTGAACAAGAGTAATAGAGGATGGGCAGGCTGAGATCTGCTTTAGTGGAGGCAGTGATCACAACCAGGAAATCCCAAACTCTTTGAGAATTGCTCTTACATAGGCTGAATCAACTTTTGTCTTTACTTCTTCCACTCAAATCATTAATTTGAATTAACTTGAGATTTTGACTCCTTTCTTTTATGTACGAGTAATTCTCAGCTCGTTGTTCAGTCATGTCACGCTCTTAATGACCCCATTGGGGTTTTCTTGGTGAAGATACTGGAGCGGTTTGCCATTTCCTTCTCCAGCTCATTTTACAGATGAAGAAACTGAGGCAAACTGGGTTAAGTGACTTGCACAGAGTTACATGGCCCCTTGAACAGCAAGGAAATCCAATCAGTCTACACATAAAGAAATTAATTCAGGCTCTTCCTTGGAAGGTCAAACACTGAAGGCTTAAATACTTTGGCCACATAACGGGAAGATGGGACTCACTGGAAAGGCTGTAATGTTGGGAAAGACTGAAGGCAAAAGGAAAAGAAGACAGCAGAAAATGAGATGGATGGATAGTGTCATGGAAACAATGAACACGAATTTGGACAGACTTCGAGAGATAATAGAGAATAGAAGGGCTTGGCGTGCTGTGATCCATGGGGTCACAAAGAGTTAGATACAACTGAACAGCAATTCTCAGCTTCTTTTGTGTAGAAGCATTGAGAGAATGTAGACACTGACAAGAAGAATGAGTATTTCTGATTGGAACACATCAAACAAATGTTCATTGAATTTGCAATGTACGTACATGTATGCATATACATTTCTAGGCATGTAGAATGGCATGTTCAGTAACTAGCTAGGTTATATTTCCTTTACTACTTTGTAAATAGAACAATTTTGTCATCGGAGGGTGCTTTGATAAAAATCTCTCTGGGAACTCCTGAGACTTGTCTAGAAACTTGAGGTGACAACTGAGAAGATTACACTTGCTCAAGTGCGCTCTGAGAGTACGTCTTAGAGAAAAATCAACAACGTGAAGAGAGTCTGGGTGCTGCCATTATTTCTTCAGATAAAACAAATATATTCAGAAAAGATGACATTTCCCAAGAGAGAACAAGCTGTAAACTAAAGGAAAATGAACACGGGACACGTGATTTTTTTTGGCCATAAAATTCTTCTACCTTTTTTCCAGCTTTTTCTCACACAGCATGATCATGCATTTTTGTATATTTTTAAGGGGGTTGTTGAATGTTATTTTATTTTTCCTTGTGGGAAAAACTGTCTGTACTCTCTGCCTCCACCTCCTCTTCTTTCGAACTTCCCACCTCTTTGTATTCCAGCTTTTGACCTCACCACCTAACTGAAATTGGTCTCTTGAAAATTATTCTAATTCTCTGATGGCCTTTTCCCAGTTCTCATCCTTCTGGACCAATGGACTACATTTGCCACTGGTGACCACCCTCTCCTCCTGGATGTCCTTTCCTTTGTTTATAAGGATATTTCATTTTCTTTATTGGTTTCTGTGAAATTATTTGCTCCCAGTTCTCCTCCTACCTGTCTGACTCCTCCTTTCACTATCTTTTTTGGGCCAGTCATTTATATCATACTTCCTAACAGTGAGTGTTCCTCCAAGGTCCTTTCTTAGACATTTTTTCCCATTTTTACTCCCCTGATAACCACCACAGCCACCACAAGTTTGACTGTTATTCTGATGAAGATGACTCGTATGTACACATACTACATATATACACATGTATACGTATGCATATATACATATGTGAATAGCTATCATAGGATACATGGGCAGCTAGGTGCACAGTAGATAGAACACTGGGCTTGGAATCAGGGAGACTCATCTTCATGAGTTCTAATTCAGCTTCAGACGCTTCCTAGCTGTGTGACCCTGGGCAAGTCACTTAACCCTGTTTGCCTCAGTTTCCTCATCTGTAAAATGAGCTGGAGAAGGAAATGGCAAACTACTCCAGTATCTTTGCCAGGAGAATCCCAAATAGAGTCAGGAAGAGTTAGATATGACTGAAAAATGACTGACAACAACAATCATAGGGATAATACATATATCCTCATACGTACATATACATACATGTATATATGTACATACAGGTATATAAAAGAATCATCTGCATAGTGCTAATGGAGACTTACATATATGTGTGCATATGCATATATTCATATATGTTATTTACATAAGAATAATCATTAAATCCATGGGAACTTATTGGTCTATAAGAGAGGTTATTTGTATGTTTGTATGTATGTATCTCTTATAACATCATCAGTTCTCATAGGTTTAATCTTTATCCCCATATAGGTGGCATATATGTGTATATACACACATAGGTGTATGTATGTGTGTTCATGTATGTGTGCACACACATATGTGTATTTCTCCAGACCCAATCTGTCCCTTGGGCTTCAGTCCCACATCACTATTGACTACTGTGCCTTCCAAACTGATGTCTTGGAGACATCTCATACCTTACACATCATTACACATTTGCCTCCTGAACATCCCAATTTCATTAAAGAAGAGTAGGTACAGGGGGCGGAGCCAAGATGGCGGAGTGAAAGCAGTGACTTGCTTGAGCTCTCCTCCAAACCCCTCCAAAGGTTCATAAAAAAAAGAAGAGTAGGTACAAATGCTTGTGACAATTCTTTCTTGAGAATATTCTAAAGCTCTATAGACACTGTATACAATCCAACATTACAACTGAGGTCACCATCTTTCCCCCCAAAACCTCCCCTCTTATCAGCTTCCTGTTTTTGTCAAAGGTAGCACCGTCCTTCTCACTTCCTGGCTCAGTAACCTTGGTATGATCCTAGACTCCTTACTCTTCCACACGTATTCCATCAGTTGCCAAGTCTTGTTGTTTTTACGTTAGAATGAGAATTTGAAATCTGAAATATGACAATTTGATTTTTGGGCTGTGTGAATATTGCTATACCAGCCAACTTTAGGTTACGATCCGTATTTTTTCCTGGCTCTGGATTTGTTGTTGTTAACCACATAATTTTTGAAAGGGCAATATATTAAACATAGATAGATAGAATAGGTATATATATTATGCATAGAGGTAGACACACATACATATATATATTACTTCCTGCTCCAGCAAAACTCACAAATGTGATCAAAGGATTACATTCTTGTTTTTCCATCCCAAGTTGGAAGAGGTTCATCTATGATTCTGACTTTGGACGTTCCAGCCTGACGTGCGGAGACATGGGAGAGATCTACTAAGGCTCAGAACTGGGGGTGCCTAGTATTTATTTGGCAGAATAACATTCCCGTAACTGGTGCGTACGCATTGCCCTATTGCCTGTCCATATTGTTGTTATTGTTATCGTTGTATCTCTCTGGTGTCGAGGGTAAAGATAATAATGCTTTAAAGACAGTGAGTGATTCTGAAAAATCCTTTTTCCCCTTCTTTCTGAAAGTTCCTGTTAAGGGGAAGCCAACTGGAGTGAGACTGGGAAAGCAATCAACTTTGATGCTAAGAACACAAGTTCCTAGAGTTTCCCATTTTCCTCTTCCTTTGCCCTTAGAAGAGATTTCTTGTCAGCCCATCCATTCAGTTTGGGGAGCAGAGAAAGCTACTCCCAGTTTTTGCCACTTTACTCCAGAAACTGGAAACTTCAGAAAAGGCTAAATGGACAGTGGCTACTGACTGTTGCTAATTGAGATAGGGCTGGGAATCAGAGTAGCCAATCAGAAACTATCACGTAGAAAGGTGAGTCCAGATCGTGTAGGGAAGGTAGATTTAGGGTAGTTTCTAGAAGACTCAGAGAATGGTGAAGAGATTGATTTGAACCCCAGTGTCTCCCTTGTTTACACTCTTCTAGTCCAGAGCTGAGTTAGGCACCAATAATTATCCCCTTATTCTATTTCTATGACCTTTGGGGTCTAGAAGGATAAGGTTAGATGAAAGCTCCATGTAGGGTGGCTTGGTCTGTTTCTTTCCCACTTTCTTATTTTTTAATAAACAATGTGACTGTGGAAAGCTGCTTTCCTATGTAATATAAATGGATAGGGTGGAGGCTAAGTTCGATTTCCCAGCCATAGAAATTTCTCTAACTTTTATATTTTTCAACAATAATTTTGTATCCGTCACTAGACTTATCAGAACCCAATAACTAGGGTTTCTTTCTTGTCCAGCCTTTTGAAGTCATTCATTTTGGAGGAATAGATGGCTTGAGCATGAAGAGGTGACACAGTGGATAGAGCACCCGACCTGGAGTCAGGAAGACCTGAGTTCAAATCCAGCCTTAGACCCTCTGCTTGCCTCCGTTTCCTCATCTGTAAAATGGGGATAATAATAGTATATACCTCCTAGGGTTGTTGTGAGGATGAGATAATAATTGTAAAGTGCATAGCACAGTGTCTGACATAGTGAGTGCCATATAAATGTTAGCTATTATTATTATTATAGAAAGGCAAATCTGCACATGTGTCAAAGAGACCTTGATGAGGCCACTGGGCTGGTGGCTTGAGTATGGCACCATCTAGTGGACAAATTATGTATGACAATCCCTCACTGACTAATTGTAAAGTAACCCTTTCTTCCTGCTGGGTTAAGGTAGACAAGACATGAACTGGTGTAGGCTATTAAAACGCTATGGCACTGAAAGTATCCCCTACGGTATCCACCAACTGCAAACAGATTGGACCTGTGTCTCACTGTATTATTTTTCACATCCTGAATTACAAAGTTGATTTGAAGGTATATTTTGTGCTGCTTGTCCCAGGCACAATTGTGAGCCACGGCTCTTCTTTTGGACTCCATCCCTCCACGTGTCCACCTGCTGAAATCATTTTCTTCCTTGAAGGCCAGCTGCCACCTCTTTCATAAAGCATGAGAACCCTCAGCGAATAGTCATTTCTCTCTGCTTGAGTCTTCCTACAGCTTTCTCCTGCGTTTCTCCTTGATCTTATCGCATGCTATTTTGTGCCAGACTTATTTGTGGACACGTCTCATTTCTGCCTCCTTGATCGTAAGCTCCTTGAGGTCAGGGATTGTATTTCCTAGTGCCCTGCACACACCAGGCTTATAAAAGTTCGTTGAGTCGAATCCCCAGACCACCAATGTAACCTCCTGACAAGTACTGGTGTCTCTTCTCCCTCTTCTGGGCCCTCCGTGCTTTGCACTTTGGGTCAGGCCATCCAGTAGCTGCAAAGGATAATTTTACATAAGAAAGTGTATGGAGATCAACTGTCCTTGTTCCATCTATTTTCCTGGCAATTTTACTTTTGCATAATCTGTTTGAAATCTTTGGAATAGGAATGGAATAAGATTTTATTAAATACCTACTGTGTGCCAGGCACTACATAAGAGCTTTCTAAATATTATCTCATCTGATCCTCATAACAATCTTGAGAGGTAGGTGCTACTATTTTACAGTTGAGGAAACTGAGGTAGACAAAAGTTAAGTGACTTGCCCAGGGTCACACAGCTAGTAAGTATGGGAGGTTGAATTTGAACTCAGGTCTTCCTGATTCCAGGCCTAGTGCCTTATCCGTTGCACCACTTAACAGCCTTTCAAGTCTTGGGTGATCAGTCATCTGAGTTCATGAGAAGTAGTGGGATGTAGAAGACAGAGAACTGGGCTTGGAGTTGAAAAACTTCGGATTCTGTCTCAGACACTTCTAACTGTGTGACCCACACAAATCACTTCATCTATTTGAGTCTCACTTTGCTCATCTGCAAAATAAGAGGTTGAACTCAGTAACCTCTAATGTTCTTTTCAATTCTAAATTTATGATCCTAAGATCTGAGAACATAAAATGAATTATGGGTAGGCCAAAAAAGCCAAGTTGGAGATAGGGCTGTTGAAAATGAATGAGTTCTCAGGCTCCTGGAGACCTGAGCCATGTGGCACTGGGTGAGAAACCCGGCACAAAGTAGGAAAAATATCTCTGAGCTGGACAATGAGTAGCTGTTACAAAAGCTCACATGCCTCACTCCTCAGGAATGTCAGGAAGCCACTCTCAGGCCAGAGCCCAAAGAAGTATGGGTAAAATCGTTGCTCCTGATCTAATACATTTGCTTATCTGATTTGTAGTTTCTGTCGGGACATCAGTTTCTGGGAAGAGCTATGAGAAAGTAGAAAAGATTAGGTGGCAAGTGGGGTGTTAGACATTGGTAGGCAGCAAAGACAAGTGGGTGGCCAATGGTAAAAGTAGAGCTACTTGGGGTCTTGTAATGTTGGAGCTGGGTCACAGAACAACCACCAATGTTCCCAAGTGAGAACTCTGAGTCATTAAGATAAGGGTACATTGCACTCACTCTCCCATATTTCATAAAGCAGAGAAATGTGCATTTTCTATTTAAAAATTTTTATGGATATCTTTTGTTTTTATGTTACCTTCATTTCCAAATACATCCCTCCCTAAGAGCCATCCTTTATAACAAAGAAGTTTTTAAAGGAAAATGAAAAAACTGCTTCCAGGCAAATGAAATCATTCCTCTCCTGAGCCAAAGGAACAGCAAATATTTAATAAGCTCCTATTGCATCCAGAGAACTCCTCACTTTTGAGGGGAGGATGGAGATGGGGATATACTCCCTTTCCTTGTGGAACTTTGACCCTAGTGGGATGATAAAAAGGAAAAACAGACATCTCTAGGGTACCATAGTACATGATAAGTGTATCAGAGAACAGAATGCGGCTACAAGTCTGAGAAGGGAGCTAGGTCATTACTAACAGAGATCCAAGAAGGCTTGGTTGAAGGAAGAGGTTTTTGAGATGGTCATTAAAAAATGAGTAGAAACTCAAAAGGTAAAGAGAAGGAAGGAGGCCCTTCAGGCTAAAGGAAAAAACCTTTATAGCAAAGTTCTTATTTTTAAAATTTTATTTAATTTTCTAAATTTATGGAATAAAACAAGCATTTCTATAACATGGTATAATAAAAAGGATGATTGCACGTGAAACTGCAAATCTATTATATACAATTTGCTATTCTTTTTAAATGTATAATAAAGTTATCATGTAAATTTCTTTTTTCTTCTTTCCCCCTGCCCCCACCCTACAGATGGCTGCCATTAAGCACAAATATATTATATATATGTATGTATGTATATATAATTAATCCATACATTCTTCTATTTATCAGCTATTTCTCCAGATGCAGATAGCATCTTTCTTCATATGTCCTTTATAGTTATTTTGGGTATTTATAATAGTCAAAGTTCTTATTTTTTTAAAAAAGGGACAGTTCTTCCATAGGATTTAAAGGCAATGCTTGTGCTAAGCTGTGCACATGAGCACAACAAAGATTCCCTCAGAGCCCATTTCTGTTGGCCCACAAAGTTAAACGTAAAAAGGGACAAATGAAGGCTCCCCTTGGATAAAGGCCTAAATAGTATGATTTTCAAATTTGCAAATGGAAGAAAGTTGGGACGGATGGCTGACATGTTGGACACTGGGGTCAGGTCCCCAGAAATCTCAATAGCCTGGCTTCTGATCACATGAAATTAAAGACAGATAACTGTCAAACTTCATACTGGGTTCAGAAAATCATTTTTATCTGTACAAGATGGAGAGGCATGGCATGGCAGTGATTTGTCTGATACAGAGCTAGGGGTTTTAGTGGACCACAAGTTCCACGTGGGTAACAGCATGATTTAGCACGCACAAAAGCTAACGTGATCTTAGGCAGCATTAACAGAGGCATGGTGTCCACCAGGTGAGGCTAAAGAGATGAGGTGTCCCTGCTTTTTTGCCTTGGCCAGATTGTATCTGGAATCTTATGTCAAATTCTAGTATCTTTATTTTAGGAAAGACATTAACAAACTAGATCATGTTCGGGGGAGGGCAAGTAATATGCTAGGAGACCTGGGGTTCCCAGAAAAGTGGATGCCACAATCTCTAAGAGTCTGAGGGGCATGTGTGTGTGTGTGTGTGTGTGTGTGTGTGTGTGTGTGTGTGTGTGTGTGCATGCGCCTGGCTGCATGAATGCATGTGGGGGGGAAGGGGAAACATTACTGCTCACCACTGTAGCCAATGAGTCCCCACTAATGTGCTTCCCATTTACACAAAATCAACCAGTTACTGTGACAAACATAAAATGTTTCCTGAACAATATGGCAAAAAGCAATAATAATTTTAACGTTTACTAAATATAAGGCAAAAGAAGGGCGTCTCTGTGGCACAGTGGAGAGTGCTGGGCCCGAAGTCAGGAAGACTCATCTTCCTGAGTTCAAATCCAGTCTCAGACACTTACTAGCTGTGTGACCCTGGGCAAATCACTTAACCTTGTTTGCCTCAGTTTTCTCATCTGTGAAATGAGCTGGAGAAGGAAAAGGCAAACCACTGCAGTATCTTTGCCAAGAAAACCCCAAATGGGGTCATGAAGATTCAGACACACCTGAAAAATGACTGAAAAACAAAGGCAAAAGAAGGAATAATCGTAACTTGTACTCACTACAAGACAAAGGCAAGAATAATAAAAGCACAGTTACTCAAAAGATGGAAAAACCAGGAATAATCAAAACATCACAGTCCACATTTTAAATTATGTCATACTTTTCTACTAACTGCTCCCTCTGCCCTAAGGCCGTCTGGTGAATGTTTTATATTTTCCACAATCCTTGACGTTGTTTTAATTTTTATTGAATGTTCTTATCAGACCCCTCCTCTTCTGACATTCGGGGTCTAAAGCAGCTAGGAATTAGTACTTTCCCCACAAAGGCAAGATTTTTGAGAGGCAATGCCATGTAGTGAAAAAAATACGAGACTAAGAGTCAGAAGGATTGAGTTTGAATCCTGTTAACTAACTGTGTTCCCTGGGGCAATTCCTCAAACTATCTGGGCCTCAGTTTCCTCATTTATGAAGGGAGGGCGTTGAATTTGATGATCTCTTAGGTCTCTTTTAGTATCAACATTTCACCATACTGTTTATGCTACATGTCTATGGTTAAGGTCTTTCTGACAATAGAGTTTTAATAGAACACATCTTCATTAGCAAGGGTATTATTATTATTATTATTATTATTATTATTATTATTATTATTATTATTATTATTGTTTGGTTCAGCTGTGAAATCTGAGATTCATGCTAGTCTTAGAAATTAGGAAGAAAAAAATGGGTTGACCCTTACAAGAAGCCCTACAGACAAAACCCAGGTCTCAGGAGAGTGAAGAAACCTGGTCTACTTTCATCAAACACAAAATAAAACTTTGGGCTTAGTATCACAGATGTCAGAACGAAGAGGCAGGATGATAATAATAGCTCCTGCTTATATAGAATCTAATAGTGCCAAAAGTATTTTCTTCACAACCATCCTGTGAGAAAGGTAATGCCAGTGTTACCCACGTCACCATGGAGACAGTACTCCCGCACATGCCACCTCAGAGTCCACCATCTAGTGATGTCTTGGAACTGAAGCTTCTGGATGGTCTTGGTGAAGATTTCTGGGGGAAAAGGGAGCTGAATGGAGAGTTCAGAGTTCTTTCTCCATCTTGGGACTATCTGGACAGCAACCAGGACAGTATTTATTATGGATGTGATGTGGACGATGGTTGGTGAGCTCACCCAAGGGCTCTTTCAGAGACAATTCCATTCTCTCCTGCCTTTGAGTCAGAGAAGGAAGCAACTCCCATTAATTGGATAAATTTTCTGAGTTGTTGGCTTATCTTTCTTCCCATGAGGGAAAGGAGCTTAAGGCAGGAAAATCTGATTTCTGCTACAGCTAGTAGAACCCAGCACTGGCTACTTAGTAAATGAACCCACCCCTCTCCTTCTTTCTTCCATTTTTTTTTCATTGCTAGCATTTATTTTCCTTTATATAAAGAAAATCTAGCAGCTTCTAATCCTGGTTTTATAATTACTATTGGCATGGATAGACGTTTGGGCAAATGTGTGGGTCTGGATAGAGAACAAAGGATGATGTTTCCTGCTCCAGCGGAGGCACTGGTTGGTGGCAGAAATATTAATCTCCCTCCAGGGGAGCCAGTCTCTTTGGAGGAAATTTGAGATAATAGACCCAGGCCAGATCAAGTTTATAAACAAGAAGGATTTTAAGTGAGGAAAGATTAGTAACATAAAGTGAATAAGAGATATACGCTCTATGAGACAAATTTGGGATGGGGATTCATTAGTTTTTGTATCCGGGGGCCCCTTCTTTGATCCTTTGCAGCTGTACACATTGTTTCTTGACCTCTGTCATTATAATTCTGGGTCAGATTCTGACCCATCATGGCAGCCATAGAAATCCAGAAACTCTCCGAGCATTTGACTGGCCACTGAAGTCAGAACTGCGGAGATCCTTCTGGGATTGTTCATAGAAGATTCTGGGAGGGCTATGCCCTAAGAAGCAGGAAGAAGAAGCAGTTTCAGGTTCGGCTCACGCTCTATCTTGGGAACACATGGGGAGATGCAGGCATGCTCCTACCCTCCCCATCCTACTCAAACTTCTTTCACTGAGGGACACTCTGACTGCTGCTCGTGTGTGGCTGCTGTTGGTAGAGAGGGGAAGGACAATGAGGCACTGCAATGCTGAAAGACCTGGTTTGCTGAGACTGCCCCTCCAGAGGCATTCTCTGCCCCCTGCCCCAGCCCCAACTCAAAGCCGCAGAGGAAACCACTGCCTTAACTGCCTCCTTCTTTGGTGTCTAAGCAGGAAAAAACCGTTTCTCAGCTTTGAAGTCAGAAGTATTTGGGACTGATCACAATAGTTCTAATGGACTGTGCTGGTCAGTCTTTCATGTTCCCCAATCTTCCTCAGACTTTCTATCCTCTCCCTCTTACTGGATACCCCACAGCCAGTAAAAAGAATTAGTACATTAACCTTAGGTTGTGAGTTGTTATTTAAGGGATAGAGGAGACAGAAGTGAGTCTGGAGTGAGACCAGTGGATTCACCTAGCACTGGCCACAGAGTCAGGAAAGGGGCAGGGAAGGGGGCTGAACAGGGGTCTTTCCCTGGGGACTCCCAAACCTGATGGGGACTGCCCACAACTGCTTTCTAAGTCAGCTCAAGGTGATGCGCCAGGAAAAATAAAAGCAGAGTGAGAGATTGTAATTCAATCCTTCATTCTTCTAGGCTACAAGCTCTGTATATAGTATATTTGGGTGAACCCAAAAGCCAAAGGATAGGAGAAAGTGGGATAGAAAATAGACATGAAGACTTCCATCACCACCCTGGTGGTGTATTCAAGATGCTACGGATTAGTTCATATTGCTGCAGTATTATCATAGGCAGTACAAGGGGACAACTACCATCACCTATACCTACTGGAAGGTGAGTGAGGATTTACATTTACTCACTAACATCCTTTATATTTATTACATGAGTATTATTCCCCTGAGTTTATAGATGAAACCAAAAAAGATACATGACTTAACAAGGTTACATGGGTGGGGTAAGTAGCTGAGTTGGAACTTAAATCATGTGCAAAGTGCCTGGCACATAGCAGGTGCTTAATAAATACTTACATTTACTGATTAAATCAGATCTTCCAACTCCCAGGCCTTTGTTCTTTCCATTACACCATGCTGGCAGCTGGAAGATAGCTGTGACCCAGAGAAAGATGCACAGATAGATGAGATTCAGGGACACATTGAAGCCAGCTGCGAGAGGCATCCAAGAGCTGGTTGTTAAATTTTCAGTGGGGGCATGTACCCTTCAGAAATCAGAAAACATTACAAATCAGGGCTCGACTTCTTGTTTTGGTGATTGCCTAGACTTTGAAAAGTGATGAAGAAAATGTTAATTCAGATTAAACTTAAAAGTGTGTTTTGCATACCATTGTCTTTATCTGTAAACTATAAAAGACTTATTA
Source organism: Phascolarctos cinereus (assembly GCF_003287225.1). Taxonomy (NCBI): domain Eukaryota; kingdom Metazoa; phylum Chordata; class Mammalia; order Diprotodontia; family Phascolarctidae; genus Phascolarctos; species Phascolarctos cinereus. Next base: position 443,214,200 of record NW_027555958.1, read on the forward strand.
ACAAAGGAAAAGAGACCATGTAAGTTAAAAATAAAATACCATTAGAAAAACTGAAGAAAACAACAACCGTCACCACAACAACCATCTGTCACTACCCATTAGCAAGTTATAAGTGGGACAGAGAGGTCATGTGACATGATTGGACAAATGTTGGGTCTAGGGGCAGGAGATGAGGGTTCACATCTCAGCTCTGCTCCTTACTACCAGGGTGACCTTGGGTAAATCACTTAACCTCCCTAAGTCTTAATTTGCTCATCTGAAAAATGAGGGAGTTAGAGTAAATGATTCCCAAGGTCCTTTCTGGCTCTAGAGCTGTGATTCTCACATGTACTAGTGTGACCTTGGGCAGTAATAATAATAATAATACTAACTAGCCTTGATAGAACTCTTTAAGGTTCACAAAGCAAATATTATCTCAACAACCCTGGGAGGTAGGTGCTATTTTTAATCCCCATATTACAGAAGAGGAACTAGGGGTTAATAGATGTGTGCCCAGGGTAATATGATTAGTAAGTGTCTGAGATGGGATTTGAACTCAGGTAATCTTGACTCCAGATCCACTAGTTTATCTACAGCGCCACCTAGCGGTCATGCATTGTGTACTTGTAGGTGCTGCTTTCCACACCTCTAAAGTGAGGTTAAATGGTAAGATAACCTCCAGCCTTAAAAAATGAAAGTGACAAGGAGGCAGTTTGGTGGAATAGAAAGAGCATAGGACTGCGAGTCAGGGGAGATTTGGGGTTGAATCCTGACGCTGACATTTACTAGCTGTATCATCCAATGCAAGCTGCTTCACTTTGACCTCAGCTTGTTTATCTGTAAAATGGGGAGAGTAGTGAATGCACTGCCTGCCTCACAGGGTAATTTTTTTTTTGTTAAACTAAATTAAATTTAAATTTTAGGTTAAAATAAAATTAACTTTATCTTAAATTTAAATTAAATTTAAATTGACTTTAATTTTAAATTAACTTTAAATTAACTTCATTTTAAATTTTAAGTTAAAATTAAAATTATTTTAAATTAAATTAAAATTAACTGTTTTAAATTTTAAATAAAATTTAATTTAATTTAAAATTAAAATAAAATTAAATTCATCTTATGTCATTAATTAACTAAATTATTATTTAAAAATAAATTCGTTTTTTCAATTACCAAATGCTTTCTCCCTCCAACCTCTCTCTCTCTCTCTCTCTCTCTCTCTCTCTCTCTCTCTCTCTCTCTCTCTCTCACATACACACACACACACACACACACAACACACACACCACACAGAAAAAAAAGACAAAATCTTTGTAACAAATATGCATAGTCAATCAAAATAAATCCCAACACTGGTCATTCCAAAAATGTGTGACTCATTCTGCACTCACCCTGCGAAAGCACTTTTTTTTTTTTTGCTTTTTTGGTGAGGCAGTCGGGTTAAGTGACTTGCCCAAGGTCACATAGCTAGTAAGTGTCAAGTCGAAAGTGCTCTGGTACCTTGAATGTTCCTCAAATTTTCCTGTTTCTGTTGCACATGGCACCGTTCTTCCCATCACCCAGGTTCACTACAGTGGGCTCAACCTTGACTCTTCCTTCCCTAGCATCTCCCCCTAGCTGACCTGTAACCACATTTATTGCTTCTGCATTCACAGCATCCCTCACAGCTGTCCTTTCTCTCTACTCCTAGCTGCCACCCTCTAACTCAGGCCTTTCTCCCCTCTACTTTAGACTCCTGTTATAGCTTCTTAATTGGTTTTCCTGCTCCCGGTCTCTCTTTGTCCATCATTTGTTCTCTCCATAGCCTCCTCTTTCTGAGGACCAGGCCTGGTCACATCGCTCTGCTGCTCAAAAATATTCAGTGGCTCCCCATTTCCTGGAGGAAAAAATACAATACAATCTGCAGTCTGGTATTAATACCCTCTAAAATCTAGACCTGATCTACCTTTCCAGCCTTATTTCAAACAATTCCCCTTCACTAACTCAACGTTCCAGTGAAACTAGACTGTGAGGTGTTACCTAAACTTCACCCTCCTTCTTTTTTTCTTTTCTTTTTGCATTTTATTTTATTTACTATTATTATTTGTTTTTAACATTCATTTTTTAAAGAAAAAGTTGAGTTCCAACTTCTTTCTTTTCCTCCACCCTCTCTCATCTATTGTGAAAGCAAGAAATGTGGTATGAGTTATACGTGCGACACCATACAAAACATATTTCCGTATTAGCCGCATTGCCAAAAAAAAAAAAAAGGAAGAAAAATGAAGAAAGTGAAAAAATTCTGCCTCAATCTGCATTCAGACACCATCCGTTCTTTCTCTGGAGTTGAATGATGCTTCATCTTTATAAAACAGATTTTAAAAATTTGAATGAACAAAAATCTATTTTTCTCATCTCCCCTTCCCAAATGGAAAAAAGAAAAAGACAGACATGCACAGTCAAACAAAGCAAACTTCCACTATCTGTTGACATTCCATTTCTATTTCTGTGCCACTGGATAAGCCAGCCTCCACTGTGCCTGGAATGTGCTTCCTCCCCAGCTCCACCACTCTGAATCCTTAGACTTTCCTCGAGGCCCAGATGAGGCACAGCTTCCATTGTGAATACGAAGCATAGTGTAGCGGCTGAAGGGCTCCACGAAGTCCCAATAATATTTATCTATGAATTAGGTACATGTGCTACTGTACTAATAGTTATACGTATTTTTAAACTTACACGAAAATAGACATTTGTAAAAGGATGTAGTCAAGATGAAAGAGTTGATCTACCGAATCCCTGGAGTTTATTGGGTAGGGGATAACTATGCTCTAGGGAAGTCACTTTAGCAGCCCTAGGGAAGGAGGAATGGAGAGGGGAGATACTGGAGACAAGGAGACCAAATAGGCAGTCACTGCAGTAGTCTAGAGGTGATAAGAGTCTGAACTAGAGTGGTAGCTGCATGGGTAGAGAGAAGGGGATGGAAAATAATAGTCGTAATAATAATAACTACTAACATTTGTGTGGCACCTGCTACATACCAGGCATTGTGTTAAGCGCTTTAAATATTAGCTCATTTGATTCTTATAACCACCCTGGGAGGAAGATGCTATTCTTACCCCCATTTTACAGATGAGGAAACTGAGGCAAACAGAAGTAAGTGACTTGCCAAGTGACAGAGAGGTTGTTGTGGAGACAGAAAAGGCAAGTCTGGTGACTGTGTATATGGGCTGAGGGAGAGTAAGCAGTCTAGGATGACTTCAGGATCGTGACCCTCAGTGACTGGAAGGATAGTGGTATACTTGAGAGTTCCATCATAGAACAGTTCATGAGAAGGGTGGGTTTGGGGGGAAGGATCATGGAATTAAAATCTTCCATGCAAATCACAACCTTGTTGTTCATTCTGCTTGTTCATTCTGTGAAATTCACTCTGACCCACTAAAAATGCAAAGGACGGGGTAGGGAGTCGCACTCGGTGACCATCACCTTGGAGCACAGAGACTCCTTCCTGAGAGGCATCTGCTCCAGCAACTGAGGGAGCTGAGCTTAGTAAATGTTGCCTGCCCAAGTGGGTGCTGGTGCCTGGGCTGCTATTAGGTCACAACCTCCCAGAATGGCAGATGCCTGATGCACCCACTGGACACCAGGGACAGGAGGGGACGAGTGTTGAACAATAACAGGTGAACTGGAGGGTGTGGCTGTGCTGTTAACAAGCCTGCAACTGTAGAGAGGGTGTAATACAATGCACCCTCCCACCCTCTGCTTTGTTGATCGTCCACCCTCAGGGTCACTCCACAGCTCCCTGAGTAGGTACATGGAGCCCTACTTTGAAGACCACTGCCTGGAGACCATGAGAGCTTAGGGATTTGCCCACGGCCATAAAACCAATAAAGGGCAGGGCTTTCTGACCCAGAGGCTGGCTCACCAGCCACTGTGCCAGCTATTTCTCATAGGAATAGGGGCTGGATCTGTGATTTCCTTGGTGGAGGGAACTCTTGAGTGAGGAAACTCCTTCCTTTCAACTTATTATCTTAGGGAGCTGTCCAGAGCACTGAGAGGTTAAGTGAGTTCCCTGTGATCACACAGCCATTGTGTGTCAGAAACAGAAATTGAATCTGGGTCTTTCTGACTTGAAACCAGTTTCTCTCAGTTGGTACTTAATAAGCATTGGTTGTTTTCTCAATTAATTTGAATTTCAATAATCCCTCTGTCGCCCCCATTCCCATGTCTCCCTGCATGTTCAGGGATGACTAAAATTCCTATATCAAAGGTGGGGGAGGCTTTTTTTTTTTATTCCTCAGAGCTAAAAGATTTAGCATGCAAAGCATTGAAGTTACAAATTTACTATCAGAACCTCACTTACATTAACATAGCTTTGAGTCAGTAAGTAGGCAGCCATAAGCAACTCTTCTCCTACTTTGGGGTGGGAGAGAGGAAAATAGGGTAGTTAGAGAAGATAAGGACCCTGAGGTTCTGAAGGGGTGTGAAGGGGAAACCACCTGAGGAAAGCAGGAAGGGGTGTGGAGAAGGAAATAGAAAGGGGAAATTAGAGATGGTTAACAAAAAGAACTCACATCAGATCCTTTCCAGTGGTGAGAAGGTTGGAAAAGAGAATGGTATTAACATGTCCATCTTTCCCTCCTCTGGGCCAACACACCTTGAGTGAATCAACATACAACAGTTGTTCTGTGAGACGGTCCTTGAAATATAAGACTGATTCACAAAAGGGTTGCTCAGCAACTTTTTTTTTTTAGACAATTGGGGTTAAGTGACCTGCCCAGGGTCACACAGCTTGTAAGTCTCAAGTATTTGGTCTGAGGCCGGATTTGAACTCAGGGACTTCAGGGCCGGTGCTCTATCTGCTGCGCCACCTAGCTGCCCCAAAGTAACTTATGAAGACCTTTTCTTTTTTACTTCTTTTATTCATACTCTTCCCCCATCTCCCAATAGGAAATTCTAGCCCCCCTATTAATAGTCAAGACTAAGAGATTTCCATAATATTTATAACCTAAATTGTGAAAGTTTGCATATTTATAAAATTCCATGAGAAATTAGAAGGCACTTGTCAGAGTAGGCACATAAGAAATGTTTTTTGAGCACATGAATGAATGAGTGTATGAATGAGTGAATGAATGAATAATAGAGCAATTCATGAGGTGTCACAAGACACCAATAGCTCATTTAGAGAAGACATCTCCCCTCGATTTTTTGCAGGGCTGGGGAGTCCTGTAGGGACATTGCATATAAAGTCAGATTATTATTTTTTTAAAATTTTATGTGTTCATTGGTTTCACTGTATTGTTTTTATCTTCTTAAATATTTTTTAAAAGTTTTTTTTGTTATATGAAATTATCTCTCGAGGAGAAAGAGAAGGGGTATGGAAAAATCGAGGCAAAGAAAATGAAATAATAAAAGTCTATTCTTTTTTACCTTTAATTAGAAACAAAATTTTAAATATTCATTTTTTAAATATTTGACTCCAAATTCCCTCCTTTCCAGCCCTCTCCTTCAGAATGCAAGCAATTCGAGATAGATTATACATGTGCAGTCATGCAAAACATTTCCATATTAACCATGTTGCAAAAGAAAAAGCAGACCAAGAAAACTCAAAATAATAATAAAAAAAATGTTTAAAAAGCATATTTCAATCTGTATTCAATGCCATCAGTTCTTTCTCAGGAAGTGGACAGAATTTTTCATCAGAAGTCTTTTAAAATTGTCTTGAATTATTGGATTGCTGAGAATAGCTAAGTCGTTCACAGCTGATCTTTATACAATGTTGATGTTACTGGTTCTGCTCACTTCACTTTGTATCAGTTCATGTAAGTCTTCCCAGGTTTTTCTGAAACCACCTGCTCATCATTTCTTATAGCATCATAGTACTCTATCATAGTCATATACCACAACTTGCTTAGCTATTCCCCAGTTGATGGACATCCCCTCAAAAATCGACTTCAAAGCTAGTTCATTTATATCGTATTTTATAATTTACAAACTATGGTCATCTCTTTAATTTCAAACTGTTTATTTGAGCCTTGTAAGGTATGTATGTGTATATATATATACACACACACATATATTAACCCACTATATATGTATGTATATATATATATATATATACACACACAATAAAATACAGTATATATTATATGTATTATATATGTTACATATTATATGTTTTTCAGTCATGTCTGATTCTTTGTGACTCCATTTGGGGTTTTCTTGACAGAGATACTGGAGTGGTTTGCCATTTTCTTCACCAGCCAATTTTATGGATAATTATATATAATTTTATAGAAACTGAGGCAAAAAAGATTTAGTGACTTGCCCAGGGTCACACATCTAGTAAGTGTCTGAGGCTAGCTTTGAACTTAGGAAGATGTCTTCCTGAGTCCAGGCTAGGCACTCTATTCATTGTACCACCTAGTTAATCCATGTATAATTGTGTGTGTATGTGTGTATACACACACATAAACGTACGCATACACGTATATACATGCGTATATATGCATGTATGTATATGTACACATAATACACACATGTATGTATATATCTCTATCTCTCTATCTACATATAATTGTCCCTATTTACAAGTGATGAACTGAAGGCTTAGGTCAAGTGACTTACTATCACACAGCAGCAGTATGTGTTTATCAAATGAGTGGCATAAACAGTATGGATCCTTATTGGATTTAGAGAGGGAAGACATCGGTTTGGCCAAAGCAGACTTCCTGGAGGAGATAGGACTTGATGTGACCTCATGAATAAATAAATAGAACTAACAAAGGGTGGAGGCTGAAGACAGAAATGTGCTAATGTTTTTTAATGGTAAAAGAGAAAGTTAAAATTCATGGCCAAATAAGTATTGGACAACTTTCCAAATTATCGTTGGACTGAAGAATATCCAGGCCAATCCTCCTATTTTATAGATGAGTAACATGGAGTTCAGAGGCATGAAATAATTTGCCCAAAGTTCACTGAGGTAGTAAGAAACAGATCCACTTTTTGAGCAGGTCTTTAGTTTCCAAATCCTTAGGTAGCAGGATAGATAGTGCTGGGCCTGGAGTCAAGAAGACATGAGTTCCAATCCTGCTTAGACACTTACTAGCTCTGTGACCTTGGGCAAGTCACTTAACCTCTGTTTACCTCAATTTCCTCAATGGCAAAACAGAGATAGTAATAGCATCTACTTTCCAGGGTTGTTGTAATGATCAAATGAGATAATGTTTGTGAATCAATGAGCATAATGCCTGACACATGGTAGGTACTATATAAAAGTTAGCTATTATTGTCCTTTCCATGAAACCACACGGTTATATTAATAGAATGGCGAATCTTGATTTCGAAGTACTTGGCTGAGTTAAATTTGTGTTTTTCTATGAAATCTAGACTCAAACATTCAGGGGCCTTGTTTTCTTCCAGAAACAGCTCCAATCCAAACCTTCTAGGGACTCTGAGCTTGTGTGTGCTGGGGTATGTTACTTCCCTTCGGAGAAACGATTACAAGAATATGTATCTGTGTGGGTGTGTTTGGTTCTTTTTAAATGTTTGTTTATTTTTAAAAGGTTTGCACAAGCTCTCCAATGATCCAATTCTCTCCCATGTTACCATGCAACATGCTGTATTTCTGCTGAAAATGGAGCTTTTGTCTTTTCTTCTTAATCTCTTAGCTAATGAACGGCTGGAGATAAAAACCAGAAGTCTCGGCAGGGCAAGTAAAACATCTGGTACACTCTTAGGAATGAATCTCTACCTGTCTAAGGAATTTCTCAAAGGAAGACAGAGGTTACAAACAGAAACTTATTTTTATTTCAAAGCTTTGTGGCTCAACTTTTAAAAACTTTCTCTCTGGCCCATTTTAAATGCATTTCAGCAACAGAAGCCTACTAATAGGGAAGTCATTTTGTGAAAAGAATTTAAAAGCTCAGGAGAGGGAGGCCAGTGATTTTGTTGCTGGCAGAAATACATGACAAAGGCAGAATTATAGAATAAAGGAAAGTGAGGGTGGCTAGGTGGCACAGTGGATAGCGCATCGGCCCGGGAGTCAGGAGGACCTGAGTTCAAGTCCAGCCTCATATACTTGTCACTTCCTAGCAAGTCACTTAACTCCGATTGCCACACCCCCAAAAAATAGAATGAAGGAAGTGGGGTGGGGAGGCCCACTAAATCAATGTTCCTGGCAACCAGGAAGATTATGGGTGCTGCAGAGAATCTTGTTACCTCAGACGGTACTAGCTCTTGAGCTGATTGTCAGTTTTTCATCGTGAAATTTACCTATTTGGAAATCAGCAAACACTGTAAATCAAGGCTATTTGGTTGATTGCCCACACTTAAGGAAGTGATGGGAAAAGTGTTAATAATGCATATTAATTTTAAAAATGTGTCTTACTTACATTCCACCTGCCCCCCAACCTTAAGCATTCACCAACATAGCCCTGCCTCAGCTCCATGTTTTGAGGGTGATTAGTGACTTATCCAGGAAGAGATATTCATCCCCTCCTTAGGCTAGAAAGGCTGTAGAAAAAAATTACCCACCTCTCTTTTGCCCATCCTTTCGGGACTCTGATATTCGTTTTCCCTTGGACCTCCAGCTTAGCGAAAAGGGAAGGAACCAAATATGCTTGGAGGGGGAAAAAGGTCAGTCTAGAGTGAGAGTGAGGAATAAGATAGTCTACATGCTAAAAAAAAAAAGAAGCACGTATGTAATATCAAGAAAGGGCAGCTAGGTGGTACAATGACTACAGTGCCAGGTCTGGAGTCAGGACCTGAATTCAAATCCAGCCTTATATACTTAGTAGCTGTGTGACCCTGGGCAAGTCACTTAAGCTTGTTCGCCTCAGTTTCTTCATCTGTAAAATGAGCTGGAGAAGGAAAAGAAACCACTCTAGCATCTTTGCCAAGAAAACACTGAAAGGGGTCACAAAAAAGTCAGACATGACTGAAAAGCAACTAAAAAAACTAAAGAGATTTTGACTCTTCTCCCCCAGTCCCCAGAACGTTGGGAAGACTGACTTTGAAAGAGATGTGGGACGACATGGGCATAGACGGGCAGCAATCTGTACTGTTAAAGAGGTGCTCATAGGGATAAGAGTTCAGATCTACTGAAGTAAGTGTTTAGGGACCAAGAGGAATTCCTCAGCCTGAGAAAGAGAAGATATGCATTGTTGACAAGGAATTGAAACCCAAGATAAATGAGATGATTAAAAAAAAAAGTGCTTCTTCCAATCAGTCTAAGTTTAGGAGCCTAAGACAACCTATATTCCAGGGTACTAAAACATTAAACGTGTATTTAATTAGCTATTGTCAATACTTTTCTAGGTAGAGGACCTGAACAGTAGAGGTCCTAGAAGATTGGAAAAGGGTAGATTTGGACCCAAAAAAATCCCATTAGCATGTGAGCCCCCTGACAGCAGGGACATTCTCTTTTTTTTTCTATTTGTATCACTGGCACTTAGCACAGTGCTTTGCACATAATAAGCATTTAATAAATGCTTCATTCATTCATTCATTCAAATCTTCTAAAAACAGAAGAAATTAAGTTCTTCAAGCTATATATTATTAAGTCTGACTTCAACTACTGTCAGTCTTACAGTTGGGTTATTGGTGGTTCAGGTTTAGATCCTCATAGACCATTTAACAAAAAGGTTTCTATAACTGTAGCATGAAAAGGTGATTCAGCAGGGACACAGCTCTGGTTTGTTTGTTTGTTTTTTGTCTAGGCAATGGGGTTAACTGACTTGCCCAGGGTCACACAGATAGTGTTATGTGTCTGAGGCCAGATTTGAACTCAGGTCCTCCTGAATCCAGGGCTGGTACTTTATCCACTGCACCACCTAGCTGCCCCAGCACTACTTTGTTTCAGTTGGAAGTAGCTACCGTGCCTCTGATTGGTCATGCTGGTGTGCTCCTCAGAAGCCTGTGGAGAAGCTGCTGACTTCTACTGAAATGAATTTTTGGACTTAGGCCCCCAGAAAGTTAAATTAATGGTTTGAATCTCAGCCCCCTGGACTGCTTAAGTCTTGATGATGGTTTCAGCATCTTTTAAGGAAAAATTAGGCTAGCCTGAATGGGGTAGAATAAAAATAGTGATACTAATAATAGCTAGCATCTATATAGTGCCTTAAAGTTTGCAAAGTGCTTTACAAATATAATTTAATTTCATCCTCACAACACTCATGAAAGGTAGGTGTTATTATCATTCTTATTTTATTGTTGTTATCGTGAGTCATTTTTCAGTCATATCCAACTCTTCATGACCCCATTTGGGGTTTTCTTGGCAAAGATACTGGAATGATTTGCCATTTCCTTCTCTAGCTCATTTTACAGATGAGGAAACTGAGGCAAACAGGGTTAAGTGACTTGCCCACGATCACACAGGCTGGTAAGATGAGCCTTACAGATTACAAGCCTGGTACTGTATCCACCGCACCACTTAACTACCCATTCCCATTTTATAGATAAAGAAAATTAGTCAGACAGACATTAAGTGACTTACCTAGGGTCACACAGCTAAGAAGTGTGTAAGACTGGAAATAAACTCAGGTCTTCCTGACTGACCAGTGAGGTCAAGCTCAAATACAACCAGAGGCTAAGGAACGTACATAAGGATCCCCGTGGGTCTCATATACTGACTTAGTTTTAAAATGTAATATCATCTATGTTTTATTATATTTCACTAAATATTTCTCAATTATATTTTTCATCTTCGAGCCACATTAGAGAGTGCTACAGGCAGTATGTTTGACTCTAGCTCTAGGCCCTTAGGAAAAGCCAGTCCAGCCTGCAGGGGTAGGGTCTTAGGGAAAAACAAGCCCGGCAAAGACTCTAGTAGATACTGTTGTTACTGTGGTATACTCTGGTAGATACAGGGCTGTAGCAAAATTCTAGAAAACATTTTTTTAAAGCTTTAAAACCTTTACGTCTTTTCATTTCTATATGTCATTTCCCAATATGCTCGTCTGCCCCACAGAACCCTCCATTGACCCAAGGAAGGCATGTGGAGCATTCTGCCCCCACGATCCTTCACTTTCTCTACTGAGAAAAGGGAAGCATGTTCCATCCTCTTTTCTAGAAAGGGTTTGTAACAGACATTCTCAGTGCCTGGCTTGTTGACTGATGGACTCCTGCCGGCAATCATTGAAAACATGAAGGATGGGAGTAGTGGGCACAGGACTGAAGAAGTCATCATAAGTGTCCCACTTTTCCAAAAAGCAGAGAATAAAGTCTGCGCACCACAGATCAATGAGTCCAGGGTTGACTCCTCTTCTTCCACCTTTCCCTGGCTTCCTTTGCTCGTTCATTTGCCTAATTAGAGGGAGTGAAAGCAAGGATAAACTTGGAATTGAATAAACGTGTTTTCAGTACCCTAGGTGAAAAGCACTAACAAGAGAAATTACAGCCAGTTCCTGCCTTCACATAGCTAGCAATCTAGGCGGAAGAGGGGATGTGATGCACGTACAAGTAAGTAGAATACAAAAAACGGAAGATAGCCAAGCAACTTCCTGCCAATGGAAAGTTATCGTAAAGCAAAGGTGAGACCATAGCACTCCCTTGCTCAAGGAACTCCCGTGGCTCTCTATTGCCCCCAGAATAACATGCAAATTGCTTTGTTTGGCATTTACAGCCCTTAGCAATATGACTCTAAACTACCTTTGACAGATCGCTTTCGCGTTATTCTGCTTTTATAGAGTATCTTCTGTGTTCTAGAGCGAGAGTGAGAAATAAGTCTGCATGCTCTTTTAGCGTCTCTGTAATATCAAGAGAGGCGGCTAGGTGGCGCCATAGTGCCTGGAGTCAGGAAGACTCGTCTTCCTGCGTTCAAATCTGGCTGTAGATGCTTACTAACTGTGTGACCCTGGGCAAGTCACTTCACCCTGTTTGCCTCAGTTTCCTCATCTGTAAAATGAGCTAGGGAAGGAAATGGCAAACCACTTCAGTATATTTGCCAAGGAAACCCCAAACAGGGTCACGATGAATTGTATGTGACTGAAAAACTACTAAACAACAACATAAAGAGATCTTGAGAGACCCTCCCAGCATATTGAGTAAACTGACTTTGGAAGAGATATGGGAGGACACGGGCACAGATGGGCAGCAATCTGCACCGACGGAGAGGATGCTCACATCGGCAAGACCCCAGATTTTGTGTCATCTGTTACCGCACATCCCAGTGCATCCCTGTGCCGCTGGCCGGGCGCAGGGCTGAGTCCATGATCAGCATCATGGCCATTCTGTTCCTTTGGCTTAAAGCACTGGATCCTGAGTCAATGACCATCCCTGTTCCATAGTTTCTGCCCTGGTCACCTGCCCTTAGGTTTAATTTGTGATCTGGGGCTAGGAAGATGACCTGCCTTCTCTTCTCCATTGATTTCCCATTCACTCTTTGGTTAGACACTCTTGATCAGTTATCACTGGAGTAGTCATGGGGGTAGTGGAGCTATTCCACTCCCTCCTGCTCACTCCTCCGCCATCTGGGCTGCATCTCTGCTCTTGTACTTTTTTTGTTTTCGTTTTTGTTTTTTTGGTCTGAATAGCATTCAACACCTAGTAGACGCTTGATGTCCATACAGCAATGGCAAATGTCTGTTTAACACCCAAGGCAAGCCTTGAAACTCTTGCTCTCGGGGCAGCTAGGTGGCACAGTGGAGAGAGCACCGGCCCTGAAGTCAGGAGTACCTGAGTTCAAATCTGGCCTCGGACCAAACACTTGACACTTACTGGCTGTGTGACCCTGGGCAAGTCACTTAACCCCAATTGCCCCCCCCAAAAAAATTCCTGTTCTCTATGAGTATTGGGGATAAATAGATAAAGTGCTTGTAATTTTAGTTCTGTTCTTTCATGCTTTTGTTTTCCTGAGGGGTCATTTAAAAATCTGTCTTTTCATTCCCAGTACCTCGCACCATGCCTTGAACATGAGGGCTAAATAAAGACCCTTATCATCTCCAGTCTGGATGACTGCAATAGCCTCCCAACCGGCCTCTCTACTTCAATCTCTCCTCAACTCACCAGGCAGGGTGGTTCTTCTAAAGCGTAGGTCCAAACTGGTCACACCCCTCTTCAGTGAGCTGCCGTGGCTCCCTGATGCCTCCAGGACCGAATATACGATCCTCTGTTTGCCCTCTAAAGCTTCTCACAAGTTGGCCCTTTTCTACTTTTCCATTTGTCTCACACTTTATCCCCCTCCAGAAACTACAGTCCAGCTATACTGGATTTACCGTTCCCGGAACATGATACTCTGGCCTCTGTCCCTGGGTACTGGCTATCCCCTACGCCTAGAACGTTCTGCCCCACACAGTCACCTCTTTGTTTCCCTGGCTTGCTTCATGATTCAGCTCAAACCCCACTTTCTGCAGGCGGTCTCTCCCTTATCACCTAGTTTTTAATGTCTTCCCTTTGAGATGACTTATCATCTATTCTCTCTATAGCTTCTGTGTACCTGCCTACTTAGATACGGCTAGCTAGATGGCACAGTGGATAGAGTACCAGGCTTGAAGTCGGAAAGACTCACCTTCCTGAGTTCAAAGCTGGCCTTAGATGCTTTTTTGCCAGGTGACCCTGGGCAAGTCACTTTACCATATTTACCTCAGTTTTCTTATCTGTAAAAAGTCACTTTACCATATTTACCTCAGTTTTCTTATCTGTAAAATGAGCTGGAGAAGGAAATGGCAAACCCCTCCAGGGTCTCTGCCAAGAAAACCCCAAATGGGGTCATGAAGAGTCAGACATGTCTGAACAACAAACGTAATTTACGTGCTGTTTTCCCCTTCGACTGTGAGTTCCTTGATAGCAGGGGCTGTTTTTTGCCTTTTTTTAAATCTGCAATGCTTTACATAGTGCCTTGCTATTAATAGGTACCTAATGCATTCAACAAGAAGCTAGCTGTATGATTCTGGGAAAACTGCTTTCCGTCTTCGGGTTTCAGGTTCCATAAAACAAAAAAATTAGACTAGGTCATCGGTAAGCTCTCTCCTCTCTCTTATTCCTTCAACGTGACTTTAAGTTAAAATTTTTTTATCGGGAGTGATTTGTTTTCGTTTCGTTTTCTTTTTTGATAAGATCAATTCTCCTTTTCACCAGGAGATGGCAGCTTCCTACTGTTTTAGATGGGATGCTTCATTGGGGGGGGGGGGAAACAGGGAAAAAAACAAAAAACCCTCCGAGTGGCTCAGTTCCAGTTGGCAGACTAGTGGATGGTTTCGTGATGTGATTTTAATTGCAGAAAACAAGAGTTATATTTTAAAAGCTTTTCCTAAAATGTCAGAAGCTTCCTCTGTTTTCAGTTCAAGGACTTTCCCCCTTTCCCTCCTCTTCCTCCCACAAGTGGAGTGTTAGACCCTGGGAGAGTCTGCTATGCTCCAGAAATCTTTGTGGATTCATTCAGCCCTCATCTCCTAGGGTCTTCTAATTAATGCCCCCAAACAGTTATGTTCTATGGGTCACCCGCCATGGTAACCTCGCAGTCTCCTTATTCTGAGGGTCCCCATGGAAAGGCAGGTGGTGCATCATAGAGTATAGGGGGCATCTTTCTGAGAATCAGTGTGGCATATTGGATAGAACACTGGACTTGGAGTCAGAAAGATATGGGTTCAAGTTCTAATTTAGGGACTTTTTTAGCTGTAGGCTCAGATAACTTTGGCCCTGGAAGGGATTTTAGATGTTATCCAGTCCAACTTCTTCATAATAATAGCTAGCATCTATGTAAAGTTTGCAAAGTGCCATACATATGTTATCTCATTTTTGTAGATCAGGAGCAGAAGGCCCAAGAGGGGAAGGGTCCCCTGATGGTCACAGGTTCTGGGTGAGCCGGCTGGCATTCTGTCTCTAGATACAGTGCCCTTCCTCTTGTCCAGAGCTGCCCTAGACAATTCACTAACCTCTCAGACAATAGATTTAGAGCTGGAAGAAATCTAAGCAGTCAGCAAATCCATCCCCTTACTCCCTTTTCCTAATTCTCCAATTCTGTTGCTTGTCTAATCTAAATCTAATCTAAAAAAGCCGTTTCTACAGTTTCTAAGAGACTCCTAAATCACCTTAGAAAAATAAAAACTGTGGGTGACCTCAGGATCAATGGAAATAGCCATGATGGGCATGAGACAACTGCAGCTTATTGCAATGATGTCTTACTCCCAAGAAGTAGATAAAAGACAGACATGAGATGTGAATGACCAGAAAAGAAGTTGGTGCCACTCATGTATCCAGGGGAGGGAAAGTCAATGAATAGATTGCATGTGCCACTGCCATTCTGAAAGAACCAAACTGGGTAGATCTTTGATGGAGGATTTACAAAAGGTCACGGGCAAGAATTGAATGTGATGGAGGAGGGGTGGAAATGGGAAACTGTAATTTGCTGAGAAAGATTCCATCTGCATTGGTGGAGGGCGTTCCTCTTCAGGAGGTGCCTTCATTAATGGGATCAAAAGTCTGGTTACTGTCCATGTGCTCTCACTGACATGGGTAGTCTCTCCATTGGTGCAGATTGCAACTTCACATTGTAGGAAGGACACTGAGAAGCAAAAAGCTCCAGATTGTGCCATTTGAGTATTGAATGAAGGAATGTTTAGTCTAAAGATGGGAAGACTTAGAGATGACATGAAAGATAGCTGTCTTCTAAGGTCTGCTTTGGTCACCATATGGAAGAGGATTCAGGCTTATTCTGTATTACCCCAAAGGGCAGTGATAGGAGCAGCGGACAGTAGTTAAAGAGGTCAGTTTGGGTTTGAGGTCAAGAAAACCTCCTAACAATTAGTGTTGTCCCAGTGGAATGTATGTCCTTGGGAGGAAATGGGTTTCCCCTCATGGGAAATTTTCAACCCAAGGTAGGCTGACCACATGTCTGATACATTGCCTCAAGCCTCATCCTCCACTCAGCTCTCAATGTGATCTTTCCAAAGAAGAGTCTAATCACATCATGCCCCTATTCACTAAATTCCTGTGCTCTCTGTCACCTCAAGGATCAAATTTAAAAATCCTTTGGCATTCAAAGCCATTCCCAACCTCCCCCTCTCCTACCTTTCCAGTCTTCTTATGCCTGACTTTCTCCCACATCCTTGACCCAGGCTTCCTTGCATTGCTGGCAGGACACACCATTTCCTGACTCTGGGCATTTTCATTGGCTATTCTTTATGTCTGGAATGTTCTCTCTAATCATCTCCACCTCTTGGTTTTCTTCAAACCCTAAAATCCCCTCAGCCATCTATGAGATACCTTGCTTTATCTCCCTTAATACTAGTGCCTTAATTTATTCTGTTTATAGATTATTTGTAGATAATTGCTGCATGTTGTGTCCTTCATTAGACTAGGAGTTCCTTAAGGGCAGGACTGCTTTGTATCTCCCACACTTAGCACAAAGCCTGGCACACAGTAGGTTCTTAATGAATGCTTATTGACTGATAGACATTGGAACTCTTGCTCAGGTATAGGTTTGGCTAGATAGCCATTGAGATTTCTTCCAGCTCTGAAGTTTCACAAGTCTGTAAATTGCTCTAATTGCAAGGAAGTTTTACTTTTAGTAGAGCCAAGAAATATGTATAATTAAGTCGAGGTTTGAGGGTCTCAAGGTTTCAGTGGAGCCCCTGGCAAATTAGTCCCAATTATCAATCTCGGGATGTAGCCATGTCACTGTATGGATTTCTCAGTCTAGGGAGAAGGCCACTTGGATTTGTGCCTTCCTGCCTCTCTCTAGTGGAAAAGTGAATGGAGTTGGAGAATGCAATCTCTCTTTTCTTTGAGTTGGGTTGATTCCCATCTCCAGAAGGATTAGTGCTTACAGCGCTTTTCCCCCACCTCACTCACCACGGCCAATTTTTTTTTCTTTGCAGGGAAATATTTTGAGGTTTGATTGATCCTACATCTGCAGATTCTAAATCACCTCCTTGGCCAGGAGCCTACACGCCATGTGCATCCAAAGGGCCTGGAGATGGTGCTTTCATGTATTTTTATCTTTTCTCTGTCTCCCAGCACCTTCCTTGGTCCTGCCAAAATTTAAGTGAATCCAGAGACCTCAGCACTAGCCCAAGACTAGCTCCAGTCCCAAGGTTGAAGCCTCATCTTTGTAAATCTGACTGCTTTCTAGATACGACCAGGTCTGAAAACTCCACTTTTCTGGAGCATGGTGAGGAAATATCTGAAGGTCATCACTTCCACCTTCTATCTTCAGGAATAATTCTTCCTTCCTTCCTTCCTTCCTTCCTTCCTTCCTTCCTTCCTTCCTTCCTTCCTTCCTTCCTCTTCTTCTTCTTCTTCTTCTTCTTCTTCTTCTTCTTCTTCTTCTCTCTCTGTCTCTTCTCTCTCTCTCTCTCTCTCTCTCTCCTCTCTCTGTCTCTCTCCTCTCTCCTCTCTTCTCTCTCTCTCTCTCTCTCTCTCTCTCTCTCTCTCTCTCTCTCTCTCTCTCTCTCTCTCTCTCTCTCTCTCTCTCTCTCTCTCTCTCTCTCTCTCTCTCTCTCTCACTCTCTCTCTCTCTTTCTTCTCTCTCTCTCCCTCTTCTGTTCTCTCTCCCTTTTCTTAAGCATAAGTACAGCGGTCAGCTACCACATGCATAGTGTGATCTGAGGGCCACACAAAGGCCCTTCTGCCCTGAAATATTCCCCCACAATCCTCCCTGAGACTTGGAGATTCTCATCACCAGTCAGTCCTTTAACTTAAGGCAATTGAAAGTCCCTTTGAGATGCACATAATGTGTTCTCTGGACACGCTAGCACCCAGTACCTGAGTCATATATTAACTCTCAACCTTCAGAGGCTGAAACTCAGGGCCAAGGAGTTGAGAACAGAGGGGAGGCCTCTTGGCAGCCAGGATTCAGAACAAGAGACCTGGGCATCCTTCAGGAGCAGAGGAGCATTTAAGAAAGAAGGTCACTGAAAATACCTACTTCACAGTAGTCACCAGGCATCCCTGGTGGCTGCTGAGCTCCAAGCATGATCAGGGCCTTAATCAGGGTGGAGCAAGTAGGTTTTTGTGCCAGAGTACTATGGACTTACAGGACACAGGGCATTAGCCCACAGGGCCTGAACAGTGGCTGCAGAGTGTCAGGGTGCTCTGGTGTTTATGGTGCTAGTGAGAACAGGAATGATAGGAGTGGGAGGGGAAAGCTGGTATCATTTCCCTTCTCCCTATTTCCCTCAAATACACACACACACACACACACACACACACACACACACACACACACACACACACACACTTCCTGAAACCAGAGTATCTCTTTGTCTTTTTAGAAAATTTCATTTGTTTTAATCAGCCAAGATAAACCTTCTCATCTTCTTACCTCAAAACCCTCCCCCCATTGAAAACACAGGAAAACACAAGGAAAAGGAAATCCATTACAACAAATTTCTACATTGACCATGTCCAAAAAACAAGTTACCTCGTTCTGAATTCTGAGTCCTTCACCTCTCTATCAGGAGCGGTGGGGGAGCACATTTCATCATTAGTCCTCTGGAATGCTGGCTGTTCATTACATTGATAAGAATTGAGAATGGGGCAGCCAGGTGGTACAGTGGATCGAGCACTGGCCCTAGAGTCAGGAGGACCTGCGTTCAAATCTGGCCTTATACACTTACTAGCTGTGTGACCCTGGGCAAGTCATTTAATCCTGATTGCCTCCAAAAAAGAGAATTAAGCAGAATAATATTCTATTATATTCATACACCAGAACTTGTTCACCCATCCCCCAATTTATGGGCATTCCTCCTGTTTTAAGAGATCTGGGCAGTTTTATTATTTCTTGAAATGTGACATCTAGGCTCCTTTTTTGGTCATGGCATTCAAATAGTCCAATGCTACTTAAATTTTTTCTCCTCAATCTGTTTTCTAGGTCAGCTATTTTTGCTATGAAATACTTTACATTTTCTTCTATTTTTTTCAGCCTTTTGACTTTGTTTTAATATTCCTCGTTGTCTCATGAAGTCATTGGCTTCTATTTGGTCCATTTTAATTTTCAGGGAATTTGTTGCTTGAACAAGGTTTTGTACCTCTTGTTCCAAGCTATTAATTCCCTTTCCAATCCTTTCTTCCATAGTTCTCTTTTCTTTTCCAGTTTTTTCCTCAAGCACTCTCATTCCCTTTATTAAAATTAAAAAAAAAACCTTTTTAAACTCAAGCTTTATCTCTTCCAGGAATTCTAGCTGCGTTTGTGGCCAAGTTGTGTTTTTTCCTGAGACATTGAGATTATAGATATTTTGGAGTCATTCTCTTCTTTTGTGCTTGTGTCTTTGAATATCCCTGCCAACATAATATCATTATGGCAGGTTTATGTTGTTGTTTGCCGATTTTTCCAGCCTCCTTCTTGACTTTAGGCTTGGTGTTAGGGCTAGGCTCCAGCACATTTCTGGAGGGAAGGTCTAGGCTGGCCCTGTTGCTGCTTTCTTGGGAGCAATGAGTATTTGCCCTTATCCCCATATCAGTGCCCTAGTATGGATCTGGGGGAGCTCCACTTTGGGTCTAGGACCTTCTTTTGCTGTGATACATGCAGCCAGTACCTGGGCACTGGAGCGCTCTGGTATGCTCCTTTCTCAATCTCATCCCCAGTGTCCACAGACCTTCCTGTCTGTCTCTCTATGCTACCCTGGCACAGACAAAGGATTTACTGTGCCTTTTTTTGAATTTCCCCATCAAAATTAAGTCTAGTGCATTTTTGAGAAGTTTATGCTTCCTATCATTCCGTCATCTTGGCTCCACCTCCTGTGTCTTTCCACTAATGGAGAATGAGACGTGGTTCTAGGCAATTGGTTAGAAAGAGCCAGGACCCAATGCTGAAGCAGGAAGATGCTGAGCTCATCCCTCTTCCATTATTACCAGTGGTCCATACGGAAGTCTGGCTCTCCCCCACTCCAGAGGGAGAAGGAAACATTAGGAACTACTGTGGTTTTGTCCTCTACCAGGTGTGTGGAGTGGGGTAGCAGAAGGAGAAGACATTGCTCAGGCTGGGTCCCTATATCTAGCCCTAAGCCCCAACCACACCCCACCCCAATTTAAGCACGTATTTACGCTTTGTATTTTGTAAGTGAACAATCAAAGGGGTCTTGTCCCTAGCTTCCTTCAGCTATCCCCAGGCAGGGTGCAGGCTCATTTGACACTATGATTGTCCTTTTGGCTAATAGACCTGGTACCCAAGCTAACACCTGGGCATCTTGCAGGCAGGGAAAGGGGGAGCCAATCTTTGCAAAGTAGGCTGGGCAGATTTCCAGGATGCTGGTTCAATGGACCTCCATACCCCCTAGTGAGAGGTTGGGGGGGGAAGTATGCCTCTGTTGGCAAGATGTGGGGGCCCTCACTGGCAGAGATGTGTTTCCTTGTTCCAAGCCCTTCCTTTCCAGAACTTTTTGACGATCCACATTGAGGCTCTTTGATATTTTCCACATGTTACAAATCGCTGAGCTCACACAACTTAGAATACTCCCAGGTGTGCAGAAGTGCACGCTGACTTGTCTGTCTTCTCCTGCAAAAGGTTGGCCTGTATTTCCTTTAAAAGTGACTTAATCTGAAATCCTAGGCTAGAACAGAAATGCAAATCTGCCTTCTTCGTTTAAGGACCTAGCCAACCACGGATAGTTTCAAAATAATCATGAGTGAAAGGAAAACATTTTATTACACATTTCTTATTAGAATGTGAAGACTTTTTTTTAAACAAATTGGAAAGCCAAGGCAATGAGACCCATGCCTGCCAACTCTTGCTTTCAGTTTGGTGAACATTTAAAATCGTATTGGAAGGAGGTTTAACACTGATGGTTGCACTGCTTGATTACTACACTTTCCAGATAATGGTTTCTTAAAATTGTATCTTCCAGCCAGAAGTTAAACAGTGACTTTGGGGGCACACAGCATTCGTTAATAAAATGTGTTATTTCTGACAGCCAAGGAGTAATACAGAAGAGATTTGCTGCCAAAAGAATAGGAGAAAAAAAAAGAATAGGAAAGATTAGTCATCTTCCAGGATTCTTATTATTTTCCCAAAACAAGGTCTTATGTATTCCAGGAAAGGGAAGGATCTCCTTGTGCCGCGTGCCCTATTCCCGTTAAGGATAAAGGCCCATAGAGGAACTTCCGGCTGCATCTGGGTGCAGTTCTTAGAAGAGGGAAGGTACTTGGAAAATGCATTTTATGTGAAGGGCAATGCAGTGGGGTAGAATGGTGTGCTAGCAGTTGGGAGAATAGATGCTTAGACACATTCCTGCTGCTGAGTAACCTTGGGTGAGCCATTCATTCTTGGCCTGTTTGCTCATTGAAAAACAGGAGGAGTGAGGGTTGAACTAGACAATATTTAAGGTCCTAGAAGGTTTTAATAGCTCTCTTGTAAGTATAGGTGCTACCTCTGCTCAAAAAACTCCCTTGAGGATTCCTACATAATCTTATTTGTAGAGGCATTCTGCTTTACCCTGTCCTTTAAGAAAGCTTTGCGGGGGTCTGATTTAACCGCAAACACAAAACTGCCATTTTGGAGATCCACCCTACCACCACCCTCGAGTGAAAAAAAAAACAGCTTTCTCCATCTGTAAAACTTTTACCTGCTTGGCAAGATTCCTGACATATTTTTGAAAGGGCTTCATCTTATGTAAGGTCTTGCCTTATATAGGCATATGCTATTTGCCAATAGCCCATTTTGTGGGGAGTTGTGACCAGTTAAAAGCAGGAGAGATAAACAGAGATGAACAGTTAGACATATACACCTCTGTTCATGGAAGTGGAATTGTAATCAACACAAATGACATAGACCTGGGAGTTGTGACCCCCCCCCCCCGGAAAGTGTCCTGACAAATATCAGGGGACAAAAGCATCCACTCCCTATTGTCACATGGAAGGCATTAGAGTAGGAACAGGAGAGGAGCAAGCATTTATTAATATAGTAATATTAATAATAGTAAGTGCAAAGTAGTAGTAGGTATTAAGTATCTACTATAGGCACTATTCTAAGTGTCTTACAAATAGCTCATTTGATCCATGCAAGTAAAGGATTTTAAATTTGCAGATGGTGAAAGAAAAGAAAATTCTCTTTCTATACCCTGCCCCCAACCTTTTGATAATTAGATCTGGGGAAAAGGGAATCTGAGTACCGTTGATAACATAGGCTCATAGCGTCACCGAATGTTGGAGCCAGAAGGTGACCTTGTTCATTGTCTACTCTGCCTCCATTTTACAAATAAGGAAAAGGAATAATAGGAGATAGTGGCATAGTGGGTAGGGCCCTGGACTTAGAATTAAAGAAGATCTGGGTTCAAATCCTGCCTCAGACACTTCTCAGTTGTTTGGCCTTGGGAGATTCACTTAGTCTCTCTATGTCTCAGTCTTCTCATCTGTGAAATGGGGGGAGGGGGACTGGATTTGGCCTCTGGGGTCCCTTTCAGCTCTTAATTGATTGATCCTTTTTGACTTGTCCAAATGCTCACAAGTAGTTAGGCCAGACCTGGGGCTAGAATTCAGACCAGGACTCAGATTGCCTGACTCCCCATTTTAGGGTTTTCTTACTATACTACATGGCCTTTCCCAGAGACAGCCTTGTAGACAAGGTCAGAATTAAGCAGAAGAAGCTTCATGGTGCATTATCTCAGGCTGAATTATCTAGGGCTTCTCAATAAGACATCTGAATATTAATGGAAAAGTTGAGATACGTTGGTTGCTTGCTGGCTAGCCCCAGCTTTCAAAGAAGACGAATGAGCTCAGCCAACAAATGATCTCACCAAATGAGCCTGTGGATGATTTTGTCCTTCGGAAAGGAGTCTCCCTTAGGATTTACCCATCATCTTCAAGGGTCTGAAACAGGAGGGACCCAATATTGGAATCCCAGAGGTTAGGTCCACATCTTATTCTGAATCCTCATTGTCAACCCCTGGTGAAGGCTTTTCTTCTGGCATCGAGATGTTTCATTGAGATGTCTATAATGATATAGACGTCCTCATTGTAACATTGGAGAATGATTGGCTTATAGCTAATGATACCCCTGAACCATCCCTTTGTACAGGGTATTTAAAAGGGAGAACAGATACAGAGTCAGAGGGAGAGAAGTGGCTACCCATGGGGCTGCCCGGTGAGATTTGGACTCGGTTTTCTGAAGGGGCAGGCTGTTGAATTTTCCCTGAGGGGCCTCAGGCTCAGGATAGAGCTCAGTGGTTTTCTCTTGAAGTGGGAGCCTCAACTGAAGGCTGATTGACACAGTCAGGAGCCAAGAGAGGGACTCAGAAGGTGTTGTCAGAGGTGTACCTGTTATTCCAAAGATTTATCACAATCTGATACTTTGGTATTAATCTCTTTGGCAAAGACCTCAGGCAGCAAGGTGTGGTTAAAATAAGACTTATTTAGAGAAGAACAGAACCCAGGGGAGCACAGGGACACACCGGGAAAGTCATCTATGGCAACAAGTCCCCAGGATCATACTCATCTATGATAAAGAGGTTTCTCCTGTTTCCCTCTCCTCCTTCAACCACTTCTGCTGCTAGAGTACCTTATAAACATTAGTCAAAAAGTCCTACCATTTTCAACTTTTGGGTGCTGATTCCAGCCAGCCCCATTTTGGGAAAAAGATTGGTGCCTCCCTCAGTACTAATTGCAGGAGCTATTGCCTTTCCATTCCCAGAGGTCAAGCGCCCAGCCTTCTCCATTGTGCTAACAAAATGGAAGTCAAAATCGGAAATACGTTTTACATGATTGCACACATATAACCTATATTGCTTGCCATTTTGGGAAGAGGAAAGGGGAGATAGGGAGGGAGAAAAATTTGGAATTCAAAATTTTGTAAAAATGAATGTTAAAAACTGTCTTTACATATAACTGGAAAAATAGCATTAAAAAAACAAAATGGAAGTCAATTCTCTGAAAATGTTTGTGCTTAAATATCTTAGCTATTCCTCCCATCTCAGCTCTCTTTCACATCTTTCTCATGTACCTACTAGCAGAACCATAGCTAGGAATTTTTGCACATGGGGTAAGTACCAGAACTCATCTAGCACAAGCAGCATAAAGCATGCCTTCAGCTGAAGGGGTGAAAAGAGATCACCCTAGCCCACCATCAGGGAGCTTTCTATTTAACTAATTATTCTTGCTCAGTGGAAAAGTTCTGTTGCTTCTGTTACATTGAAGGATGGGCAAATGATTGCTCTTGGGAGCACAGCCTCATTCACCCTACCCTCACTGTGGTTCTGCCTACCCTTGTGGCTGGACCTACCATCACTGGGCTGAGTCCCTTATGTCAAAGGTATTAAGGATCCACATAAAACTAGAAGGAATGAATGTATTTGGAGGCTGAAAGGAAAGCAAGCCTCATCAGGTCACAGTTCCAAATATCTCTTAGGATGTCAAGAACTCGCCATTTAGAGAGCTGTGACTTTGCCTTAAGGTGAACAGCAAGGAGGATTCAACAATTCTATTTTCCAAAGACCTAAATTAACCTTGAATGCTCACAAATACATCACAAATTAGAAGTTGTCTTAAGTTATAAAAAAAGAAAGAAATCATTCTTCTTTCAAGCATCATAATGAACTGAAAACATATGGTTAGATCTAAAAACACTTGGATGTGTTCAGATCGTTATCTGAGAATATTTGTCACCGAAATTTGTTGTGTTAAGGAGTCTTAGAAGCATTTATAGTAATTAACTCTATTATGCTTAAATTAAAATGCAGATTATCCCCTTTGTTGCTTAGGGCAATTGCACACTCATAAGAAAATAATTTTCTGATTAGGGGAAACCTTAAAGAATAAGCTCGAATAGAAAAAGTGGGTCTGGGTGTGTGGATATTTACACGTGCATGCATACGGCATACAGATGTTGGAAAAATTCAATCCTGGCTCATTTCAATGGTTAGTAAGATATTGGAAATATATGGTCACAGGGTCAGAAAATTCTGTTTCAAAATGCAGACTTTCAACTCTCTTCCTGTGTCTAGTCTTAGCTTTCTGAGCACATGGTGCCTGGTTTAAGATTTATTGAATTGGATTTCCATGAGGAGTGGATTTTGAGGGAGGTGATTTAAAATGGAGATGCTTTAAGTCCTCTAATGAAAACACCTGAAGTATAAGACAGTATAGTTAGTGGAGGTAATTGAGAGCAATTTTATCTCACAGGGGAGAAAAAAAGCCATTTGGGAGAAAATAAGTCATCAAGGTAAGTTGGATCAGCTGGAGGAATTGGGGGATACTTAAGCCAGAGAAGCAGGGTGCAATGGATAGAGTACTGAGCTTGGAATCAGGAAGACTTATCTTAATGAGTTCAAATACAGCGTCAGACATTTCCTAGCTGTATGACCCTGGACAAGTCACTTAACCCTGTGTGCCTCAGTTTCCTCATCGTAAAATAAGCTGGAGAGGGAGATGGCAAACCACTCCAGTATCTTCTCCAAGAAAACCCCAAATAGGGTTATAAAGAGTCAGACACAATTTACCAACAAACAACAACAAAGTGAGAGAAGAGAAGATTTGGGGGGTGAGGGCTGCCATGACAGCTATCCTCAAGTATAGAGGGTTTGTCATGTGAATGAGGGATTGAACTTGTTTTGCTTGGTCCCAGAAGATAGACGTAGAAACAATACATGGAAATTTTAGGGAGGCAGATTTTAGCTCAACGTAGTGAAAAATCTCCTAACATTTAAAACTGACCCAGTATACAATGGGCTTTCTCAATAGCGAGTTCCCTCTCACTAGGAGTTTTCATCTGGAGGCTAGATGGTGACTTTTGGAAACGGCCAGAAGATCTGACCTCTGAAGTCTGTTTTCAAATTTGATGAACAAGCGTAGCTAGGTGGCGCAGTGGATAGACCACCAGCCCTGGAATCAGGAGGACCTGAGTTCAAGTCCGGCCTCAGACACATAACACTCATTAGCTGTGGGACTGTGGGCAAGTCACTTAATCCCAATTGCCTCACCAAAAAAAAAAAAGAATGTCAAATTTGATGAACAATAGAGACTGTGGAGAGAGAGTAGGAAGAATAGAGAGGACAGAGTAGAAGAGGAAGAGGATGGGCAGGGAACAGGTGAAAATGGAGGCTTTGCCCTCATCAGGGCCATTGGCAGTAGCTGCTGCCTTCCTAGACCTACAGATCGAGTATATTGCCTCCAGGATTATGGAAACATGAGCTAAACCACATTATCCCGAGAACATCTGTAGATGAAGGATGATGAATAGAAGCAAAATGGAACAGATCTAGAAGTATTTTTGCAGTCATCTCCTCTTTTCAGCAACAAGAGTGGAACCATTG
Organism: Phascolarctos cinereus; assembly: GCF_003287225.1. NCBI lineage: Eukaryota > Metazoa > Chordata > Mammalia > Diprotodontia > Phascolarctidae > Phascolarctos > Phascolarctos cinereus. Next base: position 443,240,332 of record NW_027555958.1, read on the forward strand.
GAGTCTGCCACCTTTGCATCCAAGGTACTAAATGAAGAAGTAGCGACTGTATAGAAGGAAAAATGAACTAGCCAGACCTTACTCAGTGGAATTAAATTTTCTTTATTTGGCCCTGGAGAAAAAAAAATAGTAGCAATGGGTGGAACTTGTATACAAGCACATTTTGACTCACGAGGGAAAAATACCTAATAATTATAGCTATCCCAAAGTGATATTGGTTGCCATGGGAGAGGGCAAATTTCTTGTCATTTGATATCTTCAAGAAGAAATTTTTTAAAAATCCCCTTGTCAGGTATATCACAGAGGGAATCCTTGTTTTTGTTTTTGGCTAGGCAATGGGGTTAAGTGACTTGTCAAGGATCACATTGCTAGTAAGTGTTATGTGTCTGAGGCTGGATTTGAACTCAGGTCCTCCTGAATCCAGGGCCGGTGCTCTATCCACTGTGCCATCCAGCTGCCCCATAGAGGGAATTCTTGCTCAGGTATAAGTTGGACTGGGTGGTCTTTGAGATCCCTTCCAAATCTGACATCCTATAATTCTAGAATGACATTCTGTTCTGTTGTTCAGCTGTGTCTGACTCTTTATGACCCCATTGAGGGTTTTCTTGGCAAAGATACTAGAGGGGTTTGCCATTTCCTTCTCCAGTTCATTTTACAGATGAGAAACTGAGGCAAACAGGGGTAAGTGATTTGTCCAGGGTCACATAGCTAATAAGGGTCGGAGGCTGAATTTGAACTCATGATGAGTCTTCCTGACTCCAACCCAGTACTCCATCCTCTCTACCACCTAGGACATATGAAAGAAATTTGTGCCCTTAGATACATTTTTATTTTTTAAAATTAATTTATTTTTGGTTTTCAACATTTACTTCCATAAGATTTTGAGTTCCAAATTTTCTCCCCATTTCTCCTCTCCCTCTACCCCAAGATGGCATGAGATCTGATATAGGCTCTCTATATACATTCATATTGAACCTTTTTTTCACATTAGTTATGTTGTAAAGAAGAATTAGAACCAATGGGAGAAACCACAAGAAAGAAGAAACAAACAAAAAAAGAGAGATATCAAATAATGTGCTTCAATGTGCATTCAGACTCCCAATCTCTTTTTCTGGATATGGATAGCATTTTCCATCATGAGACCACTGGAATTGTCTTGTATCTTTGCATTGCTGAGAAGAGTTAGGTCTATCAAAGTTAGTCATCTCACAATGTGGCTGTTACTGTATATAATGTTCTTCTTGTTCTGCTCACTTCACTCAGCATCAGTTCATATAAGTCTTTCCAGGTTTTTCTGAAGTCTGACTACTCATCATTTCTTATAGCACAATAATATTCCATTACATTCATATACCACAACTTGTTCAGTCATTCCCCATTTGATAGGCATCCCCTCAATTTCCAGTTCTTTGCCACCACAAAAAGAGCTGCTATAAATATTTTTGTACATGTGGGTCCTTTTCCCACTTTTATGATCTCTTTGGGATACAGCCCTAGAAGTGGTATTGCTGGGTCAAAGGGTATGCACATTTTTGTAGCCCTTTGGGCATAGTTCCAAATTACTCTCCCAAATGGTTGGATCATTTCACCACTCTACCAACAGTGCACTAGTGTTCCAATTTTTCCACATCTTCTCCAGCATTTATCATTTTCCTTTTTTGTCATGTTGGCCAATCTGATAGGTGTGATGTGATACCTCAGAATCATTTTGATTTGCATTTCTCTAATCAATAGTGATTTAGAGCATTTTTTTATGTGACTACAGATAGCGTTAATTTCTCCATCTGAAAACTGCATATTCATATATCCTTTGACCATTTATCAATTGGGGAATGACTTGTATTCTTATAAATTTGACTCAGTTCTCTACATATTTTAGAAATGAGGACTTTACAAGATACATTTTTAAAGATCAATTCTCCAGATTTCTCCAAGAACGAAAGAATCCCAAAGAATGAAAAATCATGAGTCAAACCAACGTCCTTCTTCTTCTTCTTCTTTTTTTTTTTTTTTGCACAATCTTTGTCAGAATGGCCTACGTTTGCTTCAAGGGCATCACCAATGAAAATATAAGCTAGGAACAGGAATACTTTGGCACAAAACTTTCTATGATGGCCTATATCTTCATGGTCACATGGTTCATCTAGAGGTATAGAGAACACAAAATATCTCTGTCTTGAATGTTTGCTTTAAGAAGGCTTATAATTTTGTGTATCAAAATGCAATCTTGAATGCTGTCCTCAGATAAGGAAATTCTCACATGTGTTCATCAAAGTTATATAGGACTCTACAACCAATGTAACAGTAGAGTGAGCTTGGTACAGTTATTTCTGCATATTGATAGCAAGGGAAGTTTTAAACTGGGAGAGACAATTGAAATTGGTGTCATGGGAGATACCCAGTTAATGTACAAGGATAAAAAGAATTTGGGCAGCTAGGTGGCATAGTAGATAGAGCGCTGGGCCTGGAGTTAGGAAACCTCTTCTTCATGAGTTAAAATCTGGCCTCAGACACTTACTGGATGTGTGACCCTGGGCAAGTCATTCAACCCTGTTTGCCTCAGTTTCTTCATCTGTAAAATGAGCTGAAGAAGGAAATGGCAAACCACTCCAGTATCTGTGCCAAGAAAACCCCAAACGGGGTCATGAAGAGTTGAAAACAACTAAACAACAGCAGGTCATAAACTGGTTCCAAATCTCTCTTTTCCATGGGAAACACAAAAGACTTTCATAAGGTCTTTGCTGAATCCAGGTAGATTATATTTATGGTATTCCCCTGATCCCTCCCCAATAAATATGTTCCTCTTCCTCATTCTTAACTCAACTTGACCATCCTTTCAAGCTATCACCTAATATCTTCCCTCCTGTTTACAGCCAAACTCCTAGAAAACACTATGTTCATTTTCTCTGCTTCTCCTCTCATTCACTCCTTGTACTCTGGTTTCTGATCACATTAGTCGACTGAAACTGTTCTCTCCAAGATTACTGATAATCCCTTCATTTCTATTCCAATGGGTTTTCCTCAGGCTTCCCTGTGCTTGACCCCTACATAGCATTTGATATGGTTGACCACCCCTTCCTCCAAGATATGCCCTCTTCTCTGGGTTATTTTGTGGCACTTTTTCTGCCTGGCTGGCCACTCTTCACTCTTTTATTAAGTTATCATCTGACTCCCACCTGCTCAAGGTGTGTCACTCAGAATAGGGCTCTGTCCTGGGCCCTCTTCTCCTTTCTTTCTACACTCTTTTTTTTTTTTGGCAAACTCATTAGCTCCCAGGTATGGAGGATGACTTCAATGATAGAATGACTCTAATCTTTGAGCAAATCACTCCAACATCTCTATATCCAGCCCTATTCACTCTCCTGATCTGTGGCCCCAACATCACCAACTGCCTACTAGACGTTTCCAACTGCATATTCTGTAGAGTAACACACACGTTCCAAACAGAAGCCATCATCTTTCCCCTTGCAACCTCCCTTATCCCTACACTTCCTATTTTTGTGATAGGTACCCTCATTCTTACAGTCATCCAGGATCACAGCACTAGACTTATCCTCACCTCTTTCCCTGTCCTCATCCTCCATAACTGATCAGTTGCCACACCTTGCTGAATCCCCTTCTACCACGTCTCTTGAACTTGTCCCCTTCTTTCCAATTGCAGACACTGCACTGTAGCCCAGGCTCGCATCAGGCATCTCCTAGAGAACTGCAGCAGCCTCTTGACTGGTCTCCCTCCCTCATGTCCCTCCATTTGGTTCCATTCTACAGACTATTGGCAAAGTAAATTTCCTTGAGGGAATGCCCATCAATTGAGGAATGGCTGAACAAGTTGTGGCATATGAATGTAATGGAATACTATTGTGCTATAAGAAATGATGAGCAAGTGGACTTCAGAAAAACCTGAAAAGACTTGTATGGGCTGATGCAGAGTGAAATGAGCAGAACCAGGAGAACGTTGTACACAATAACAGCCACGTTGTGTGATGACTGACTTAGATAGACTTAGCTCTTCTCAGCAATGCAAGGATCTAAGACATCTCCAAAAGACTCACAATGAAAAATGTTGTCCACACCCAGGGAAAGAAACATGGAATCTGAATGCAGATGGAAGCAGACTATTTGCTCTCCTTTTCCTTTGTTGTTCTGTTTCATTGTTTCATTCTTGTGCTTCCTCCCATTAGTTCTAATTGTTCTTTACATCATGACTAATGGGAAAATATGCTTAACATGAATGTATATATAGAGCCTATATTGGATTGTATGCCATTTTAGGGTAGGGTGGAAGAAGTGGGAGAGGGAAAAATTTTAAACCCCAAATCTTACAGAAGTGAATGATGAAAACTAAAAATAAATAAATTAAATTTTAAAAAAAGTAAATTTCCTTAAGCGAGCTTACCATATGAGTTCCTATCAATCAACTCTAGGAGCTTCCCATTACCTCTGGGGGAAAAAAATAAACTCCTCTGTTTTGCTCTTAAGTCGCCTACAATGAGGCCCCAGCCTATATTTCCAGCCTCAATGGACATTAATTCCCTCTCCTTCACTCTGTGATCCAGCCAAACTGGTCTATTACCAGAACCTCTTAACTGACTTTTTTCCTTCCACATTCTCTTTTCTCTACTCTCCTAACAACTGTTAAACTGATATCCCTAAAACTTAGATTACTCTCCTGCTCAAGAACTTCTAGTCACTCCCTGTTTCCCCCAGGATAAAATACGAAGTCATCTGCCTAGTTTTTAAAGCCCTCCGCAATCTGGGTTCAGACTGCCTCGCCAGCTTTATTGAACAGGACTCCTCTTCTCCCATACTACACTCTAGCCAGAACAGCCTCCTTGCTGTTTCTCCATCTCACATCCATGCCCTACGCCAGTCTCCTCTCAGACCTGACTCAAAGAATACCTACATTCCTTTGAGGCTCAGCTCAAGTACCACCTTCTACAGCCGGCCTTTCCCAGTCTCTGCAGTGTTAGTGCCCACATCTCCAGAAATACTCTTGTGTATTTTTCTTTTCTTTTTTTTCCTTCAGGCAGTTAGGGTTAAGTGACTTGCTCAGGGTCACACAGCTAGTAAGTGTTTAGTCTGAGGCCGGATTTGAACTCAGCTCCTCCTGACTTCAGGGCCGGCGCTCTATCCACTGCGCCACTTAGCCGCCCCAATCTTGTATATTTTTTGTATTTACTTTATTTGCATTCATGTTGTGTTCCCTCTCTGCCAACAGAATACAAGCTCTTTGAGGGCAAGAACTGTTTCATTTTCTGTCTTTGTATCCCTAGTCTCCATTTGAATGCCTGGAACACTCAATAAATGCTTGTTCAGTTAACCTGAATTCAATTCTAGCCTTATAATTCTATTGGTAGGTGGCCACAGGGGATAAAGTGCTGGGCCTGGAGTCAAGAAGACTCATCTTCATGAGTTCAAATCTGGCCTCAGACACCTACTAGCTGTGTGACCCTGGGCAAGTCACTTAACCTGTTTGTCTCAGTTTCCTCATCTGTAAAATGAGCTGGAGAAGGAAATGGCAAACCATTTTACTATCTCTGTCAAGAAAACCCCAAATGGGGTCATGAAGAGTTGGACATGACTGAAAACAGACTGAACAACAACAACAAAATTCTTTCAGCAAAAGGAAATGGTTTTAGTCTGCCATGACCTGTTTTAGTGCTTACTGCTGTCTTTCTGAACATTTATCAATCGTTTCTTTAATAACGTGTTCTACACCAGAAGTGTCAAGCATCTGCTGGGGACCACACTCCTGAGAGTGCTTCAGAGCCAGATTAAAATGTAATTGGAAAATACTTAGCAAAATAAATTTTAAAAAATAAAAGATAGATAATGTCAATATGAAGTTTTCTGAGCCAATACGTCACCCTCAGAGAGCAGGTACCCCCAATTTCTATTTGAGTCTGACACCTCTGATGTAGACTTTTGCTCAAATTAAAGTCAAACCTATAATTCAAGCATTCTTAATTTTTTTTTAAAGTTTTTTGGGCAATTGGGGTTAAGTGACCTGCCCAGGGTCACACAGCTAGTAAGTGTCAAGTGTTTGGTTTGAGGTCACATTTGAACTCAGGTCCTCCTGACTTCAGGGCCGGTGTACTATCCACTGTGCCACCTAGCTGCCCCTAATTCAAGCATTCTTAAGCTGGGTTCTGTAAACTTGTTTTATTTTAAAAATATTTTGATAACTGTATTTCACTATAATTATAATCCTTGGCATCTCTTTTATTAATTTAAAAAAACATTATTCAGAGAAGTCCATAGGCTTCACTAGACTGCCAAATGAGAGAATGTGTTTAAAGTGCTTAGCACAGTGCCTGTCCTATCTATCTTTCCATATCCTTCTATCTATCATCTATCTGTCTGTCTGTCTGTCTATCTATCTATCTATCTATCTATCTATCTATCTATCTATCCAGCTATCCATCCACCCATCTGTCTGTCTGTCTGTTTATCTACATGTCTATCCATCTATCCATTCTTCCATCCATCCATCCATCCACCCATCTATCCATCCATCCATCTATCTGTCCTTCTATCCATATACCCTTCCATCTATCTATCTATCATCTATCTATCTATCTATCTATCTATCTATCTATCTATCTATCTATCTATCTACCTATCTATCCATCCTTCCATCCATCTATCCGTCCATCTCTCTACCTCTCTTACAACTTTAAATCTATAATCCTTTCACCTTTCTCTCTGATAACTAATATGATAGACAAATTTGTGCTGATCTATTAATGGGTGCTAATGGGTTAATCATTCCTCTGCACTCCCACTGCCAATCCATCTTCATTTTAACCAGGGCCTTCTGGAGAACCAATGCCTTAATTCAAAAGAATAGCTGTAATTCGGGCAATTTCAACTGTGAGGCCTGAGCAGCAGGAGAGAGATTTCGAGCCAGAAATCATAAAATCTTGAGGTGAGAGGGACCTCAGAGCCCATCAAGTCCAATCCTCTCCTTTTACAGATGAGAAAACCATGGCGCAGAGAGAAGTTAAGTGACATGCCTGGGGTCACACAGCCAGCAATGCTCTGAGGCAGGATTTGAACCTTGTCTTCCTATGCAGTCCAGTGCCCCATCCACCGTGCTGCTCAACTCAGCATCCTTCTTATCATACTGTGGAGGCCCCCAAACCGTACCACTCTGCCTGTGCATACCCCTAATAAAGCCTGAATCCCACATTCATTGATGGGCCATTTTTGCTTTCATGAGGCAAGGTTTGGTTAGATTTGGGCTATACTTGCTGGTTTACATACACAATGTGTAGACTCAAGTGTTAGTCCTTCCCAGTTAATAAAAAAAAATCAAAAATAAACAGAAAGTCTTTTAATTTAACTTGATCACGTAAGTGTGTGTGTGTGTGTGTGTGTGTGTGTGTGTGTGTGTGTGTGTGTGAGAGAGAGAGAGAGAGAGACTAAGCCAGCATCTCAGCATTTGCATGGGGGAAGGGTACTCCCAAATTCTCCCCAATTACTTTGGTGACTGTTACAGTCCCAGGAGAATAATCTATTCATAATAAGGACAATTACTCAGATTTATTACTCCTCAGTGGTCTTGTTAAAGATCTAAGAAGAGTCCTATTTAAATGAAAAGGACAATAGGAGCTTTTTAACTCAATGCAAGATTTAATTAAAAGCTAAGCACAGGATCCAGGCCCTTATGGTTGCAAAGAATAAAGCTAGATTTTTTAAAAAAACAGAAGGAATCTACAACGCCCCTCCTCTTTCCCTGATCTCTTTAAGAAGTCCATTTTTAATAGAAATTTTCAAAAGGCCGAGTGTGGTGTTTTCACGAACACACCTTTTCAATGGTTAGAGGATTGTTGATTTTCATGTTGGAAGACTTTTGATGCCTTTTGAAAGGAAGATTTCAGAATTTTAGAGTAGGAAGGCCCACAGATTTAGGCCTGGAAGGGCCTTTAGAGGTCAGTTAGTCCAAAAGCCTTCCAGGTACTAGAGTCAGATACAGGATTTAAACTCAGGTCTTCCTGACTCAAAATGTAACTTTCTTTGTGCCGCACTCAGCTGAAGAACCAATCGCTGCCTAGTCCACCTCCTTCAATTGTACATAATAACTTCGCACTTAGAGTATCTTAAAGTTTACAAGGCCCATTCCTCCAAAGGAACCTGTGAGACGTGGATTCTAAGTGTTATCCTCACTCCTATTTTTCAAAAGAAGAAAGGGAGACTCAGAGAAGGTATGTGATTGACCTTTAGCCACACATCCAAGTTTTCCGGTTACCACTTCCCAATGCTGCCTCTCAATTTCTTTGTGAGCTGGTGGCCAAGAGAAGTGGGTGACTTTGCCAAGGGTCAAGCAGCAAGGAGGAAGAGAGCCTCCTGACCCCACCCCACCCTGTGCAGTGTTCCTGACTCCCACTTTCTTCCTTCCCACTTCTTTTAATGTTGCTTTTTTTCAGCATCAGTATAATGAGTCCTATTATCTGCTAGGCTGCTCGAATCCAGAAGGGAAAGAAAGGATGACTGATTAGGAAACAAAATATATTAACAAGTACTGGTATTTAAAAAGTACTTTGTAATGTTCCCATGGAGGACGTGGAGGAGCCCAGAGCCTCAGAATGGTGCCACCGTAATTTATCTGAGCACAGTCGGGATTTGTACTGGGAGTGTGGAATCACTCATGCGTGATGATTGACTGGTTCTTCAGAACCCCCGGCACTGCTGCGAAATAACACACAGGCATGGGAGGCATACGGTAGGAAAGGACGAACCTCTTAACCCTGAAAACAAAACCAGGAAAGGAAATGCTTGGTGCCTTGGGACAAGCCACTCACTGGCCTTCTCTGGACCTAGCTTCTTTACCTGTGAAATGAGGGAAGTTTCTTTAACTGTAAAATTGAACTACATGATTTCTTAGCTGACTTTAAGCAAATCACCTCAGTTTCCTTCTTTGTGAAATGAAGGGGCAGGATGGAATTTCCTCTGTGTGTGTTTCTAGATATAGATCAATGATCCATCCACAAGCCTGGAACTCACTCCCTCCTCCTCCTCACAGACCCTTGGCTTCCTTCAAATCTCGTCCAAAGTCCCTTCTGTAAGAAGCCTTTCCCAGTCTGCCTCAATCTTAGTGCTTTCCCTCTGAGATTATCTCCAATTTATCATATATGTATATATAAATATATATATATACATGCACACATGCATATATTATATATATATACACACATATACACTCACATACATATATATATGTATATATGTATGTGTATATATGTGTATGTGTGTGTGTGTGTGTGTGTGTGTGTGTGTGTGTATATACACACATGCATACACACAAACTACCGCACTACTTTGCCCCTCACCATACCTGGCATTTACCAAGTACCACCCCATTCCCTACCATATACTTCAATCACCCAGATGCAGAGGGAAGTTCCTGTATGGTCCTTTACACTTAACAGGAATAGGGCATGAGGCTAAAGGTGCTGCCTCCCTTTCCTGGAATATACAGGACTTTGTTTTGGGAAAATAATAAGAATCCTGGAAGATCACTAATCTCTCCTATTTTTTTTTCTTCTCTTATTCTTTCAACAGTAAATTTCTTCTGTATTACTGCTTGGCTGTGAGAAATAGTACATTTTATTAAAGGATTCTCATTTCATTTGTACATATTTATTTGCATGTTGCTCCCGCATTAAACTGTGAGTTCCTTGAGAGTAAGGAATATTTTTAAAAATCTTCCTTTGTATCCCTAGTGCTTAGCTCAGCGGCTAGGACATAGTAGATGCTCAATAAATGCTTGTTGCCTTGTTCTGTTCCAACTCTAATTAATCTTACAACTCTATGAAACAACAATAATGCTCCTCCATTGGGATGGCTTGTGTCCGTATCTCTGGATCTGCTTGAAGGTATTCACTGTAGTAGAGGATAACAGCCTCTTAAGCAACTCCAAGCCAACAGAAGGCTGCCGGTTCTATTTCTAGCATGTACAATCACAGCTGGCCATCTGTTTGTACCATTGTTCTGCTCGGTAAGAAAGAAAAGGGGTAAAAAAGAATGTATTTCAGGTGTCTCTGGCACATAGAAACTCATGCTGTCTATTACATAAGGCAGAAGCATTTTTGCATTAAATTATACCATCGAAAACAATGGCACATCGAGAATCCATCGAGGGAGGAATGGGCTCTCCCTTGGCTTATGGGAAATGTTCTCATTTTATGTCACCCGTGGGGTCAACAAATGTCACACCAAGAACAGATGCACCCTAAATGAAGCTCTTCTTGTGATGATGATAACAAGACCGTAAAATGGAAAACAGTCAGTATAACTCATCCTGATTAAGACTTTCTGCTGTTTGTTTCCAGATCTGGCCCCTAACAAGAGAGTAAACAATACTTGGTCTCTTGGGATTGCTAATTAAAATACAATAAATTATGGAATCAATTTAAATTCTGGATCAGCTATGGAGTGTGTGCAACCATCCTTCTAAATTGTATTCCTCCATTGGGAATATTGTCAGAAAGCTTGAGGTTGTGTGTGTGTGTGCGTGTGAGTGTGTGTGTGTGTCTGTGTGTGTGTGTGTGTGTGTGTGCGTGTGTGTTTCTGAATAGGTGTATGTGCTCCTAGCGTGCTATAGCCTCTCTTCTTTTGTTTGATTTTTCATTGATCTGGCAGCTGACTTTCAGGAGAAGGTTGGCAATTGCAAGACAATCCTACTTTTTCTCACTCCTGAGTTACAATTCCTTTTACTTCCTTCCTGCTACCTGGAATTGAGCCAGACTTGAAATTATTGTCAAAGGTGGCTCAATGGAAATAAATTTTAAAGTTCCTTAGAATAGTCAAAAGACTCCAGAGTTCTGAGGTTTCCCTGGATTCAGCAAGAACAGTAGCCAATCCTACATCTTTTGTTGATCTGCTTGTGGGCATCCCCGCACCCCCCCCCCTTTTTCTTTTATCCTTTTCCTCATCTATGAGCAATGGGGTAAAAGCCAAGAGTGTTCCTCTCTGGAAGGCCCATTAGCGGGCTAATGCTTGGTGACAAAAGACTAGTTATTACCATTAATGGGGGTCTGGCACATGTGTAGAATGCCTGGGTTGGTGTCTCTTCATGTGGAAAGGTTGGGGAGATTGCTTCTTGGAGAATCATGATGACATGTAAGGGAAGTACCTTGCAGAGACTGTGGAGAAGGTGTAGACATTTTGTAACTGGTTCCACTTTACTATCTACATAATGCATGGGAGTCTCTTTGGATGAGGAGAAATTTAAAGTTGACTTCCATCTCCTTTGCTTCATTCCATGACCGTTGCTCAGAGTGTCCAGAGACAGACTGGACTGTAAGGGGAAAGGCCTTAGAGAAAGGCCTCTCCTCTAAATACATCTGGCTTTAAGAAATAGGTCTCACCCACATGTACAAAAATATGTATAGCAGTTCTTTCTGTGGTGGCAAAGAATTGGAAATTGAGGGGTTGCCCATCAATTGGGGAATGGCTGAACAAGTTGTGGCATATGAATGTAATGGAATACTATTGTGCTATAAGAAATGATGAGTAGGTGGACTTCAGAAAAACCTGGAAAGATTTATATAAACTGATGCTGAGTGAACTGAGCAGAACCAGGAGAACGTTATACACAGTAACAGCCATGTTGTGCGATGACTAACTTTGATAGACCTAACTCTTTTCAGCAATGCAAGGATCCAAGACAACTCCAACGGTCTCATTATGGAAAATGCTCTCCATATCCAGAAAAAGAACTGTGGAGTCTGAATGTAGATGGAAGCATACTATTCACTCTTTTCATTTTCCTCTGTTTTGTTTTGTTTCCTCTTTCTTGTGGTTTCTTCTATTGATTCTAATTCTTCCTTACAGGAGTCCTTAACAATGGGGCAGGGAGTGGGGAGAGGGGGCACAACTGGTGGGGCTTATACCAATGACAATGAAGAAAAGACCCCCCTTCCAATCCTCAGGGTTACCCCCCCTCCAACTCTGAAAGGCAGAGGGAATAGCCTGACTCAGGGAAAGTGACTCATTTTAACATGTGTGCTAGGATGTTAGGATGACACTTTCTAGTGGATCCTGGAAGCTAGGAGATTTTTGAGAATGATTCTCCTCTGGGGAAAAGAAAAGAAATTTGGCAAGTGGCCCCTTCTTAAAGTAGTGGGATAACATCATGACCAGAGCAGGGCATAGGAGGAAGCCCAACTCAATATAGCTTTTAATACTGACCCCAAATCAAAAGAGAGGGCAGTCGGGTGACTGAGTGAGGCAGCTGATGTGGAGGGTCATGAATGCAGAGACCCCTGAAGTGCTTCACTGGTCACTTCACATCCTTGTCAGTTTCCATGTAGTTCTACCTGATGATGGCAGAATGGCACTACTAGGCCGTTGTTTCCCAAACAGCACATTGGAGTGACTCAATTCAATCTAACAGCCATCATTAAGTGGTACAACACACAAGGTATTGGGCCTACAAAGACAAAATCCTGCCTTTAAGGACTCAGGGGATGCAACATACACACAGACAAGTAAATAAAAAACAATTTGAGAAGACACATAAGACTAATAACTAGAAAGATCCAGAAAGGCCTCCCTCAGGAGGCAGACCTTGAGCCGTATTCAATACACGTAAGGCTACCAAGAAGTAGAGGAGAAATTACAGGCATTCAACGAGGATTTTTAATAAGATGTAGCAATGTCCCCAGGATGGTGGCAGCTGATGGCAGGGTCTGAAATGGTAGCTGAGAACCGGCTGGATGCAATGAGGATAGATTCAAAGCTCTACAAGGAATCTTGCAGAAAAACCACACCATACCTAAAGGGAACTTTGTGAGTATCTCAGAGAGAGACAGAAAGGGGGACTTTGAGTAACCAGGAGTTCATAAGTTACTCTTTTTGCTACATCATGTGTTTCATGCTTAAATTCACTTTCCGCTGGTCTCTGTATACACTGGTAGGAGACTGTGCTGACTTTTCAGAGGAATATTTTTGTGCCAACCTTACGGTAGTAAATATAGTAAACTATAGTAAATATCCATTTCTGAAAGCTGATTTAAGTCTCACTAGCTAATTGATTTCACAGATAATCGTGGGGGTAGAGGGAATGGAAGCACATCAGGGGGGGATCATGAGCTATAACATTAAAAAAAGTCCTTTTCCAACCTCTCGAAGTTATTGCTAGATTATGAGGGAATAGGTAGCCATGGTCTGGGGACCCAGACTGCCAGTATAAGTAGGGGATGAGGGATTAAGTTCAGCACCTGCATGTGCTACAGCCATCTTATCCATCTTGACCTGCCCCAACCTAGCAGTTTTGCTGGGAATTTTGGACTTGGTGCTTTTTCAATAACTATCACCTGTGCCTAGAATACCCTTCCTCCTTACCTCCACTTACTGTACTGGCTTTTTTCAAGACTCAGTTGAAATCCCACCTTCTGAAGGAGATCTTTCCCAGCACATCCCTTCCCCCAACACCTTTCCTCTGAAAGTACCTTTGACCTGTTCTATGTTCACAGTTGTTTGCATGTTGTTTTTTCCCTTTGAATGTGAGCTCCTGGAGGGCAGCAACTGTGTGTATTTGCTCCTCTTTGTATCTTTCAGCACTTAGCACAATGCCTGGTGTGTAGCAAGCACTTACTAAATGTTTGCTGACTGGTAATCCTCCCCCCCATCCCCAAGTAAAAATTTCTTACAGCTCTCAGAAAGCTGAGGAACATAACTTAATGATTCTGTCTTCCTACAGCACCTAGTCCAATGCTAGGAATAGAGGTGCTCAAATAAATTCTTGCGGATGGATTTGGGGTTAAATGGTTAAAAATCCATCACCTGGAGGCAAACTTTTGAGGGTGTGCCATGTTTAATCAAGACTGGTTCTTACGCAATAGACAATCCATCGCTGGGCCTCCTCATGAAGTCTTCCAGCTTGGTGGGGATCTACCAGAATGTTTGCCTCTCAAGCAGAGCCCAGAGTCACCCCTGGAAGACCTTTACAGAGATGCCAATGGATTGAGGAAGGGAAATATTCACTCTGGTAGAGACAGAGACTGGACCTGGGATTTCAGTAGCATAGGGCATCTCTTTGGTGACCTTTGGTGAAACCTAGGAACACTTTTCAAAATAGTATTTTTAAATGCACAAAACAGAATACATAGGATTGCCAAGGAGACCAATTATATCGAAATATAGTTTTCAAAGCATAAAAACATTCATAGAAACTCCTTCTATCAATGCAAGTCATCTGGGGTCACTGGGAAGTTAAATGGTTGGTCAAGGATCACAGAGCCGGCACGTGCCAGAGGGGGCTCTTCCACCTGTGGTAGCTTTGAGGTTAGCTCTCTACACACTACGAATCTCTCTGCTTCAGTAGACCCACTTTTTTGTCTATGAAGAAATTAACTTTTTCTCTTGTTGATTTCCCTGTACTTTGATTTGTATATCTTTGGATCATTTGTTTTAATTGTTGTCCCGCCCCCTCCACTTCTCCCACCCCCAGGTGATAATTTAAAAGGGAATTAAATCCCTTCAAGCAATAAAATGGTGCAGGTTTTTTTTAAAATTTTTGTCTAGAGTAAAAAAAAAAGCCAAACCACAAAACAAAGGCAGATGGGTGACTTTCCAATGCGCCTCAGGCTGCAGATTGCTCCCCTAATTAAGAAGGGGAAATGTCCAACATGAGCTCGGTATGAAAAGCCATATTAAAACACTTAATGTGCATGCATCATGGGGGTTGTATTCCTTACTGACCTTTTAAAAAAATATGTTCTGAAGATTCCTCTTCGAATCTGCATGCAAGCCCAGCTGTTTGCAGATGTCAGCCAGCGCTTAGAACAATACGACCGAATTTTACCCTCTCGGGGTGGGGGAAGGGAGGGGGAAAGGAAAACAAATAAGGACCCAACAATTATTTGTCCTGCTCCAACTGTGAGGTAACTGCTAATGAAATTTTAATGGTGATATTTCACATTTTGCCCTGGAATTACTCATTTTTCGCAGGCTGTTTGCAGGGTGCAAGCGACAACTTACTATATATCCTCCCGCCTGATGATTAGCCAGGCCACCAAGGACTTTTCTGTCATTTTTAAAAAATTGTTCTTGCCTGTTTAGGCTGCCGGGGCTGAGCACCAGGTTACCAAGGGGAGCCTCCTCTGTTCTTCCTTGCTCCCCTGGATGGGCCTGAAAATCCAATGCATTCTTACCATCTCTCTTCTATGCTCCATTCATGCTTTGTGCATTTATCTCACTACGGCAGATGGGTGATCTGAGAAGGCTACCAGGCATGCACATGATCGGCAAGAGAGGCCAGTGGGCGCTCGACACGGAGAGGCAGGAGGAGAGATCACACAGGGAGGGTGACAGCAGGGGGCTTACATTCAGGAAACCCAGAAAGTCCTGCAACAAACCGTTTTTTTCAGGCAGATATTCTTAATCTTTATTGTGTTAAGGACCCCTTGAGCAGTCTGGTGAAATCTATGGTCCCCTTTTCAGGATAATTGCTTTAAATGCATAGAATAAAATACATAAGATTACAAAGGAAACCACTTGTATTGAAGTATAGTTATCAATTTTTTTTTTAAAGAAAACAAGTTCCCAGGTTAAAAAGTACTTCCCAAGAGGCCAGAAAGGGCGATTTTTTTTTTACTGTAAAGAACCACAGACCTCTACATATGAAAAACCATTTAACTTAAATTAATATTCTTGTTTTTGTTTTGTAAAAGAAAAATAACAAATGTCCAACTCAAATTCTTTTTTGAAAAAAACAAGGGATAATATTATTTTATAATTATTTCTTGTTCAATAAGAAAAACAAAATTTAAAAATATCCCTTAATTTCAGCTTATGGCTATGAGGAGAGGCTGAGCCGATCCCATAGTCACGAGGTTAAGAAGTAGGGGCTAGAATTTGCCTTCTGGCTCAGCATCCAGGACTCTGTTCCCTTGTTTGTAGCAGCCGGTTGCACTAATTGCATCTGGTTGCCCAGTGAATTTTGTGTAACTGAAATGGCCTATTTGATATTTTAAGATAATTTCTTTTCCCTGCTTGGCTAAGAACTCTCCCTCTAAACGTAGTTGTCTGAGGCATCACCTTCTAGTCTCTTGACGTTTTTATGATGAGACCTTTTATACTTGGGATCATATGTTGATTTTGAGCAATGCGGTCTATGACTAAGATGCTGATCTCCCTATTGCCTCTAAGATCACGTGTAAACTCTTCTGTTTAGATTATGAAACCCTTTACAACCTGACTCCAACCTTTCTTTCCACCTTCGTTGGATGTTACTCTTTCTCCCACACTCCATAATCCAGATAAATTGCCCTTCTCTCTGCTTCTCACGCTCTCCATCTTCCATCCTCCTGCCTTTGCACTGGCCATCCCCTTTACCTACGGAAGAGAAGGGTTAATACCTTAACAGGACACCTTGAAACAATCGCGTCGTTTTTAGCCTTGATAGCCTCAGGTAAAAATATTTCTCCTTCAATCATTCACAGGCTTTGGATTTCCCAACTTCTCATCCGTGTCCTAGCAGCATCCCCAGCTCAGCTGGTGACAAGTAGGAGAGCCACTATACTTGAAGAGGACTTTATGAGCACCCTATGAATAGGGAAAAGGACTTCCAGCAACCGCATCTTTTGTCCTTTGGGCTCTAAACTTGGGCTCACTTTTTCCCTGGAGTCCGTGGGAAAGTGTGTCACAGATGTGGTGAGGGAGGGGCAGGGCATGGTGTTTTCTACCAGCTGTTCCTATGTACTACCTTAAGAAATATTCCCTTCCTAAAAGCTACTTAAGAATGACTGACAATTTCCAGCTGATCATCGTATGAGGGAAGCATGCCACGCCAAAAGTATTAGAGGATGACGTTGATCCCTCAGAGGAACCCTGAGGGTGAGAGGTAGCCAAGCTCTGGGAACCTGACTTCTCAGTGGAAATAGGAATTGGGATAAGAATCCCCAGAGTTTCATGGTGAAAATGCTCTACCTCCTGACCTCTGCCTGATAGAGTCTTTCTCTTCTCTTGTGCATCTTGAAGCATCACTTTCTACCTGAAGCTTTTCACAATCCCCCCTACTGCTAATACCCTCCTTCCTCACCTCGAATTGAAGTACTTTGTATCTATATGTGTCTAGTCTCTTTATAATTATTTTGTATGTATTTACGTATGTCCTGGTTCTCCACAGTTATAATGCAAGATTCTTGAGAGCAGGGCTGTTTCATTCATTTTATGTGTATCACCAGCACCTAGCACAGTACCTGATAAACAGTAGGCAAGTGCTTGTTGGTTGGTTGGTGTTTTCTAGTTTTCCCGGCAGTTCGTGTTCATCATTCCTAGTCTACTGGTACCCAACTCAAATAAAAATGGATCCCTATCTGGTCATATTGATTTAGAAAAGCACAGGTTAACATTTTCTGTATCGTATTGTATTTTCATATATTTTGTTAGACATTCCCCATTTAATCTGGTTCAGGCCACTTGGGAATTTTGTGGCTTGCAAGAGGTTGCAAGTTTGACATCCTTGCTATTTATTTCACTGATCTACTTTTCTATTTTTTAACCAATATCAAATAACTTTAATGATTTATGCTTCAGAAGGGATCCTACTTATCATTCCTACTCCCCTCCATGATTTCCCTTGAGATGCTAGCCCTTTGTTCCTCCAAATTAATTTTGTTGTTATTTTCTCTAGTTTTAAAAGTAACCCCTTGGTAGTTTGATTGGTATAGTACTAAAATCTATAAACTAATTAAGGTAGTATCATAGTTTTTATTATGTTGGTACAGCCCAATCATGAGCAGTGAATATCTCTCCAAATGTTTATCTTCGTGTGTTCCTTTTCTTTATCTCTATAAAGAGTGTTTGACAATATTCCAGACAAAGAACACCTCTACTGGAGTTCTGTAACAAAATTCTTAAAGCTAAAAGGTAGGGTGGGAAGGAGACAGGCACCTCTGTCCTACTCTATCCAGAGGGTTCTTGACCTGTTCTTAATCAGGTGGTATTTTCTGATTATTTCCTGATCTTTTCAATGAAGCTCATTCAAGGAGACATAAAAACTTCCAAATTTGCATCAGAAGCCTCAAGATTAAAGGTCAAAATCTCAAGGGTATTTAGAAAGATAAACAGGAAGTGAAAGGAACATTTGTTATGTATGTAGCCTTTTCAAGTGCAACATTCCATGGTAATTTATGAAGGTCTGCAGAGGGTCTGATTTTTCATCTCTTTTGCATATGCGTCCTACATAGGCATATTCAGGATGCCTATTCATATACTCTATCCAAACTTGGGATAGAGTGCCCCTACAACAGAATCCGTGCTTTAGTGAATATGAGTAACATATAAAGTGGGTCCGGGGGGAAGCCCAATGCAGAATTAAAGTCACTTTTGCAAATATGGAACTTTTCACCTGAATCCAGATTGGTTTTGGAGTTTTTGGTCAGAGTTGACCTTTATAGAAGCTAGCCTCTTTCATTATTCTCAGGCAGATCCTCTCCAACCCCACTTCCAATACATGCTGAACTTTCTTCTTAAAGAATCCCAGAATGTGAAGCCACTTTGGTTGGGGAAACCTCAGCCCTTCTTCAGTTTTTCCAAAGCTCCTTTGGATGAATAAAAGTTGAGTTTTACCTTTGTTCAATCTTGATGATTACTTAAACCAATGGGTGTCAAACTTTTTGTTCTCCGGATCCCGAAGAGCTTTTTTACATGAGTTGTATCTATCAATATTTACCATATTCGAAATAAAGAAGTTTTAGTATTATTACAAAAATGGTTTTTTACCTCATAGACCCTCTAAAAAGATCTCAGAAGGAGACCACAGAATCCCTGGACCACAGTTTAAGCAATGCTGCCTTAAACTTTGATCCATTAGAGTGATTGCTATTTGGTTATTCTACTGATGTCTCTCCATTACTGTTTCATTGATGGATTCCAATCTAACAACCCAATCCAAACCGACAGGTGTTTGTCAAGTGCTACCTACCATATGCAAGACACTGGAGATATCAAGACAAAGTGAGAAGCAGTCCTTACTCCCAACTGGTCTGAATGGGAGTCTTTTGTTTTCTTTGGGATGTGTGCAGATGCACATCTCAGAGAGGTCATCAGGTAACTATGAGGTATGTCCACTTTCCTTTAGTTTAAATGAAGGAGTAGAAGCTTTCCTCCTTTTTCCTCCTAAGAGGAGGGATCTGTTTCTTAGAGCCTTGCCCAGAGTGGACTTCTGCTCCCAAGGTGCTTCCTTGCCTCAGGCACCTATGTACTAACCTCTGTAGGGTACAGGGCAGAGCTGACCCCCTCTAATTAGTGTCTTCAGATTTAAATTTGTTTTTCTGAATTGCAATTTTTTGGTCACTGAGGACTGAGTTTCTGTCAGAGATCCCTCTTTCTAGCTTAGAGTCAGAAGTCCATGTAACTCATTGTTTAATCTCTGCTTGTCAAACTGTTCTCCATCAGCATCCATTTAGCTGGAAGTCTTCCAGAAAACTGCCTTAGAGCACTTGGGATCTGGTTAGCCTCAATTTCATTATTCCAAAATTCTTTTGCTGTACCATACAAATTAATTCTTGGTGGGGGGGAAGGCTTTTATTATAACATGGAAGTGACCCTCAGTTTTTGAAAGCTATTGCCGGCAGAACTTTACCTCTGATGAGTCCTACCAAAGTGGAAAGACTTTGTGTATGGGCCTGACGATAGACCTCTTTTCTTGAGGGCCAATCTAGCTCGGTTTAGAGAAGTTCGTAGCTAGTACGGCTGCAGGGTGAGGAGTTTCTCAACCAGAGCTGAAATGCTGCCAACCAAACAAATTAACAAAATTGCCAATCTTTTAAATAATAAAATGTTTTATTTCAAGCAGTTGAAATAATAATAAAATTTTGGCCCTGAAAAGACCAATAAACTTTATTTTCTAGAAAATTCCTTAATGTGAGATATCTTATTCTTTGATGATGTTGAATAAATGAGGTAATTATATATCTTCTTTCCTTCCTTTTACAAGGCTACCTAAATTAAATACTTTTCTGAATGCAATATTAAGAGGTCCACTCTTGCAGAGATGACATTTCCCAGGAGCCTCCAAGTTTCAAAGATAGGCATAATTTGAATTCTCGGGTTGAAAGACTGAAATCCATGAATCTTGTGTTGGGATACAAGAAAATGTTATCATGGGAGAACATGAAGAGAACTGAAGGAGAGTATGGGTGAATCTGTAGGATGGGTGGGTATGGGTGAAAGTATGAATGCTGCCTAGTAGCTTAGCAGTTCTGGCACATCCCCAAGACCACTGGAGCAATGAGAGGAGTTTTGAGTGATTGGGAAGAGGGAGCCAAACCAGAGCGGCTTCACATTCTGGGATTCTTTAAGAGGGGGTGCCCAGGGGCCCAGATCCATGTGGAGTGAGCAAATGGTAACCTGTGCTACATCTCAGTTTTCATACTGGCTCCCAAGATAAGATGAATAAAGCTCTGGAGCCACAGGTAGGACAGATAGAACAGGAGCCTAACTTTTCTCAATCGGGTGGGTGAGTCTATAAGAGATTAATCAACTAGTCAGTCAGTCAATAAACATTTATTAAGCACCTACTCTATGCACCGTGCAAAACACTGGGACTATTATTTGTCCTTCATTCTCAAAGAGGACCATGGGAAGGTGATGCCATGACTTGCAAGTGAATTGGATTTAAGTGAGGGAGGGCTGTGCAACACCTCACTTCCTCCTCCGGAGCCATCTGGATCCAGCGGCAGAGATGGCCATGGATGGCCTTTAAGCTAAGGTTGTTTTTTGTTTGTTTGTTTGTTTGTTTGTTTTTGGCTAGGCAATAGGGTTAAGTGACTTGCCCAGGGTCACACAGCTAGCAAGTGTCAAGTATTTGGTCTGAGGCCAGATTTGAACTCAGGTCCTCCTGACTTCAGGGTCCATGTTCTATCCACTGCACCACCTAGCTGCCCCTCCTTAAGCTAAGGTTTTTCACTCAGACTATACCCATTTGTGAAAGGGGGGATGCTAATAATTCCATTGCTTGATTTCTCCTTGTAATTTCCCTTGCCATCCTGTCTCGATTAAACACTTTGACTATTTGATTCCAGGTTTCTGCCTGGTTTGGAGCAGAACTTGCCCTGGAATTAGGGCCCAAGTTGTATATGTATAATAAGGATTTCCTAGACAGCCACATCTGAACCCTACTAGTCATGGGTGGGCTCCAGATTTGAAGGAAAGCCAGGTTACATGAAAAATAAGTTTAGTGTTGAGGGAACCATGGGATAGAGGCATTCTGTACCCTCATCTTATTTGGCCAAAGGAAAACTGAGGAAAGCCAAAGGATTTCTAATACTGAAAATAAAAATTTAAAAAGGAAACCATTTCAAGAACCCTACCATTAGGTGTCATAATCTCCACCACTCTACTGACCCAATTCTCTTTCCCTGGTAACCAGGGAACTGCTCAAGGAAATTGATTCATTTCAATATGAAGAAACAGAGGACAATAAGTAACAGACAAATTGGGGAAGAATTGATGAGTGAGCCTTTTTTTTGTTGGCCAGGTGTTAAATAACTCTGTGGTAGAGGAGAGAGCATTCCAATGCAACCACCAAAGAAATCAGTAGCATTCTGTATTCTGCGGGGAAAGCATTAATTATACCTCTGAATCCTATTGGGGGAAGTGTTTTCTTCCCTCCAGAAACACAATAGGAGAATGATTTCCTAATAAAACTTCCACTAGGCCAGGCAGTGTTGATGGAACATAATTTTTAATATGTGGTGGCCCGGAATTTGACAGATATTGGCATAGCAGGTGCTTCGTTCTAAAAAGCTGCATGTGGATGTAGGCAATTTCACTACTTCCTTATGTCTATTACAGCCCACGCAAGGTTAGACAAATACACTCCCACGAGCACAAAACAGCAACCTTCCAAAATGTATGTCAGCCGTGTATTTACAGCCGAGTCCAGGAGGAGCGGGTTCTTCTAACGCTGCTCCCATTAATGAGAAAAATGTCAGCCTCTACAAGCGATTTTTTTTCACTCCTGCTTATCAAATCTTTCAAAAAATTGATAACTAGTCTTTATAGATTGTGAAAGTCAGATATAACTCTGAATCTATTACTTTACGGGACCCCTTGGGGTAAACTTATCACCTGGAAACCATTTTACATGGACGATTTGACTTTCATGTGGAGTGTCATAAGGCCCCCAAGATGGAAATCTAAAATAAAAACCTGGATTACAGCCTTCCCCTTGATGGAATTTATGATCCCCTTAGTACAATAATTTTGAAAATTGTATCCCTTAAGCTGCAAGTCTTGATAGATTATTCGCTGCCAGAGTCAAAGGACTTTCCTGATAGGTCCGTGTGTAGTCGAAAGGCAGGGATTAATTTCTATGGAACCACAAGTTTATCTTGAACTATTTTTCAGCAATCTAAATGACCAACTTTATCTTCTTTCTAGGACAGAACACAGCATCCATTTTATCCCCATCAGCCCCAGGACACACTGTCTTTTTAAGCAAAGCTGTTCCAGGTAGTGATTGCAGCCTGTCCATGGGAGATGTGATCATATTCACTCAATCAGACCCTAGAGAGAGAAAGACATTCACTTGAGCCTCTTATCTTGTTATTACCAAGTGGTATTTTCCTGGTTTTAATTCTCTCCTGGACTGGCTTAGTCAAATGCCATAGAAAACCAACAAGAGAGTTTAAATAGCCCCTTTTGTGTGTGATATCCTGGCATATTTGTCTTTTTCTTTTTTATTCCCTTTTGGGGGCTTTATGCTCCCGGAGGAATCCTACATGATGTCATAACCCAACCCTTCCCTCTCAATCTGAGAGGCTCTTCCATATCTTTCCTGAAATCCACCAAAGAAGATACTCCGTACATAAGCAGAAGAAAGCAGCAAGGACCAGAACTCTTTGGGGAGGTAAGATTAATTCACAGTATGCACTATATGTCATTACATATTATGCCTGTGTTTGGAACTTCCTCAGTCAGTCAGTCAGTAAGCCTTTACTAAGCACCTACTATGTGCCAGGGACCATGCTAATAACGAGACAAGATTGAAGGCAATTCTCTCAGTCTGTGAGGCTAAGCTGTCACATAGATTAAATATACTTTCTCCATGAAAACCTCATTCTGTTGAATATTCTATGCTTCTGGTAACTATATGACCTGAAATTTTTAGGGAAGTACTAATTTCAAGGGGGAAAATCAGGTCAAAAAAAGCCAAAAAAAAATACCGCCACTGTTCCTCTGTGTCCTTCACAATTACACAGGCTATTCACTGGGGGACAAGGGCCTTGTTTGATGGCAGCCGGTCAGCTTAGGGCAGTCATGGTCATCTGCTGAATGACCTCCATTCCCTCTACATTTTGTTCTTTTCTGACAGTCCCCTAAGGAACAAACATACAAAGTGTTTCATCTTAGCTCCCTACTGGCTTCCCATGGGACCTGAGTTAGGGAAATCATTTACTATTTCTGTGCCTTGGTTTCCCTAGCTACAAAATCAAAGAGTTGGATTCAATTGCTTCTAAGGTCTCTCCCAGGTCTAAATCTATGATTCTAAGTATGAAATCCTCCTGCCTCGTTATAAACAAAGTATACATTTCCCAGCTTCTACTGCCAATGCTTACAGCAAAAAGGGAAGGACCATTCTGACGGTAAATTGCTTCTACCTCAGATAGTATGATCCACCCCTCTGCAAAGGGGCAATGTGTTCTCTCCTTGTGGAAGGAGCTAGAAAGCCAGTTTCCAGGATGGCATGATTATATGGAATGGTGGGGCTCTGATCCCCAAAGTGGAGTATGCACAGACATTCTGTAATTGGCTCTAGGCAGGTTGTCGGTCAATCAATAAGCATTTATTAAACACCTACTGCATGTCAGGTACTGTGCTAAGTGCTAGGGATACAGAGAAAGACAAAAGGCAGCCCTTATGGAGCTCACAGCCTAATTGTTCTAGACCACCAACCATATGGTGAAGAGACAGATTTTTGAGTGGCTGATGAGCCAGACCTGGGGTGCTTTCCAAAGACACTAATTTGCCATAATGAGTTTCATCTTTGTAACTAGCTGTGTTCAAGTAAGGAGGGAAGAACTGCTGTAAGCCTTTGGTGGCCACACCCACGGCCATGTAGACCATGAGTGTCTACTATTGCTTCTGTCTCTGCTGGGCCCATTCCTGGATTTCGTCAAAGCAGCATTGGAGTTGGCCATGGCCCTGAAAGCTTTGAAAGGTCAAGGGAACCAGTCACCAAGAGCAGGAATACAGGTCGGTGCTGGAATTTGCCAGAAGCCAGATAGGAAGTAGCAAAGTCCTGAGCAACCTGTTTGACGCCGCATAGACTGAAAGCAGCCAAGAGGGTGATTCATCCCCTTGGGATGCCAAATTCCAAAGTCAATTTTTTGGGGTTAATGCTATGTAGAACCTGCTCTAGGTGTGAGCCTACGCTTTCTAGGAATGAAGGTGGTATGGAGAGAATTTTTCCCCAGGTGTTCAGAAGAAAAGATTTGTAATTTCTGTTCTCATTATATATTTGCAATAAATATAAGTATATATAATAATTATATAATAAATATAAGCATATAAATACACAATATATAAGTATATAAAACAATAAGCATATAATTAATGTACACATAAGATTTATAGAAGTATATAAAAATAAAAAGCATATAATAAATGCAAGTCTATGAGATAATGTATACATATATACATAGTATATACTTAATAAATATATAAAAGCTAAGTGATATCATTGGCTAGAGTAAACTAATTATCAAGTTTGCTGGGGGGTGTGTGTGTGTGTGTGTGTGTGTGTGTGTGTGTGGAGAGAGAGAGAGAGTGAGTAAATCCAGTCTTGTTACATCTCTAAGGCTTGAAAATCATAGACTATAAAACATTAGATTAACACAACTGAACACCACAGTGTAACAAGAGAACTGGAGTCAGACCTAGATTTCATTTCTCTGGTTTTCCCTCAGTTTCTCTAATATAAAAGGCACACTGAATTAGATGATCTCTAAGGTCCTTTCTTTTTCTAATATGTTATGTACACAATGCCAGCTGAGACAAACCTTTTAGGTGAGCAGATTCTTAAAGTCCTATTTAAAAATTAGGTCTTAATATAGAATCCCCTGAATAATCCTTTCTTAAAGAATAAATGCTTCATGCCAGCGACTCACCATTGACTTTGTCCTTTCCTTTGCAGCTGGCAGAAGAGCAAATTCCCTGAAGAGCATTTTCATATGCGCCGATTGGACAGATTTCCTTGTTAGCCTTTCCTATCTAAAATTTGCAAACTAGCAGGCATCTTCAGCTCTCACTAAAAATGTTATGTGTACACCAAGGATTTCATTCATCCAAATAAATAT
Organism: Phascolarctos cinereus; assembly: GCF_003287225.1. Taxonomy (NCBI): domain Eukaryota; kingdom Metazoa; phylum Chordata; class Mammalia; order Diprotodontia; family Phascolarctidae; genus Phascolarctos; species Phascolarctos cinereus. The sequence continues at coordinate 443,265,648 of NW_027555958.1, forward strand.
TAGCTCACAGGGATTAAAAATAGGAATGAAATGGAGGAGGAATTTGGAGTTGGCTGAGAATGTCTCCCAGAACTTATTCGGCTCGGCAGGACGAATTGTTGAAGCACCGTGATTAAAATCTATCAATGCAAGGTAATCACAATCTTCATTTTTCCCGAAGGATTTCTAAAACGATTCTCTGGGTGAGACCCACTGACCACTAAACTCCTGCTCTTGCTGGCGGAGCTCAGGAATAGCTGGTATGTTTCTGTATGACCTGGTTTTGAGTGTGGTTTATAATCAAGGAAGCTAAAATAGAATTCCCATTATCTAGACAGAAAAAGAACAGATAATTAACTAAGTTTACTACTTCATATGGGGCAGCTAGGTGGCACAGTAGATAGAGTGCCAGGCCTGGAGTCGGGAACTGAGTCCAACCTCTGACACTTATTAGCTGTGTGACCCTAAGCAAGTCACTTAACCCTGTTTGCCTCAGTTTTCTCATCTGTAAAATGAGCTGGAGAGGGAAATGGCAAACCACTCCAGTTTCTTTACCAAGAAAATCTCAAATAGGGTCAAGACCCTAAATGAGGTCATGAAGAATTGGACACAGCTGAACAAGGTACTTCCACATTACAAATACTTTCAAATTGTTTATTGAATAGAATTAATATTATTATCTCTTTTTAAGAGGCCTCATGGGTCATTTAATCCAACCCCATCTTATAGATGAAACAAGTGAGGCCAGAGAAGGCAAATGATTTGCCCAAGATCACAGATGTAGTAATTGTCAGAGTCAGGACTTGCATCCACATTCTGACTCCAAATTCAATGCCCTTTCTACTATACCACATGCAATCTCTGAAATGAATTGAATGTCAGAAGGAGGGATAGGTTTCAGAGTGGACCCTCAAGCATGTCAAGAGATGCTTTTCTTGTGGATCAACTACACTGGTCATGTAGAAGATAAAGAGGCAGGAAGGGAATAAACATTTATATAGTGCCTACTGTGCACCAGACGCATAGTAGTAAAACACAAAAAAATTTTGGGAGGCAGGTGCTTTTATTATTCCTATTTTATAGTGGAGGAAACTGAGGCAGACAAAGCTTACATGATTTGCCTAGGGTCACACAGCTAGTAAATGTCTGAGGCTAGATTTCATACCTAACTTCATACCTAACACTTTATCCACTGCACCATCCGGATGCCTTAAAATGAGCACAGCCTTCCTGGAAAGGTGTTTAAAAAACAGGCTGAAACAAACAAATCATGCTCCAGGAAAATAAAATGCTTTCTTAAATTATGCACATCTATTTTTAACTAACAACTATTTATTTTTTCTCCTCACTCCCATCCCACTGAGAAAAAGAAAAGCAAAACCTTTGTAATAAAATATGAATAGTCAAATAAGTGAATCCCCACATTTGCCATGTCCAAAAATGTGTTTTATTCTCCATCTCCTCTCAGTCAGAAGGTTGGTAGCATTCTTCATCATTAGAGTCCTGGAATCATGATCACTGAGCTGCTCTGAGTTTTTAAGTCTTTCAAAATTTTTCTTTTTTCACAATGTAGTTATTATATAAATTGTTCTCCTGGTTCTGCTCACTTCACTCTGTATCCATTCATATAAGTCTTCCCAGGTTTCTCTGAAGCCATTCTTTTCATCATTTCTTACAACACAAAAGTATTCCATTATATTCACATACCATATTTTGTTCAGGAAAGTAAAATCTGTGTGTGTGTGTGTGTGTGTGTGTGTGTGTGTGTGTGTACATGTGTGTGTTTATTAGGATCTCATTTTATTTCTTTTTAAAACATTTTTAGAAATTTTTAGTTCCAAATTCTCTCCTTCCCTTTCCCCTTTCCCCCAGCCATTGAGAAGGCAATTCAATAAACATTTATTAAATACCTATTACGTTCTGGGCACTGTATTAAGCACTGGAGGCAAGAAATATTATGCCCATTACACATATGAAATCACATATAACAAATTTCCACATTAGCCACATTGAAGAAAAAAGAGCAAGAAAAAGAAAGTGAAAAAAACATATTTCATTCTACACTCAAAGTTCAGGAAAGTAAAATCTTTACAAAAGACAAAATACAACTCCAATCAACCTCACTGTTCTGCTCAGATCACAATAACTGACGTTTATGAAGTAGCCCCTTGGCCTCTGGAACTCCAGAAAGGGAGGCTGCCCAGTGCTTCCCATGACCACAGGTGGGTCACAAGAGTCCTGTGGAAGGAGGTCCTACCCTACATCTGCTGTCATCCCCTTAAGCAGATGAGGAAACTAAGGTGCTTCAAGGCCTTGAGCCCTGGGCCATGAGAAGTATTAAAGGCTGGATCTGAACCCACGTCTTCATGACTCCAGGTCCAGTCCTTGATTCACTACTCAGCCCTGCCAAGCAAGTGAATTCGGCAAATACTTGTCAGATGGGTTAAGATAACTGTGTACCACAAAGCTGCCGTCCTGTCTCTTTCAGATTCTTTGATGTCCCACAGATACAGGAAGGAAAACTTCCAGGTCTCATATATTAAGCCGCCTTTGGCCTTTAGGAAAAAAGTCTGAAGCTTGAAGGAAGGGAATGAATTTGATGACAATAATCTGTTCTCCTAGAGCATATCTTGGGGACAAACATACTCCTGTACATTTACAAGAAATAAAATCTAGTTTGCTCCTGGTGATGCTGGCTGCTGGAGAGCTCATGTATTTGTAAAGTGCTTAGCTTACTGACCCAAATGCATTTGAGTTTTTTATTTTAATTTTTTAAAAAGTAGTTTAATTAATTCACAAGAAAAAAAGCCACCATTTTCTATTAGAGAAAGTCTACGCAACCCAAACAGAATTCGATGTGTGATGCCATGCAGCCATCCGCAGACAGCAGCCTTAAAAATGACAATATCTGACCTTAATATGTGTGAATCTATCAGGCTTCCACTGTAGACATGTATATTTTTCAATATTCGCCTCTGAGCTGAAATCATGTCATTTATATGCAAATGATCACATCCTCGGCAGCTGCGGCTTCTCTGCTGAAGCCATGGGACTTATTTGCACTTAATAAAGCCTCATAAATAGGTTTTGCCTCTAAATGGGAGGGGGGGAGCAGGAAATATAGCCCATCCTTTTACAGTTACAAACTGCTTTTTGTTTTGAAAACTCTAGGCTTTCTTTAATAGGATGCTTCACAGTTGCCAAAGAAACACCGATCCAGGAGACCAAACCAACAGGGCCCCTCTCTGGCATCCTCCCTCCCCCCAGCCTCTCACCTCTGCTTGACACCCTTTTCTGCCTTGTTATGAATGTGAGTGTTTTACCGTTCATGACACGCGCTGTAATTTAATACCTACTTCATTAAGACAAGGGTTGCTCCCCATGTATTGTCCCTGCCGGGCTGTGTGGGCCAGTGTTTCAGAAAAAGGAGAACCCCCCAGAGCTTCCCTCGGGCTATTTTGTTTTTAAGGAGTGGGGGAGAAACAGTGGAGGTACCCCTAGGCATTTGAAGAAAGATCTTTCCTTTTCTGTGTTGTGTGTCCTGTAAGTTTGGGGCTTGAAGCACTCTCAAGAAGGCAAGGGTTGTTGGTGTCATTGGGTCCCCAAATCAAGCAAGAATAAGAAAACTTTAAAATATTTGCATTTTAACTTATGAAATCACTTTCCAGCTCATTTTCCTCCATTTTCTAGAGTAGTCATTAACTTTTGAAAGAGCTCAAAGGAAGATAAAATATGCCCTAGGAATGCCCCAAACTTGAATTTCACCCATTTCCTATTCATTCTCTCCTAACACCACAAGCACATCTATTTGAGGTCAGCAAGATTATTCCTGGATCTTTAAATACCATTTAAGACCTGTCAGTGAAATAGAATCCTGTCACAGGATAATTGTCTCCTGCTGAGAGGTGCCAAGGCAAACCCGAGGCATTTTTTGAGAAATAAATATTGATGTGGAGTGGGGCCATTTATTTTTAAAGTAATAGATCCTGATTTGGTAATAATGAACCATTATGGTTGTCAGGGTAATGGACCGTTATGCCAGCTTCATTTCCAGGGTGCTGAACAATGGGTGGAGAGGTAATTATGTCACCTGACGGATGCTTATGCTCATCAATGGCGCCAGTTCTCAACATCATCATTAAATCGCCTCTCTGATGGGCACAGGAAACAAATACCTTCTCCAGGTCAGCCAATAAGAAATGTCTATACCTGCTCCCGGGCAGAAATGGCAAAGTGGAATGTTTACTTGGAAGAATGTAAACTTAGGTCAAAGTGAACACCGTCCTAGTAGGAGACTTGGAGAGAAGGCATTATCTTTGAAGGATATTCCCTAGGCTTCCGAAGCCAAGGGTATGGTCTCCCTATTGATAACATCTGGCTGTGTGAGGTAGGACAAGCCAGTCTGTCTGAGCCTTGGCTTCCTCATTTGTAAGATGGAAATAACGACTCCCTTGTTTACCTCACGATGTTGTCCTGAGGATCAAGTGAGATAAGGTATGGCAATGCCCTAGGCACACGTCAACCATATTATTATTATTAGCTTTATAATTTGATTTGTCTTTCAATGACAAAATGTGAACATAACAGTAACTCCCATTTCTAGAGTGTCTTAAGGTTTATAAAGTACCCTCCTCACAACAATTCTATGAGGTATGATTATTCCCATTTTACAGATGAGGACAGGGAGGTTTGGAGAGCCCTGCAAGTGACTTGTCTGTTGTCATTCCATGAGGCAGGATCTAAACCCCAGGTCTGATTTCAAATTTATTACCCTACTCCAAGTGGCCTCATAATAATTCAACAGATCTGTGATCTTCTTAGTGTGGGTACATCCTCAATCATCCTCATGATTATGATCCAGCCATGATCTCATCATGTGATCCTTGTTCTTGTCCTCTTACAAATCCTTCACAGACAAGCTATTCAACATCAGGTTGGGTAGGCATGGGGGAAGGGAGAGGTGGAACTTCTATTGAGTCTCTTAATATTTCCTACATACACTCAGCCTGTCCATTGGCCATCCTCATTTTTGCTTTGTTACCAGTCCATTTTCATTTCCAATGCCTTTATGTCACTTACAGTGAGCAAATAACACTAATGATATGGTCTCCTAATCCCCATCATGTCTCACTTGCAATTATGATTCTTCTGAAATCATGGTGTTCCATGATTCATAGTCATATGGTATCACCCAGATTATATTGGCGTTAAAGAGATATTATTAAAAACGCATACAAAAATGTTGATGCTATCATTGATTCCTTGACACTTGGTGTGATATGTTCATTTAAAGTCTGATAATGGCTGCAGTCCTATGGTGACAACTTTTACAAGGTTTTGTTGTGTTTCTGGGGAGAAGGGATGCAGTATTTAAAGTCCTTATCTCACATTCTGTCTCCTCAATAGGAAGAGACTATTTCTTCCATTGGAGTCTGTTAGGTTTTCTATTAACTCCTCAGAAAGCCAATACAAAGAAGAAACCAACATCTCATATCACCGTGAAGATCTCGTCAATTCTTATGAACTGTCTCCATTTTCCATCACTGGACATTCCCTTCTCAAATTATCTTCCTCTTACTTATCTTTGTCAATGTAACCACTCCCTCCCCAGATTACTAGATGGGAGTCATAGTTTAGGTAGAGGTTAGTTGGGATGACCTCTCCCTTCTAATCCTCAAATTCTATGAATTTCAGTAATTATGGATTCAGGAAAAGAGAATGACCAAATGACTTTGGAACACTCAGGATGTGGGGAGGACATGCGAAAGGAATGAGCTTGGGATGAGGCACTTTCTAACACACCAGAGATCTGTTTGATGGCACAGCTTCCTTGGAAGACAGGTACAGTGGGTTTCAAGATAAAGGAGTCAATTGAAAGTACCAAAAATTCAGAGGAAGTTGAGCTGCCATTTTATGGCCAGACTCTGGAAAATTGAATGCAAAAGAACAGTCACAGAATCACAGACTCTTCGAGTATGAATGGGCTCCAGAGGCTAATAGCACCTGAGCAAGAATCCTTCCTGCAAAATACCAGAGGAGTGGTCATCTAGTATTTGTTGGAAATCTTCCAGTAAGAGAGAATCCACTATTTCAAGGGCAAACTATTCCATTTTGGGTTGCTGAGAGTTTTAGGAATTTATTTTTAACCATCAAACTTAAACCTAATTCTTTATAACTTTCAACCACTTTCTCCTAGCTCTGCCCTTTGAAGCCAATTGGAAAAGTCTATTCCCTTTTTCATGTGGCAGCCCACTTGAAAATAGCTATTACATCCCAATTCTTCTGCCACAGTGCCCCCACCCACCCAAATCTCCTCCTCACCAGCCCAAACAACCCCAGTTACTCCCACTGAAATTGAAATTAAGGTACTTCACTTTTTGGGATGCCCACTTCTAATGCATCCTCCAGCTTATAATCATTCCTGAAATGTGACTCCGAATTGAGCACAATATGGTGTGACCAGGGCAGAGCGAAAGAGGACTCTCTCCTCTTTAGTCATTTCCACGTGTTGGAGGCAAAGACCGATTACTGTTGAAAAATAGTCCCTGCTCCTAATGTTCTAGACTTGGAGTCACGGAAACTTGCATTCAAATTCCACCTCAGATATTTACAAGCTGTGTGACCATGGGGAAACCAATTACCTTGCCTGTGCCTCAGGCAATTCTCTAAGACTTATCTACTAAGCTATAGAAGGGTTGCATCTCCTTTGGTGTAGAGAATCCCCATGCTGGGGAATTATATTAGTAGGAACTAATGGCTTCTGTTGTCATCAGATTTGACCAAAAGCTACAATAATTTTATGTGAAAATATTTAGACCAGAGTCAGTCAGGCATCTATCCTCTATCCTCTCCCCAACCCCTAACACAAACAGCCTTCTAAAAACTCACTTCTAGTAGCAAAAGAGACAATGGACATTTTTCTAGTTACACCATGGCTTCAAAATCTAAGTCTCTTTTAATAATGGAATTATAGATAAAGAGCCAGAAGGGACTCTACAAGTCATGAAGTCTTAGCCCTTTCATTTTACAGATGAAACTGAGGCCTAGAAAGGGTTAGTGACTTTCCTAGGGTCACACAACTCATAAGTGCCTGAAGAGGGTTTGAATTCAGGTCTTCTCAACTCTAAATTCCAGCCCTATCTAATACATTGTCCTCACTTATCCTCATGATTTCAAATCTGGCTTCAGACACTTACTAGCTGTGTGACCCGGGCAAGTCACTTAATACTGTTTGCCTCAACTTCCTCATCTGTAAAATGAGCTGGAGAAGGAAACCAGTCCAGTATCTTTGCCAAGAAAACCCCAAACGGAGTCACAAAGAGTTGAATATGACTGAAAAACAACAGCTACCAGCAAGAATTTCTGGGAAACTTTTTTTTTTGGGGGGTGAGGCAATTGGAGTTAAGTGACTTGCCCAGAGTCACACAGCTAGTGAGTGGTATGTGTCTGAGGCAGGATTTGAACTCAGGTCCCCCTGACTCCAGGGCCCATGCTCTATCCACTGTGCCACTTAGCTGCCCCTATGGGAAAGTTTTTTTTTTAAATGATAGATAAAAATGGTAGAGGAAAAATTGGGGAAACAAAGAGAAGGATGAAAGAAAATTATGAAAAGAGAATTAACAGCTTGGTAAAACAGGCCCAAAAAATATTGGAAAAAAACACCTTAAAAAATAAAATTGGACTAATTAGAGAAGAGGCACAAAAATTCACTGAAGAATATCAAATCCAATTCTCTGAGGCCCTAAAGTAACCAGCTATTCATTTCTCAAACCTGCATTTCTCTTCCAAGACCCTTCCCTTGGTCCAAAGGGCAACACCATCCTCCCAGTCCCTCGAGTCCACAACCTAGGAGTCATTCTGGACTCCTCACTCTCCCTCCTGCCCCATCTCCAATCCAGTTCCAAGGCCTATGGATTTCATCTTTGCAACTTGTCTCAGATATGCTCCCTTATCTCCTTTGCCACCACCCTGGTGCAGGGCCTCATCATCTGAAGCCTAGATAATTACAGTAGCTGCTGGTGGGTCTGCCTGCCCCAAGGCTCTCCGCACTCCAATCCATTCCCCATTTAGCCACTAACAAGATTTTCCTAAAGCACAGGTCTGATCACATTACCCCTCTACTCAATAAACTCCAGTGGTTCCCTATTGCCTCCAGGATCAACTACAAAATGCTGTTTGGCACGCAAAGTCCTCCATAACCTAGCCCCCTCTTACCTTCCCAGTCTTCTTACACCTTACTCTTCCAGCACGTACTCTTGGATTCAGTGACACTGGCTTCTTGGATGTTCCATGAACAAAATTCTCCATCTCTCAGCTCTAGGCATTTTCTTTTTTAAAAATTTTTTAAAAATTTATTTATTTTGTTTTCAACATTCACTTCCACAAGATTTTGAGTTTCAAAATTTCTCCCCATCTCATCCCTCCCCCCACCCAAGATGGAATGCATTCTGCATACCCCTTCCCCTAATCCACCTTCCCATCTATCTCCCCCCCCCATCCTCTTCCCCTTCTATTTTCCTGTAAGGCAGGATAGATTTCTATACCCCATTTCCTGTATTTAAGCTCTAGGCATTTTCTCTGGCTGTCCCTGAAGCCTGGAACACTCTCCCTCTTCTGCTCTTGACTATTGATCTCCCTGGCTCCCTTTAAGACCCAACTAAAATCCTACCTTCTACAGGGAAGCCTTACCCAACCCCTCTTAATTCTGGCACCTTCTCTCTGTAAGTGATTTCCTATACATAGCCTGTTTTATATGTATGTGTTTCCTTGTTGTCTCCCCCATTAGATTGCAAGCTCCTTGAAGGCAGGGATGATCTTTTGCCTCTTTTTGTATCCCCAGCACTTAGCACAGTACTGCAGGTACTATATAGTAGGTGCTTAATAAATGTTTACTGATTACACGATTAACCAGCATTAGGAATAAGAACATTCTCTCCACATCTAAAGTATTTAGGTTCTTGTCTAAGACTTTTTAAGCTTTAGTCATTTTTTCCCTGAGCTCTCTTAGAGCTGCTTGATTTATTTATGTGATTTTTTTTAAAGACAGGGCTTCTGGCTCCAATACTTCATGGAGTCACTGACTTCTTGGAGGTGAGTATTTTCTCCACTAGTGCAGATCAACTTTGCTCCATGATTGGGAAACAGTGGTCATGAGTTTCTGTAGCCAAAAATTTCATTGGCTGTGCTTCTGGTAGTGATCTCCAAATTTACTATGAATGATTGTCAGATGACAATTCATTTCCAGGTCAGTTCTCTACTAGGTTAAATTGGATAATACATATAAAAGTGCTTTGCAAACCTTTAAGTACTATGTAAGTGCTAGTTGTTGTCATTATCATTATTATTATTATTACTATTACAACCAGCTTCAACTCTGCTGGCCCAGACTCTATTT